>NC_091735.1:8014807-8322692 GCF_030179905.1 Drosophila bipectinata | reverse complement strand
TATTACATGATTGCCATTAATTTAATGTATTTCGTATTATTTTGCGTATTATTAAAATCAGCACCCATGCAAAATCCGATCTCTCTAACTCTAAAAAAACCAAATTTATACCATTTCCGATGTCAGCTAAAGGATGTAATCGGCCGAGCCCGGCCGTTCCGACATATATACTGGGTGCAAAAGAAAGAAGGGTGGGTGAAAAGTTTTAAGTCGATAGCTTTAAAACTGAGAGACTAGTTTGCGTAGAAACAGACAGACGGACATACGTACATGCTTATATCAACTCAGGAGGTGATCCTGATCAAGAATATATATACTTTATGAGGTCGGAGATGTCTCCTTCACTGCGTTGCACACTTTTGGACGAAAATATAATACCCTCCGCAAGGGTATAATGATCTAAAAGAAAAATATGGGTATAAAAATATGCATACATATGTACATATCAGGAATAACCATCTTTTGGAAACGGAATGCGCTGAATTTTTCAGTAAAAAATGCGATCCAACAGTATCAGAGTCAGTTCAATAGTTAATCTCTAGGAAACATCTGCAGTAATTCGGGCATAATATTTAATATTAAACAACAGTCTACATTCGATCCCATCTTGTGAAGAACAAAGGCTCTCGGAAATCTCTCGAGAAAAACCAAGAAGCCTCCTTTGTTGTTGCAACTGCTGATAGCTGTTTCGTATTATTCAAGTGTCTGCTGTAAGGATGGAGTAATTGATGCGCATTGTAGGCAAAAATCATCATCCATATTAGTTTTCAGACAGGAAAGATCTATACCAGATCTATTCCCCAATGCCAGCTTATGTATGGTAAAATGAATAATTATTTATAATTATTATTAATTTTAATTCTAAATTATTTATTTGTTTTATTATAATTTTGTAAGATAAGATGTAAGATAAATATTGAAAGTGTCCATTATATGGGCAATAAAGTTGACCTATTCTTTCGAAACATACATACATACACGTATCAATTACCGTGTATAGTTAGTCGATCCTTAAAGCATTAGGAACTATTAAATATATTTAAAAACTCGGAAATCTGGGGAAAAAAATTTCATGTTCATCGATGTACAGCATACACTTACATATGTATGGAAAAAACCATTTGTTTTTATGTTCCTATTCTCTGATTCGTCGCCCTTTCTTTTTATTCGCAATGTTTTCAAATTGATATTTTTCTGGATCGCTTTGGATGTCGGATATGACAGCTATAGGATAAAGCTGGCCGACATTTATGATACTCTCTGCAAGGTATGTTCAACGGGTATTTAATACTTCAAATCAGAGGTCGGCACGGCCCTATCTCGGGGGCATAGGAAATTTCTCTGCCCGAGCTCTGCCACACACACACAGTATAAATGTGTGAAACGTCATGCTCAAAGCCTACTTTCTGCTATACGTTACTAACACTAATGCGGTAAAATCATATCAATGTATTGGGGTGCCGACCTCTGCTTCAAATGAATACTCCATAATTTATATACTGTTAAAAAGTTTTAGAGGGGTGAGGTCGTTTTGGTATTGAACTAAATCAAATTAATAATTAAATCAACACCAAAATTTCAATTAGGAGATCTTTGGACCATGTATGTATCTTTATAATTAGAAGTAACATTGAATTAAAGTTACTTTATTATTTAAAGCAAGGTAGTAAAAAATACGATTAAAAAAAATTAGTAAATGCGATTGTTTCAAAATTTTTTATGTAGTAAATATGTAGTACTTATTATCTAGTATCTTATCTAATACTTATTTTTTTTATTTCGTTCCTACCAAACCACATAAATATGTAGTACCTTAAGCACTTAATTCGCATTGAATGGAATTTGTTATCAGCAATGGATCAGCAATTCGTTCCTGCTTATCAGTGGAATGGCGATAATTTTAAAAGGAAAAGCGATCAATTTTTCATTACATGTACGATTGTACATTTTTCAGGATTCGCATGTTTATCCATTATAATCTTTATATGCCTTTTCATCAAAATTAAAATATTACCAGATACAGAAAATACTTTTGTTTCCTAATTTAATACATTGTACCTTGTTCATGATTCATAGTCATAAATACTACAATTTAAGAAAGCTGAATAAAAATTCTTTAACTCTACAAAAAATTAGCATTTAAAATATTTTAGCACCCAAACCTTTAACAATAAATATTAAAAAAACCATACTTTTTTAACTCCAAACAACTCATTATTTTAATCCAACAACATAATTCTTATATTATAAGATCTTATGTATGTATATATTGGATTTGGTGTTCTTTTTTCGCATAATTAGCCGACAATTGAAAATTAAATGGAAAATATAAAATCGTAAGAAAGTCGAAACAAAATCATAAGAATGTAATGCTTGTCCATATCATAAAATATAACTTTCTTTGTTTAATATACATGACTAGAGAGGTATCTATATTAAACTCGGATTCCCCAAAGTTAGCTTCTCATTTTTTTGTTAGCTTAAAAACCCTTAAATAAGTTAGTTTGCACATTAAAGAATGTCTCTCAATCTCTTCGTCAATCATATGGCAAGAAGAGTTAATATTTCATTGCAATCCACAATTTTTTCTCTTGGCATTCACAACCTAAAATTTTATTAACAAAAAAATTGTTTTTTCGCTTACCCGATTACGGTGACTGTATTAAATTGTTTATAAATCCAATTATTACAGATCTACACTTTGACTATTCTATAAATAAATTCCTTTTAATACGGGTCAGTATGGTACGGTCAATCGTTTTCATAACACTAATAGAAGACAGTAGTTGGATTTTTCTCCCAATCAGCCATGACTCGCCCTTAAGAACACAAAATAGTTCGGCCAGACTATTTAGTCAGACAATGGAAGCTCTCATAGGCCCAAATACATGAGGCTAAGAAATGGGACAGCGATTTGACTCAGACATGCCAACGAACTGAATTTGATAAATTGATGGACCAAATAGACGCCCAGTCGCCCTGCACTTCCACATGTGCGTGTCGTCGTCAGCGACAAGCGGGCTGTCGCAGGTATACATACGAGTTGCATGCCGGTACCTGTTTTCCACCGCCGCCGCCGCCACCTCCGCTACTGATCTTGGGCAATTTGAATTCGAGGCTGTTTATGACGGAACCTCTGGGCCCCAAAATTTGAGCGGCTTTGTTTAAGGTCGAACTTGCTAATCGACCTTCTCTGCTCTCTGGCGGCAATGGCATTTAGCTGTCTTGCGTCTGTCTGATTGTCCTTTTCGTTCCTCGTCCTTCGTTCGTCTGCCTATGTTAAAACAAAAAATGCGATCCATTCTACAGTGGGCGAGTCTCGCAGTTGGCATGGATTTATATAAGGGGCCATTATAAAGTTTCGACGACATGTTGGAAGCGAAACAAAACCCTTTCGGCGTGCAGGGGTTTTATCACCCGGTTAGCAAAGTTCTCATGAAGCCATTGTATCCCTTTCACTTAATTATTAGGTACATAATGTGCCATATTCATGGTAACCGCCGGTCGTGTCCAACAACAGAGTTTTCGTTCTCTACCCATGTCCTTTTTCCTCCCTTTCCACACATTTCCCTCTTCACCCTTTCCCGATTCCAAGACCCTGCCTACCTGAGTTCGCGATTGTGTAATAGCCGAGTGCTTTAGAAAGGCCGCATGGACCTCTCAATTTCATTGAGAATTTGTCAAGGGCACTGAGCGATTAACACCACCAAGAACATGCAAACGCAATATACATATTCCGTCGTACGGAATCCCTTTCCGCGCCACCATTTCATCAAAAACACTCATCTATCTACATATAAAAAAATTGACGTCTTTTCTAAGGTACTTTGCAAACGATCTGGCTTCGATCGACATTATTCAGTTATGTATGTATATACATATATAAACATGTATACACATATGTGTGTATGTATGAGTGTGTAATTTTCTTCTTTTACTTTTTCTTTTAACTTTTCTGTAAATCAGTAGTCGATGTCCTTAAAACTGGCAGATTACTTATCACAAATATGTATATAGGAAGCACAAATTGTCCTTTACCTCCCATAGAATTCCAAAATGGCCCTTAGGAAATGAATTAAAAAAGTTATCAAAGACGTGTGTAGCTTCAATGGTATCAGAGTCTATTTATTTTGAGGTTTTGCTTCGGTGTGTATGTGGAACTCTTATTTTTTAATTTTGTTAGAATTTAAAAAGTTAACCAGAAAAATGGAATTGTCTCCTCCTCCTCTACTCCACTCCACACCATTCTACTTCCATTTCACAATAACATTTCCAGGGTCTGTTGCTATTGCTTTGCCCCCTGCAGTTGGTCTATGCTAGTCAACACTTTCGATTTTCCTTTCTCTTCCATTGTATGGCGAATTGCTTTCATTAATCAAGCATGGGTATGTCTTTCTTGTCATTCCCACTTCCAATCTCCCGTCCAGATTTCATAAATAATTGCTATCATATTATACCGATTATCGTTGCTGTCGCCGACATCGTCATCTTCGCTCGGTTGGAATCGAAATCGAAGTCAGGGAATCGGAGGAAGGCCAATCGCTCCAAGTCCAATTCTGCCTCTGATCCAATGGACTGGATGTGTAAAGTTCTTTATTAACACGGCACAGCGCCCTTTGTACCCCAAATCGAAGTCCAAGAATAAATCGATCAATCATTTTTTACATTTTGTCGTCCTCGGCAAGGTGAAGTGGATTGGGACAGGGGCCCTGTGGAGTGCGTTTCTTTGACGGCAAAACGGGCACATAGATCAGACACCGGATTGCATGAGATAAATTTCTCCCATGACCGCCGCGGTGCGTACTTGACTTCGTGTCAATAAATCGTTTCAGATTTTTCGTTTTTGATCGCTCTTCCTCATTTTTTTTAAATACAATTTACGCCGACACAAACGTTATTAAAAATCCATTAATAACTTCAAAGCCACATCGATTACGGACGATTCTGGTCCAACACAAAATTCCCGGACCTAAATCGAAACTCGGGCAAATAGCTAGGTCCAAGGCCCATGGGAAGGCGGACGTTCGATATAGTTCAACGCTAACATATAACCCAGGCAACTGAGTCACAGCTCATACTTAAAAACATTTTTCCCATATTGTTCTCCAAATCATCTGCGATGTACATCCGCGCCACAGGCTTTCTTGAGCAAGTACAGTCATGATTTCTATTTTTAGTATCGAAACAAGTATGCATATGATTTTTGTGGACCATATCTTAATTATAAAAGAAAAATAAAAAAATTTAAAATATAAAGCATTTTGTTATTTATCCCCAAAAATTGTTTTATGAAAGTTTATAATTTTCTTTAAAAAGTTTATGAACCCTCTGAAGATTTTATTCGTTGAATGTCTCCTACCCTATAAAGAATATATGTACATATATTCTTCCGTCCGTATGAACGCGTAGGTCTCAGACTATAAGAGATGGAGCTATAGGATTTGGATTGGAGACTCCTTTAATACCCACGCAGTTCAAGTTTGTTTCAAATTTTTTTACACCCCCCTTCCCCAACCCCAAATCACAAATTTCTGTAGCGCCAGTACGGGAAAGTATTCTGAAAAACTTATGATGCCAAAATATTTCTATAGCTAATATTTATTATATATGTATTATAATTATTATCTTATCTGGAAAACAAGTTTCAACCAAATCGGCTGATTTTTAGAGGAGAAACGTGTACAAATATTAAACCCGTGGATCTTGAAGACTTTAGGAGATAGAACTATCACACTTGAAACTTGGACTCGTATGGTATTCACGCAAATCAAATTTTTAACAAACTTTTACCACGCGTTTTCCCGACCCCAAAACGTAAATCTCGTGTATCGTGGATCAGAATTTTACAAATCTGAAAATTATATTCCTTAAATTTTTTAGTTTTTATTGAGTTTTAAAAAACACAAAGTAAAAAAAATGAGAGGAACAATTTATACTTTGTTTTCTATTCGAAAAAAAATATTCCGCTCAATTGCAATGTTCCATGTATTTCAAACAACTAAAACTTCAAAGCCCCACATTCGGACGAGCTTGCTTAAGGTTATTACAAGATTAATTTTGAAAAAAAATTTTTCAAATTTAAAATAATTGAGTTAAATGTACTTTAATTAAAATATATGAGTTAAATGAATTTTAATTCAAATGAATGAATAAATACTTAATTAATGTAAGTATTTTAGAAAACGCCGACCCACCTCCTGAATTAAAATAAACATGCCCGTCTGTCTTATACTACGCGAACTAGTCTGTTAGCAAGGCCGCTTAGATTCGACTTAGCTAGATCTTTAGGGCCCCTGGAGCAACAAGGAAATTGACCAATGAGAAGAGGCCCTACAAGGGACCCTTCCTTTCGGGGGCCCTGTCTTTCAGATTTTAGGCTATCGATTTCAAACTTTGCAAACATCAATTTCCTTTAAATTTTAAACGCAGTGTATACATAAGTGGTTATGTAATGCATAGTAAAATCATTACATACATACATAAGTCAATACAACACTCATCGACCTCATTTAATGCTTTATCTGCCATATATGTACATATGTATGTATGTATCTAGTGGTTAGAATATGCCATAGCTTTGGTTTTTTTTTTTTTTATAAATTTGAAGGTTGAGATTTTCTATGAATTCTTTTTTATAGCCGGTACTCGAAGAGTACAAGGGTTTATTGTAGTCTGGTGAATGTATGTAACATAGAGAAGGCATCATCTCCTTAATCAGCATCAACAGCCGAGTCGATATGTCCATGTCCGTCCGTCCCTCTGTATGAACGCGTGGATCTTTAAGATCAGAAACTATAAGAGATAGAGCTTTAGGATTTGGCATGCAGACTCGTACAACTCGTAAGTACCAAGTCGGGAAGTCGGGAAACTCGACTATACCCGTGCTTTCTTGTCTTCCCTATTAATATGATCATCCAATTTTAATTAGGATCGTCGAACTATATCCTATAGCTGCTTACATGACTGAACAATCAAAAATGTCAAAATTCATATTGTACAAAATTTATCGGATACTTGAATTCCATAAACGATGGAACTAGTTGACTGATCAGTCAACTAAATCCGATTGCCACCCTGTTTCATATAATATACCCTCCAGTAGGCAGTATTACAGTTATAATTTGTTTTTTAAATAATATAGTACACACAAGAAAAATGTGCCTTATTTTAAGTTGCTTGAAGAAAATGTTTAAAAAAACAACTTATGTTATATTTTTATAATATTTTGAATATTATTAAATAACCAAGGTTTTTTCATATTAGCCCTTTTTCAATAATCATTCAAATAAAAAATATAAAACAAATTGGAAAACTGAGTGCGTCTAACCCAAGACCAGCAGTGTATATCACTCAATACTAGACTTAATTTGCGATGTACATATCTGGATGTACAGATCCGATGTACCGGACCTATATCCGGTCCGTCTTAGTAATTAATTTAACTCACAAAGTTACCGGTTTGAAGAATTTAGCGCAAAAAATAAGTCATTTTAATATTTCTTTCTATTCCCCCTTTTTTACAACCCCCTATTATGTACAGATGTGCATACATATGTATTAATTTCCAACCGAAAGTGTTGTCGGTTAAAATAAATTATGTTACAGGTTTAATCTTACAGGTTTCCTTTTTGTAATTAGTTTTACATTATACCATGGTTGAAAATCTTCCGATGTGACGTTTTTTACGTAACTATGTAGTAAGTATTTGTTTTAAAATGAGCCTAAGTTATTCTGAGCCCGTAAAAATCGTCAGAATCAACATATTTAACAATAGTTATACCCAAGGGCGTTCCTATGGGTGGCAATGGGGGCCGCTGACCTTCCCTTGCTATCTGACTTTTTAAATGTATGTATGTATGTATGTGTTTACGGTTATTTGTATGCACATACACACATATAAATATGTATATAACTTTAATGTATAATGAATATGTACATAAGAACGAAATTCGACGGAATCACGGACCGTAATTACAAGCAATGAAAAGGACCAAAGCACAATGAACAGGGGGAGTAGGCAAAAGAAAAACACAACTGAACCGTCAGATGTACATACAAACATATGTATGTATACTTATATATACATAAGTATATAAATACATACTTAAATACATATCTACAGAGTGCAAGTGGCCACATAAATACATTTCCATTTCCCCATGATTATCGAAATGCATACATACGAAATTTTATATATACATTTATGTATATACATATACTTAATGCTTTGTATGTGTGTGTAAAAATTTTTACGATTTACATAAAAGAAAAGAATGTAGACGGATGGCAAAGGTGACGAGGAGCGAAGCGGACATAGACTCAGAGGAAAAATGGAAACGGGGAATAAGAAACGGTGTTTGGGTTTGGTGGAGAACTAACAGAAGCGAAAGGAACATGAGCAGGAGCTAAAAATGTAGAACAGCGCAGCGACAAAAACACGACGACGACGTTGGCGACGTCGGCGACTCTTCGGGACCTTTGTCACCGGCCAAGTGCTCGAATTCCATTGGTGCAGGACGACGGTAGAAGTCCAATCGCCTCCAAAGTGTCGAGCTATGTGTGACATCCGTGCACCCACACAGGCGTGCGACACACGCACACACTGTCGAGTCGATTGTGGCGCAATCGCAATCGCATATCTGCAGCCAGTAAAGCAAGAGAGAGGCACACACACCACTCTGGCACACACATCGAATCTGGCCCAAATAAATATTTGTGTGTGCCAGAAGAAGACGGGCAGAGCGCTCGGGGTCCCGGTTCCTTCTCTCTCTCCAACAAACTGTTTGCGGCGGACAAGACCTCAAATGACAAAATTTTAAAAGAAGGGAACCGAACTGCAAAAAGCAGCGTGTGACGACAATAACAAAGCAGCTAACGATGTGGGGAAAGGGTGGAGTCAGGAACGGGCATTGAGTACTGGTAGCGGGTAGTGGACAATTGGCCGTTGGCAGCCGGCAGCGAACGTGAACTATGTACACACATATGGCATATGCGGGCAGCGACGCTGCAGCGACAAGCTAGGTGCTAGTGCTGGCCATCGCTATTTCATTCGGCGTCCTAGCCACTCGTTTCGACTCTGTCACACGCAAACTTGCTGTAGGCGACACACTCGCACTCACACAATCAAAGGAGCGTTCCGTTTGGCTGTCGTTGATGTGCGACCGAACGGTTTTGTGTTTGTGTGGTCAGCAGCACAAATACATTTGTCGCATGTCAACTCACTCTGGTTTCGTCCATTCAAACGACAGTGTGCAAGCGGGCTGGCGATAGCTGAAACGCGCTCACATATAGGCGTCTCTATTCCGACGCATACAAATTAGCCAAACGACCATGCAACACAACGGCTAAGAGAATTAAGAGCGAACCAAGACACCTCTCTTCGTTGGGCACTGCTTTGCCGACTTCATGCCAGACTAACTCGCCCGAAGCGCTACTATGCTGAGCGAGCAAGACGCCTGACATGGGTACTCGCACATGCCCTCCTGCTCGCTCTTCCTTTGGCTCTCCTAGTGACCCATCGCGACAATGTGTCACAGCCAGCCGCTTCAGGGAAGGCCAATTCCATTTTCAATAGCTCGCTCTCTCGCACCGCCACTCTCGACTCTTTTTTGTCCATGTCGTCTCTCCACGCACACAAACATACTAACATTAACCACAGCACCATAGCATTGGCATCTACTCGTCGTTTTCAGGTAGACAATTGTGGGGCAGTTGCGTTAAACTTGTCCAACACTGCGTGTCTCTAACGGGAGCGAGCGAGACGAAAGTGTCACCCACCCCCAACCGTGTTTGTGTTAGTGTCCGCACGCGTGTGAGTGTTTGACTGTGCGTCGCATTTGTCGTCGCTGTTACATTTTTCTGCCTGCTGACTGCGACAGAGCAGCATTCGCTGCCGCTGCTGCCTCGTAACCACGTCGCCGACACAGCGACAATCATTGTCACCCACGTCTTCCGAAGAAGTGGTTCTCTCGTTTCTCTGCTTAGCCTCTGCACACCGCACTCCGCGTAGCGTATACCGTACACTGCACTCGTGCCCGCATCCTAAACCGAATCTCGGTTCCGCCACTTCTTGTTTTGTACTAGCGTTAGAGTGGTCGTCTTTTAAAACGAACGACAAGAAACTTTTTTAATATCGGCAACAATGCTCTATAATAAAACCTAACTTTAAACGAACTTTCAAAAAAACCTATTGAGCTAATGAAAGTGAACCACTGCGTCGGAAATTTGACTAACTGATTTTTTTTTTATATGGAAACGTAGTGAAAAACCAATTGCAACAATTAAAGTGAAATTTATACGAACAATAGGAGTTACGTAAATTAAAAACCGTCTTGTCTTTAATTTTTATTAAAGGTAAGTGAAAACACAACTTAAATTTTTTCGAGCTCGAATTGCCGTCGGTAGTCGTTAGTTCCGCATTTTGTGTCGGAGAGCCTCGAAGATTGTTAAGATTAGGACTATATCATCAATCGCTGGCAGAGGCAATAAACAATAATTTTATTGCATGTGTGACAATTAAAATCCATATAGTTTTCTACTGCAGAGTTTTGGAGTTTGTCGTTCGAGAAAGAAAAATACATAATACATACATACATAAAATTCGTCTTACGGCGAGCCACTCATCAGAACAAAGTCAAATGTCAAAGTTCTAGTTGAGATTTTAGTCTGATCAAATTGGGCGCTGAAACATGGTTCTTCTTCTTCGAAACTATGATCACCAGTACCCCAACCCTCACAGCAACAGCTTCTCTGAAACTATTATTGCTATTGCCGCTTTTATTATAATGTACTACTTCTATTGCGGGAAACTATAGCAGCAATTAGAGAAGCCAAAGTGAACGCGGATCGTATGGGTTTGCGTTGCTAGTGTTTGAGTCTTCTGGACCTCGGAATTCTTCACTCATTCTCAGGGTAATTCAACATTTTGTTGCCCAATCTGCTAGCCGCTGACGGCTGGCAATGGTGCCGATAATAACAATTAAAAAAAAAAAAAAAAAAAAAACCATCAAGTCATGTGATTGGTTTTCCCCGTCTGCATTTCTGCGCTTGACAAAAATAATTACCCATATACATACATACATCACCTGGCTCTGTCAAGCGATACACTGCAACAAAAAGCACAAAAGCACTAGTCCTAGTTGAAACTTAGTGTTTTTTTTTTTTTTTTTTTTTTTTTTTTGAATTTAAAGTTTGAACAGTAAAGTTGGGTAGGTAATATTTATAGTTCGTATTAGTCAATAGTAGAAGTTACACAAATATAATGAAAAGCCTCATATTTAAGGAAGTCATTTAATGAGAGATGAGATGAGAGACCGACTAGCTAACCTAACCTAACCTTAGTCAGTTCTGTCACGAGAAAGAATATACAATTTTTTTTTCCAACACTCGACAATGGATTTTCGCCGTGTACTTACAGTCATTTTAATGCTATTGTTGTTATCGTTACTAATGAGCCCTATAAAAGTCCGCAATCTCCATCTCCTGGTTGCCGAAGCTACACTGTGAGAGTGTTTTTATTATAAGTATCCGTGTATCTTCGTTGTAGATGTATTCCAGTCATTGTATCTGTGTATTGGTAAGGTTTTCGCTGACATTGAGCCAGCGATGTTCGACTTTTAAGATCGATTCCAGATAGCAAGCCGCGACATCGCACAAGATCATCATCCGCATGTTACTGCCACATGTCCAATCCAGCAATTGTCCCCAGTTGGAGCTTTCCCGCCTCATACCCTCTTTAAGCATTCCCATCTCATTTGGGGTGCGCAAATTTACGGTAGCTTGAATGCAACAATAAAATACTCGGCTAAGCTGCTAGATCGGATGGTATTGGGAGGGTGTGGATTCGAACGGAATGAATCTGACGGGATCGCCACAGGTCGCCGCCGCTGACGTCGCAGAGGCGAATTTAATTGCCAAAAGGCCGAAAAGCTGTAAGCGATTTGGCTCAAACAAATGAGAAAACTTGTGCTTACACGACCGCGTGAGAGTAGGTATCTTTTTATACCATCCGACTTCGTCAAATCTCACTTCACTTAGGTTAAAGACAAACTGGTTGCCAAGTGGGTTTCTCAGTTGGGCATGACGTTATTAGTTATTTTCTTTGCCTTCCTTAACCGAAATACCTTTACAGGTTTCTAAGAAATTCTTCGACACTGAACAGCTTGGATTTCTTGTCATTTGTATTTCAGTTATCTGAAATGACTTTTTTTCACGTTATTTAGATACATAAATATGCAAGTGTATAAAATACAATGTTCTAACGCATTGAAAACAATTTCAGTTATGTGACGGCAGACTACTGAAATTGTAACATTTCGCTCGTTAGTTTGCTCACTCGAGCGCTACCGACCTTTTTTTTCGTAGTCTTTCGTTTTGAATTTAATCCACTGATGATTTGTTTGTGCTTTAAAACAATGTCTACTCCGGGTGCGTACCCCAAATGGCGTGTGAGCTCAAGAATGCGTTCTAGTCCACATATACTGGGAGGTTGGAGTGAGGTCACTGTCGGAAAAAGAGGCTGTTTGACTTGGTGATAACGTAGCTTCCAGATAGTTTTCTTATAGGCAGTGGCAAAATGGAAAACGGGATTTGCACCACGTAGTGACTGACACACAGACACCCCTGGCATTAGTTCGAGATTGCTGATTGACCGAGTGAGTGCCTCTATGATTGACATTTCTAACGACTCGTTTTTTTTTCCCTCATGTCTTTTTTCAGCACAGCAAAACTCCAGAGAAAGACCAAATAGTATGGACCATATGATGAATCCGTTCGTGTCGCCCGCTTATCTACTCGCCCATGGTCCACATCCGCACGCACATCCACATGTCCAGCACACCCACCCGAAGGGTAGTGCCTCCTCGCCGGCCAGCTCTCCTGGAGGGTCGACCGGATCGGGTGCAGCATCTGGCGGAATCTCAAAGCTGAAGCGCTGGGGATCACCGCCTATTAACCTGGCGGGACAGTTCATAAATCCTTCGACGGGAAAGAAGCGAGTCCAGTGCTCAATCTGCTTCAAAACCTTCTGCGACAAAGGTGCCCTTAAGATTCACTTTTCGGCGGTGCACCTGCGGGAAATGCACAAATGCACGGTCGAAGGCTGTAACATGGTGTTTAGCTCGCGTCGTTCCAGGAACCGTCACAGTGCCAATCCGAACCCAAAGCTGCACTCACCACACATCCGGCGCAAGATCTCGCCACATGATGGCCGCACGGCCCAGCAGTTTCCTGTGTTCGGGACAGGAGCCGCGGCTGCCGCCGCAGCTGCCGGTCACCTTCCTGTAGCTTTTCCTGGTCTTCTACCACCGCATCACTCGCACCACACGCAGTCCTCGTACGTTATGTTTGGCGGCCAGGGCCGATTGCCCGGTCTGAACGTGCTTTCCGGCTGCCTGGAGCTCCCTGATACAGAGTCTGAGGCAGCCATCGATACGGAGACAGATGTGGCGGAAGGGGTTGGCTTCGAATACGTTGACATTCAGGCAAACAGTTCCAGCTCGACTGCTTCTTGCGAGGAGGAAAACGACCAGGACCAAGATCAAGATGAAGAGATGCATTGTAGTCTGAGCCTAACGAGCAGCAGCAGCACCAGCAGCAGCAGCAGCAGCAGTAACGACGATGAGGACGGGGGCGACCAGCCTTTGGACTTTAGCTTGCACAAGCGACGGGACCGCAAATGGGAGCAGGAACTAAATCAGGAACAAGGGTCGGAAAAAGAACATAACCGCAAAAAGCTTCTTCATAGCAAGGAATTTGAGTTGGAGAAGCGATCGGCCAGTCCCAGCGGAGGCTCTTTCTCTATGGACAGGCTTCTAGAAAAACGCAAGCGACATGACAGCAACGCGTCCAATTCGACCCGTTCCACATCTGCCAATGCCACTGCCGATGCTGATGCTGCCTCTTCTACTCTTGGTCTCGCCACAGAAAGCAGCATGGAGTTGGAAGGTGACAGCATAGACCTGTCTAGCCGACGGCTACTGCCACCCCCAATGCTGGAAATGGACGAGCAACACCATATCCGACTGCTGCAGACACAGATGTTTGCCGCCGCAGCGGCAGCCGCCGCCGCTCAGTCGCCAAACACGTTCGCTTTGCCGTCGGGTGGATCACCAGTGGAGCCACTGGGTGGGTCGCCGCCAATGTGGAGCCTGCTGTCTGAAATGTACCGCTCGATTCTGCTAAAGACGCAGCAGCAGCAGCAGAAGCATGAGCCCTTCCACCAGACCCAACAACCAGAACATCATTTGCACCTGAGTCATCTAACACTTGAGCGCCACCATCAGCAGCAGCCGCCAAAATCGTCACCGGTGTCTAACGCAGCTATATCGGTATAAATTGCGGGGGAGTTGCTTAGTCAAATTTTTTTTTTTTTTGAGTTCTTGTTTGTAAAGTCGTCTTAAGAGGGGCGGAAATTGGAAGTGGAAATAAAATGCATTAGCCGAATAGAGGTCATTAAATGGCTGGCAGCTCTTAAACACCGCCGCCCTGAACCCCAGGTGTTACAACACGGACTTGATCCGGAATTTAGCTTTTTCGTGTTATATAAACTAGTGTTATATACATTTTTTTTTAAGTATGAATGTTTACAGAAACATCTATGTGTATAGTATTTAATCTGTTCCTCAGTGCATCGGCAGGGTTCAAAGAGTGTGAGAGTGTATGTGCGTAGGATCTCAGTTTTTTTTTTTTTTTTGCTGGGACGAAAGAACAGGCAACGGGTTCGGGTTCCTGCCATCTCCATGGATGCACAACGAAGTATTAAAATAAAAAATAGGTAATACACGCATATATTAAATAGTTCTAAGTACTTTTTTTTTGAAACCCCTAAATATGTTGCGTTGCAGTACTAACCGCATGTAAGCTTTACTGAAACATATCCGAAGTCTAACGGAATGCTCCAAACCTGTAAGCAGCTAAATGTAGATCGTAAGTGAACAAAATGTAAATGCTCCCAAGAAATAGTATTGCTCTATACGAAACGATTGTATACTGTATAACATGATTTTAAGTTTTTATTAAAAATAAATATGTCAAAATTGGAAAAGAATGAAATTGTTTTTTGGGCTAAAACTATTTGCGGAAAAACAAAAAGTTTTTCGCAACAGAACATTTTTGAGACGCTCCCAGTAAACATGAATCTTATCTTCAAAAACCTGCTAATTTGACCAGTTTCGCAATTGGTTTTAACTCCATATGAAATAGGAATATCTTCCGTACCGTCGTTACGATTGTGCGGCTAAAAAAATAAAAAATTAACTTGAAACCCTTTATGCTTTCGACTTTATTTTCTCTGTTTTTGTAATAATAAAATCCATATTATTTATAATTTGTCGAACACGAACACTTTCGAATTGAGCTTTAATCCGCTCCACCGTTTCTGATGGACATTGATGACGGTGAACCTGAAGGCCTTTGATGTGACTTTTGGTTGGTGGTGTTGGTACATACATAGTTGCCTCATTGGAGAGCTGCAGAACGTCCAGATATTGAGGCGTACATGTGCTCCGAACAGACATAGTTTTCAATGTGTGCAGATTGAATTTGATGGGATTTTTAATCGAAACGCCTTCCAAAATATCTCTCCGCGCTTGTGCGTGTATCAGTCGGTGTATTTGTTATATAATACGTAAATACACACATGTGTATGTGCTTTATGTGTTTGTGAATCAATTTATTTCTTCTGGAGGCGTGACACGCCGAATGTTTTTGGCTTGGACCGAGTCCCCTAACTACGGTCCGCTGGCAGCTGGCAGCGGACCGATGCCTGCTGCCCACCTTCCCCGTCATATAAATAACCACTCATTGGTCACTGCGGCATTAGGTCGGTTTAAGATAGGTGTTCGAGGATTGGGGGTTTCAGCGTTCTAGGGCTTGGAATTTTTGGAGGCTACTTATGGACAAATTAGACACTCCGTCGCACACTCGTCCTTGACGCACTGACACTGTACCAATTACAAAGATTTTCAAATGAACAGCAGAACCCATGCATACTTTCATATGTACGTCGGCTCATATAATTGATAAAAACAGCTGCGGTTTCATCAGCATCGCAATACCAACTTCGATCTTGGTAGGAAATTTTTCTAAGAGGTGTGCATAACGCACTGGAGGCGACACATCTGACTCTCGTATGTTTGGGACCATTATCGCCAGCCGCAGTCCGTGTCTGTTCTAAGGTCATCGATCTGTACCTCATACACACCGTTTCTTCTGTTACAGGTAAAAGACAGAACGGCTGGTTCTGCCCACTTTTTCAGCTCTAAAGATAATAAATTGCCGAACAATATGGACCATTTTTTCAAGTTCGGCCGACTATGTCCAATGGATTTCATAGAAACGACCTGTAATTGTGAAAATTACTTTTAATAGTGTCACTCAAACAACACGCCAATTCTCCAATCTAACAAATTGGACAAACAATTGATTTTAGTCGAGTGTCATGTGAACCGTGTCGTGTATAAAATAAATTTCAACACAAATTTTGAAAAAGTCCCAAGCTCCTATCTTTAAAAAAAAAACGAAAGTTGGTTCATTTTCGATCTTTCAGTTATATGGCAGCTATAAGATATAGTCGGCCGATCCTTATCAAATTTGGTCGATCGAATCATCTGGCTAAAAATAGAATCCATTAAAACTGTGTATCATAAACACTCTAAAAACACCAAAGTTATGCCATTTTCTGTTATATGTATATGGGTGTAGTCGTCCGATTCCAGCCGTTCCGAGTTACGTATATGAGTCGAACTTTCCGACAAAGTTTGAGTCGATGATAGCTTAAAGACTGAGAGACTAGTTCGCGTAGAAACAGACCGACGGAAATGCCTATTTCATGCTTATACATATACATATATGCATTATGTATGTCACTGAAATCTTCTTTAGAGTGTTGCACACTTTTGACCCAAATTATAGTTCCCTTTTTATACCCTTGCAGAGGGTATTATAATTTTGTCCAAAAGTGTGCAACGCAGTGAAGGAGACATCTCCGACCCTATAAAGTATATATATTCTTGATCAGGATCACCTCCTGAGTTGATAGGAGCATGTCCGTCTGTCCGTCTGTCCGTCTGTCTGTCTGTTTCTACGCGAACTAGTCTTTCAGTTTTAAAGCTATCGTCTTGAAACTTTTGCACACACCCTTCTTCCCTTTGCACGCAGTATATAAGTCGGAACGGCCGGATCGGCCGACTATATCCTATATCTGCCATATAACTGATTGATCGGAAATGGTATAACTTTGGTGTTTTTAGAGTTAGAGAGTTCAAATTTGACATGAAAGCTATTTTTGGCAAAATATTACGACATGCCAAATTTCATAAGGATCGGCCGACTATATCCTATAGCTGCCATATAACTGAACGATCGGAAATGACCCAACTTCCGTGTTTTAGAAGATAGAAAGCTGGAATTTAGTACATATTCTATTTTTGATCAGTTGATCCGACTTACCAAATTTCATATGGATCGGCCGACTATATCCTATAGCTGCCATATAACTGAACGATCGGAAATGACCCAACTTCCGTGTTTTAGAAGATAGAAAGCTGGAATTTAGTACAGATTCTATTTTTGGTCAGTTGATCCGACTTACCAAATTTCATATGGATCGGCCGACTATATCTTATAGCTGCCATATAACTGAACGATCGGAAATGACCCAACTTTCGTGTTTTTGAAGATAGAAAGCTGGAACTTGGTACAGATTATATTTTTGGTCAGTTAATCCGACCTACCAAATTTCATAACGATCGGTTGACTATATCTTATAGCTGACATATAACTGTACGATCGGAAATGGTTTTTGGTAGAAATATCAACTTTCGTATTTTTGAAGATAGAAGCTTGGGACTTTTTTTTAGATTTTTTATTGTAATAAATTGGATTATATACTTATACTGTATAATCAGTTATACTGATTATAACTGTATCCGATGTTTGCGATATATATCCGGTTTTAACTGCAAGGGTATATCAACTTCGGCTCCGCCCGAAGTTAGCTTTGCTTTCTTGTTAAGGGTACAAATATGGATCCATAATTACGTACATATATATGTATATAACTATCCGAAGAGACTGCTGCCCAGGTCTGATCCTACCTGGGAATACCATTCGACAAACGCATATGTCTCGCATATTCGGAACAGCCTGGTCGAAAAATTTAGACGGCTCCACTATTAAGAGGTCGAGTGAACTGAGCCTCACTAACATAAAGCAGTACCAGCTCTAGTACGGAAATATGGCATTGCCATCTAAGGTGTCGCTGCAAAGTGTCATTTGAAAAAGGTCAGACCCTTTTAAAACAGTTTTCTGCGAATGAAAACTTTTTCAAAAAAGGTACATTCGGGAACACGATACACGATACTATGTACGGGAACATAAGGTGCGGGACATTCGCATAGCACAGTACAGTCTTCTTATTTATTAATATAATTTTATTCTTATCCAATCTGTTGAACATAATAGTATTTACCGAAATATTGTTAGCTGCAAACAATAAAAAACAATAATTCGTTTTTAGAATTACGGCATGTTTTCTTTAAGTTAGCCAAAATATTTTGTTTTCCAGAAACTATAGCGTTTTAATCTGACGTGTCCAAAAGGTTTTCATAATATAATAAGAAAATTTGCTCAGAATGACCAGTTTTTGACCAAATTATGTGAATCCTTTCATAGACTTAGATCATTATACCCTTGCAGAGGGTATTATAATTTTGGTCAAAAGTATGCAACGAATTGAAGGAGACATCTCCGACCCTATAAAGTATATATATTCTTGATCAGGATCACCTCCTGAGTTAATATGAGCATGTCCTTCTGTCTGTGCGTCTGTTTCTACGCAAACTAGTCTCTCAGTTTTAAAGCTATCGACTTGAAATCTTCTTGCGCACAATCTTCTTTTCTTTGCACGCAGTATATAAGTCGGAACGGTCGGGATCCGCCGACTTTATCCTATAGCTGCCATATAACTGAACGATTGGAAATGACCCAACTTTTGTGTTTTAGATAGACCCAATTTTTAGATATTTTATTGTAACTAATTGGTTTTATTATGATATTCTCATAAGGGTCGGCCAACTATATCCGATGTTTGCGATATATAAACGGTTTTAACTGCAAGGGTATGTCAACTTCGGCTCCGCCCGAAGTTAGCTTTCCTTTTTTGTTTTTTCTTTATTCATTGCAATGTCAATGCATGCTTTATAACAACTTAATTTAACAAATATGTTAGGTTGCTGTAAGGCAAAAGGGACGAGGCTTTCGGGATGTCTGTTTTGCCCTTTTTTGATTGTAAAAAAATGTATATGTAAATAACTATGATCCGCATCAATCGGGCTGTCTGTCAGTACATTGCACTGATTGCCTGCATAGGTGTGCAAATCTTTTAGATTTCATGACTAAGATCAGCCAAGTCATGCGTATGTATGGACATTGCGATCGAGTCTATTTTGAATTTTTTACTGCCTCCTTTATTATTGAAAATAGTTGTTTCATATTTTTAAGCATTGCTGTATTTGTGGCAGACAAATCTATTTTACTGATTCTCTTGGCTATTTATGGATTTATGTATGTATGTAAATATATTTAATCATATGTAATCGAATGTATTATTCAAATTTAAATGCAAGAACCATGACCTATAAAATAAATATTTAAAGTATTTAATCAATTTATTTACTCAAGGGACATGGAACAAATGAACGTACATTTTTGACCCGAATTTGAATGATGATTTAGATGCAGATGGAGATCAAAATAAAGCTACATGAAAGGCAAACAATAATTGACCTTGGGAAGACTACCAATATCGGCAGTTAAGATATATTGGTTTATAAATTTTGGAACCGAAATACATATGGGTAATTCTCCAGAAAGGTCAACCACAACCAAAAAATACAAGGTCTATGAAAGTATGTATGTATTTGTATAGGGAATCTATTAAATTTGACCAAATCGAAAAAGTGCGAATGTTCAGCCTTAAACTTTTTTTGCACACTTTTTTTTATACATTTTTATACCCCTGCAGGGATTATTATAATTTTGGTCAAGAGTTTGCAACGCAGTGAAGGAGACATCTCCGACCCTATAATGTATATATATTCTTGATTAGGATCACCTATAAGTTGATACAAGCATGTCCGTCTATTTGTCTGTCTGACCGTCTGTCTGTTTGTACGCCAACTAGTCTCTTAGATTTAAAGCTATCGACTTTAAACTTTGCACATACCCTTTTTTCCTTTGCACTCAGTATATTAGTCGGAATTTTGTTTTATATATATTTTATAAATATATAAGCTATTTCCTACAGTTGCCGTATAAGTGAACGATCGGAAATGGTATCATAAAGATCGGCCAACTATATTCAATGTTTGCGATATATATCCTGTTAGTTCTATCTCTTATAGTCTTTGAAATCCACGCGTTCGAAATTTTGAAACAAACTTGAACTGCAGGAGTCTACATCCTATAGCTCTATCTTATGTAGCCTCTGAGAGCCAGGCGTTCATAGGGACAGACGGAAGGACGGACGGATAGGCGGAAATGGCTATATTGACTCGGCTGTTGATGCTGATCAATATATGATATACTTTATCTATATATAAAGTATATATTATATATATATATTTATAACTTATATACTTTTAGACTAAAATATAGCCTTGTACCCTTGTTTACAAGTACCGGTTATAATTATGAGGAACTTTTAATAAATAACATTTTAATATTGGTTCCAGAAAATTCTCTTATCATATTTTTCTAGCTATTTTTTG
Organism: Drosophila bipectinata; assembly: GCF_030179905.1. NCBI lineage: Eukaryota > Metazoa > Arthropoda > Insecta > Diptera > Drosophilidae > Drosophila > Drosophila bipectinata. Next base: position 8,301,924 of record NC_091735.1, on the reverse strand, counting down.
TTTTTAATTTCTTCAGAAAAAATTAAAAAAAAAAAAAAATCCCCAAAAATAATATTTGCACCAATTGGAATTCTTATCAGAATCTATAAGATTCAACTTTCGTTACAAGAAAGGAAAGCTAACTTCGGATATATATCGTAAATCGTATCGTATATCTTATGATAACATCATAATAAAACCAATTAATTACAATAAAAAATCAAAACAAGAAAGGAAAGCTAACTTCGGGCGGAGCCGAAGTTGATATACCCTTGCAGTTAAAACCGGATATATATCGCAAACATCGGATATAGTTGGCCGATTCTTATGATTACATCATAATAAAACCAATTACCTAAAATAAAAAATCTAAAAAAAGTCCCAAACTTCTATCTTCAAAAATACGAAAGTTGATATTTCTACCAAATACCATTTCCGATCGTTCAGTTATATGGCAGCTATAGGATATAGTCGACCGATCCTAATGAAATTTGGTAGGTTGGATCAACTAGCCTTAATTCCAGCTTCCAGCAGTACTTAATTCCAGCTTTCTATCTTCGAAAACACGAAAGTTGGGTCATTTTCGATCGTTCAGGTTTATGGCAGCTATAAGATATAGTCGGCCGATCCTTATGAAATTTGGCATGTCGTAATGTTTTGCTTTCGTTGCAAAAATAGCAAAAATAGCTTTCGTGTAAAATTTGAACTCTCTAACTTTAAAAACACCAAAGTTATACCATTTCCGATCAATCAGTTATATGGCAGCTATAGGATATAGTCGATCGATCCGGGCCGTTCCGACTTATATACTGCGTGCAAAGGAAAGAAGAAACTGTGTGCAAAGTTTCAAGACGATAGCTTCAAAACTGAGAGACTAGTTCGCGTAGAAACGGACAGACAGACGGACAGACAGACGGACATGCTCATATCAACTCAGGAGGTGATCCTGATCAAGAATATATATACTTTATAGGGTCGGAGATGTCTCCTTTATTGTAAACTTTTGACCAAAATTATAATTCCCTCTTTAAGGGTGTAAAAAATGGCCCAAATATAATTATATATGTATATAAATATTTATATAGATATGTATGTATATACATATATGTACATATAAGTTTTTAAGAGTGGCAAACATGTCAATATCAACTCGTGTGAGGGGACCAAGTGCATTGGCATATACAACCTATATTTTGTTCATGGTTAAATATACCATTGGGTGCATGGGCATGAGGCTAAGAAAATTGCCAAAGTAGTCAACGGCTATTTATGGCTAGTATTTCAGATGTTTGCTTTCTTTCCCTTGTTTCCCCGTGCATACAGAATATGACGCCAGTAAAGGGCGTTCGTACTCCGGAGAATAGAACACATACTCGTGTGCAACCACAAACCGCAAAATTGACATGAATACGAGATTGTAAAAATGTCAAGTGGCTGGAAGCGGTGGATACCGAAACGAGGACCGCTATCCTCTACCCGTCGCGGGGAGGTCCACGTTCAGATCGCACAGCTCGGAGCCAGGAGTATAGAGCCAAGAACATCGGCTCAGCCAATCCGTCAGTGCCCCATTGCGAATACAAATACATACGACGATGTAGGTGGTGGGATGGGGAGAGGGTTAGCGGGAAGATGGGTTTTAAGACAGCTGAAGTTAAGCGTTTGCCACATTATGAGATGATCCTTGGCAGCAATGTCACTTGAGACGAACAGTCGTGCGGGCAACGAAACAGAATGGAATGGAAATGGAAATGTGAAAAGGCAATGGGAGTGGGAAATGTGGAATGGGGTAAGGGACAAGTCAAAAATGAGAAGGAAAAAGGCATAAGAGAAGGAATGAGACAGGAATGATGCGAACTCATCTCTTGGGATCTATTTACTTTTAAGTCTGTGAATTGGATGATGTCACGATGCTGACATGACTGACTTGAAGTCGCGGGGATGAAGAAGTCGAAAAAGACCGCCAAGTGGGTGTCTTTTATAGCCGAATATATGGTATCGGTTATTCAAAATTTTACGCCGATTTTAATTTCTCTTTTGGTAATTTTTGCCCAAAGTCTGCAAAAAAAGAATCCTCTTACTTAAACTTAGCCTTGACTCTATTCTTGAACATAACCCTAAATAAAATGTATAAATATAAAAAATATACAAATAAATTAATAAAAGGAAAATCTGCCACCCCGTTTTTTTTATTCAGGGTTATCAAAATAAAGGTAAGATTTTGTTTCCATTATTTTGTTTCCATCCATTCCATTATTTCAAAATCACTTAGCTTGTATGTGCGTATCCATACTCCGTTAAATTTTTTACGGAACCCCTTAGAAACAGGTCACTCCACAACGACAAGGTCTTGAGAAGGAACAGATGCAAAATTTGTCGAAAAGTTTAAGGGCATTCCAACTTCGGGAGACGTGGTTCAAGTTGTCTGTATGCTGGGTGCTCCTTTAGCATTATGAAATATTACAGAAAACGTACAAGGCCTTAAAAATTTCAAATGCGATTCCTATTGACTCGCATGTGTGGCGGCAAATGTGCGTTCGCCGGCTTTGAGGGATGCGAATGCGGGTATTTTTGGAGACAATTGGAAACCACTAGAGGGCTATTGAGATGTGACAGTCAAGCAGTTGGAGTCGAGAGAGCTTAGTTTTGCGGCACGTCGAGGTAACTTGACATTTGAAATAGGATCAATGTTCTCGACCATCGTTGGCCACACTCCCGATGCCGATGCGAGCTCGGAATACTGAGGAAATTTGCGCTGTCCAATGCTTGTCATGAGGGGACAGATCTACATGATATGCGAGTGACACGATGATTTGTGCTTGTTGCCTATGATTATGGAGTTGGCCGTGTCATCCATCTAACGGTTGTTAATTTGCATAGGGTGTGGAGGGCTGTGTTACAAATGGATAAAAGTAACATTCAAATAGTGTTCTTTGTAAGAAACGAAGGATGCATTTTTTAACATCAAAACTATTTTATGTAGTTTTTTTTTGCACGTGCCGAACAAGAATAGTTTTTTATGTGTAGATTTATATACCTCTATTGAATTTTTTGTTCCCAGATATATCAGATATTTTGGGCTAGCTGGCGACCTCGTCACTGTTATTTTACCTCGCCAAGATGTTTTTATACCCGGTACTAGTAGAGTACAGGGGTATGTTGTAGTCGTCGGAATGTATGTAACATAGAGAAGGAATCTTTACTCCCACAAAATATATGTACATATGTAAGATTTATTCTTGGACAGCATCAAAAGCCGAGTCGATATAGCCATGTCTGTCTGTTCGTCCGTATCAGATATGGAGTTATAGAATTTGGCATAGGAAAAATTCCCGCTATAATGCCTACGCAGTTCAATTGTTTTCACATACTATATTTACCACGCTTCTTCCGCTCCCATAAATCAAAAATTTCTGTAACGCCGGTACAGAAAGGATTAATGAAAAACTTTTGATGCCAAACTATTTCTATAGGTAATTTATACCCGAAATTTCACCCAAATCGGCCCATTTTTAAAGGAGATATAGTCATATATACAAGGTGTGTGTCAAAAGTTTCCGAACTTTTCAAAAAGAAAAAAAACTACAAAATAGTTTGGAATGAAACTTTGCATTTATTCAAAATAGTCTCCCTCCGACTCAATACAACGATTTGCACGATTTAAAAGTGATTCGAATGAGTGTTTTAGCTCGTCAACCGGGATGGCCTTTAGTATGTCGGTCGTCGCCTTTTCAATGGACTTTATGTCATCAAAATATCTTCCTTTCATTGCCAATTTTAATTTTCCGAATAGGAAAAAGTCACACGGAGCTAAATCAGGTGAATATGGTGAGTGGTTGACGGTAAGAATGTGATTTTTTGTTAAAAAATCGGTCACAAGTCATTGTCAAATCGGTCACCTTTTCGTGCTCTGTGTGTGTGTGTGGAACAAACCGTGCACAAACCTTCCGCATACCCAAATGCTCAATCAAAATGCGATGAATAGACTTATAGGATATCTCCAACTCCATTTCCATGTATCTCAACGAAGATTTTGGTTCTTTTTTGACAAAATCACGAACAATTTGAATGTTTTCATCAATAACAGCACTTTTCGGACGGCCCGAACGTTCGTCGTCTTCCAGGATTTCACGACCATTTTTAAAACGAATAAACCACTCGTAAGTTGAGGTACGGGATAGACAATCATCACCATAAACTTGTTTCATCAATTTATGAGTCTCGGTGAAAGTTTTACCGAGTTTAAAACAAAACTTAATAACCGCTCTTTGCTCCATGATTTTTCGTCGACCAACTAACACAAGGTACTGTCACTTAAAACGCAATAATTCCAATTCCACTGCTCCAAACGTCTTGAAATTTGGAGGGAAAATCGGTGAATAATGTATCTTTCAAACGCATATACTCACACAAAAATGGCGGCACCAGAAAATGCCCTTTTTGAAAAGTTCGGAAACTTTTGACACACACCTTGTAAAACGTTTCCCATACCAGCGGCCTAAAAGCTTGAACGCATGGTTCTCGAAGACTATTAAATTAAAAATTTTGTTGTATTTAAGTAACTAAGATCTCCAATTTTTTTCGGATCGTGGGAAACCAAATAGTGCAAACAGACAAATAGAAGGACACATTACATTTTATTTTAAAGAAGAAGAAAACTCGGCTTATCTTGAATAACTTGATTGTTCAACAATTGGTATGATTGAGGCGTCAATCAACGCTTTTTAAAAATAAGAATGTTATTAGAAAAACATCTTTTGCCTGGAGACTCCAATGTCCCCTCTAGTCAGTATTGAGTAAATAAAAATATATATATATATTGTACATATGCCTCATTCAGATCAGACGCACACAGAAAATTTGTAATACTGCGGCTATATATGTATAGTGTTTTCACGCGCACGGTAAGGCATGCGGTTCGCCACCATGTGAACTATCGCGCACAGTGATACCCTCTGCAAGGGTATAAAAAAAAAGAAAGGACGGCTCTAGTCGAGTTTCGAAAATACATGATACCCGGGTCCCGGTACTTATCTCTTCAACCAGATATATACAATCAAAGATAAATCAAAGATATATACAAACAAGAAAGCAAAGCTAACTTCGGGCGAAGCCGAAGATGATATACCCTTGCAGCTAAAACCGGATATATATCGCAAACATCGGATATAGTTGGCCGATCTTTATGATTACATCATAATAAAACCAATTAATTACAATAAAAAATCTAAAAAAAAAAGTCCCAAGCTTCTATCTTCAAAAATACGAAAATTGATATTTCTACCAAATACTATTTCCGATCGTTCAGTTATATGGCAGCTATAGGATTTAGTCGGCCGATCCTTATGAAATTTTGTAGGTCGGATAAGCTGACCAAAAAAAAAAAAATGTTGGCACGATATATTCGGCCGATCCTTATGAAATTTTGTAGGTCGGATAAACTGACCAAAAAAAAAAAAAAGTTGGGTCATTTCCGATCGTTCAGTTATATGGCAGCTATAGGATATAGTCGGCCGATCCTTATGAAATTTGGCATGTCCTAATATTTTGCCAAAAATAGCTCTCATGTCATTTGAACTCTCTAACTCTAAAAACACCAAAGTTATACCATTTCCGATCAATCAGTTATATGGCAGCTATAGGATATAGTCGGCCGATCCCGGCCGTTCCGACTTATATACTGCGTGCCAAGGAAAGAAGGGTGTGTGCAAAGTTTCAAGACGATAGCTTTAAAACTGAGAGACTAGTTCGCGTAGAAACGGACAGACAGACGGACAGACGGACATGGTCATATCAACTCAGGAGGTGATCCTGATCAAGAATATATATACTTTATAGGGTCGGAGATGTCTCCTTCACTGCGTTGCACACTTTTGGACAAAATTATAATACCCTCTGCAAGGGTATAATAAAGATATACAATCTATAAAATAAATTCTCAGGAAAAATAAATTTAATTGCACTTTTTTTTATGTTTTTTAAATACAAACTGAAGAAATCCAGATCTGCGGGGATACCAAACGAGTCTATGTTCATAATCGGATAATTATATTTTCTAAAGTTTCCGAGATTAAGGAGTTCAAAAATGAAAAAGCCTGTCCTGATACAAATGTTTAAAATTCCTCATTTAAATAAGGAAATTATAGAAGTGTGTATTATAGGAGTCTCCATGCAAGTCCTTTAGCTCCTATAGCTTGTAGCTAAAGCTTTTTTGGTCTCCGAGATCAACGCGTTCATACAGTCGGACGGACAGTCACGCAAACATCGGTTTTTTATGCTGATCAAGAATAAACATTGAGATGATTCCTACTCTATGTTACATACATTCCCACAAATGAAATATACCCTTTTAGAGACCCGGGTATACAAATAATTCACAAAGCGAATCGTGTTAGAATGAAACAAGAAAGGAAAGGTAACTTCGGACGGAGCCGAAGTTGATATACCCTTGCAATTTTAACCGGATATATATCGCAAACATCGGATATAGTTGACCGCTTCTTATGCGAATATCATAATGAAACCAATTGATTACAATAAAATATCAAAGATGGTATTTCTACCAAAAACTATTTCCGATCGTTTAGTTATATGACAGTTACATGTATGAAATTTGGTAGGTCGGATTAACTGACCAAAAATATAATCTGTACTAAGTTCCATTTTTCTATCTTATATACTGCGTGCAAAGGAAAGAAGGGAGTGTGCAAAGTTTAAAGTCGATAGCTTTAAAACTAAGAGACTAGTTCGCGTGGAAGCAGACAGACGGACATGCTTATATCAACTCAGGAGGTGATCCTAATCAAGAATATATATACATTATATGCGTCCTTCAATGCGTCGCACACTTTTGGACAAAATTATAATACCATCTGCAAGGGAATAAAAAGCTAAACATCTTTAGGTTACTTTATTTACCAAGACTAAAAATGTGAAACAAGAAGGTGGATCTGAGCGACTGAAAGCGATGGAGCTATATTATTTCCGTGTAGAATACTTAGAAAGGGTTTGTTGCATACGTTTGAATGCATTATTGCAATGATCTGAAAAAATACAATGATCTGAAAAAATACTTTTTATAATCGCTACTCTTAAAATCTGTTATACTTATTCGATTTTGGGCAATCGGTGAAAGTAAAGATTATATTATAGAACCAATCGCAACATATGGGCCAATCGGTCAAATATTGCCGTTTTATGCAAATGAATTGATGTGAGAAATCAAGAATGGGTTAGATTCAGAGGATTCTCCTTTGGGCTTAGCTTGGGTGTTTATGGGTAAAAACGCCAATTGAAATGCAGTGACATGAATCAAGTGGCAGTTGGGGTAACTGTTTAGAATGATTAAATTTGCGATTGAAATGATTTCTGCGGGCGGAGTCCTTTGTCATCTAGTGAATGCACCACCTCGTTGGAGAGAAAAGAGCCCAGCACTCAAATGCCACTATATGAATACTGTGTGACGTTAATGTAGACAGGCACATACATAGTATCATAGCTGGAAATAAAAGGGGGGAAATATTACCATAAAAAACAAATACAACTCGGGTAAAAACACCAGTAATCAAGTGTATGCATACAAGGGATTGGATGTTGGACGGCCAGTTGTTCTGCCCCTGGGCTCTGCGATTTTAGATATGGGATGCGGAATCTGACAAGTAATGGGGTGGCTAACGCCACGTATACAAATAGGCATAGGTTGCCCCACCATTAACCGTTGTACATTTGTTTCTTTTTTGTGGTCAAATTCTTTTGCATGTTAATGTTAATTCATTGATTTTTATAATGCGAGGCGAGTCCATCAAGGGATCAGAATAATGCTGCCCTTAAGTCGCTGGGTGTGCAAACATTCGAAACAAGCAACCCACCCAACAGGCAAATAAACAAATAGCCCAGCTTTGGTGGAAGGGGAAGGACAAGGCAAATTTAGCTTTGATGTTCCTTCCTTACGTTTCATCACCGAAGTCGGTGACGTCGATGTCAATAAAAGGAACTTAATGGGTAAACACCCGGCTCCGAGGATCATGATGGTTGAGGCCTTTCGTTAAACTAAAAAAACCAAAACTTTTGGAAGAGAAACATTGCGGTCCAAATCCAAATATTTGTGGGCAAAGCTTTTCCTTGTTTAGCATCAGCTAATATTTCGAAATAGATGAATACTCTACTTAACCTAACCTACTCTACTTAACCTAGCCATTAACTGTAAAGGGGTTTGTCCACGTTACTGTTTATTCGATACTTTGTAATGGATGGTACACTCTTTAATTTACATTATTAGAAGGTAATTTTTGGTAACTTTCTCGGTTCTAAGGAGTATTGGCAAAATACAAGAAGTAAAAATTCTCAAGGTATATATATAATATATACCTTTTTAAATCCACAAACTACATATGTGGATAGTTACATACTATCCACAGTAAATTAAGAGCTGTAAAAATGCCATAATTTCCAGAATTTCTTAATTTTGTTAAAGTATTATATACTGCAAATTCAATAGCTTCCAACTTTGGGAATTTTAATTTTAATAATTTTGAACCGATAATATTTTACGTTCGTCATCTACTCTACCACCTTTTCTTCTAAAAAGGGTCGCTGCTGAAATTGAAAAATTCTAGAAGCATCAATCACTTATGCTAAATTAAGGCATCAGGTGCCAAAGGGAGAGTCGACAGGAAGAAAGTTCATGGGCTTACATAAGTGGGGTTTTCAAAGAAAGCGGGTATCAAAGTGGATTTGGTATCCTACGGTACTGCTACTGTTAAGGATACGGACTCATATGAATGTGACAACCAAAATAGTTAATGTGTAATTACCCAAAATAACTCAAGCTCAACAACTACAATCTTTTTTAACATATTATAACATTCCATTGATTTATCAAAAGTTTTTGACAAAACGAACGAACAAGATCTTCGTGGGTCGTATTCTTACCTCCATAGTACCTCAAAATCCGCATTATACAGAAGCAATCCCCTAGCCCCCTTTTAATTCGGGCAATCTGACTGATTTTTTGTTCCTAGATATAAATTGTCTTTTAAAAAGGTGAATAGTTTTTGATCTGAATTGATCTTTTTTTAAGAAATGAATTTAACCTACTGAATTAAGTGTTCTACAAATACTGTCTTCCTAAAGTTTAGACTTAACTGAAAAAAATTTCGTTTAGGAAGATTTTACCATTTCAATGTGGAATAAAGCGTTTTATAAAAATAATTGAGTCTTTGACTTTTCCACTTGTGCGAGAGTTCAGTACGCTGATTTCAACTCTTTTCATTCCGCTTCTCTTCCACTGAACGATTCGGTTCATTTCCCTGCGGCTTTCCGCACAGGTATGCCAAAGGAAAGGCCACCGTTTAACACACACGCACCCAAACAAACCCACTCCTGTGTATACCTGAGAGCTTAATGAAGCTTGTGTAATTGATTTTATGTTTGTTGAAAACGGCAGAAAAAGAAGCAACACTCGTGCAGTCGGTTAATTTCGGTATTGATAAAAAAACAACATAAACACAGTACCCGACAAAAGAAAAAACCATTTTTTCTGCTCAACCGGCCCTTACTCATTCACTAAATTGGTAGATAACAGTTGACAAAATACACATTTTTGTTTAAGTATTATTATTTAATACAGGATTCGTAATCTATAATTTTTAGATATGATTAATATGAATGTATTAAAGATTAAAATTACCCCCTTTTAAAAGCCATTGGCACACGTGGTAAGAACACTTACTACTATAGGAACAAACTCCAAATCCTAAAAGAATCGCCCACATCAGTACACAGGGGGATGTACAAAATTGGCATCTCTACTTATAGGACTATACTTTGAGTCAGCAGATTATACCACATGTAAGGAATATATCAAAAATTGCTTTGTCTTAAAAGCTTTAGTCAAACGCAACAAAAACAAAAAGGTAGAAAGCTTTATTTGTTCTGTAGTTATGCATTCTTATATCCGGTACTCGTAGATTACAAGGGTATATTGTAGTCGTGTGAATGTATGTATGTATGTAACATAGAGAAGGAATCATGTTCGACCCCATAAAGTACATATTTGTATGTATTCTTGATCAGCATTAACAGCCGAGTGGAAGTAGTCATGTCCGTCAGTCCGTCCATCTGTTCGTATGAACGCCAAAAAACTGTTGATGCCAAACTATTTTAATAGGTAATTTATATCTGAAAAAAATGTCATACAAATCGACGATGTATACCATTTTCCTTACAAACGGGCTAAAATTTTAAACACGTGAATCTCGAAGAATATAAGAGATAGAACTATAAGATTTGGAACTTAGACTCGTTTGGTATCCGCGCAGATCTAATATATGTCCGAATTTTGACATGGCCACTTCTTGTTAAATTTTAAAAATTGTCATACGCTTGTAGAGGGTACAATAATTTTAGTCAAAAGAGTGCAACGCAATGAAGGAGACATCTTTGACACTATAAAGTATATATACTCTTGATCAGGGTCACATCCTGAGTTGATATAAGCATGTCTATAAGCATAAGCATGTATAAAAGCTTTGGCACCGCTAAAGTTTACGTTTCATTTTCAACAATTAAATCGACGTTAAATTTTCAGAGTTATGGTATTTATTTTAGTCTGTCCGAAATTTCGCATACATTCGATATCCTTCTCACGTAAACTTGTATTTTTACACGTCCGAGACTGTGGTGTTTTACAAAGGAACGATAAAGGAAAGGCAATGTAACTAAATAGATAAATAGAAAAAACCGTAAAAGGGTAAATTGGGCGACATGTTGGAAAAACATGCTACCGAATTTCTGTTTACGATCGCAGGACACACTGAACGACCCACGAACTAATCTTGTGAGGCTAAACATGTTCACCCAGAGAATCGAGGCCCGGGACGGGTGCTAGCCGAGTATCATCATAAAGCTTATGTCGGCGAGGCTGTTTAATCTAATGTATTTTGTAGGATCGATCTGTTGTTATTAGGATCTTTTCAGGTCGACCCGAATAAGGTTGGGTCGCGATCGGGGTTGGGTCGTGTCAAGTAGAAAAAGGATCACTTTTCAAGAAAAACATCAGCAAGGGCAATTAACACATTAACAAACATTGTGTTCTAAAACTCTTCGATGATAATAATGTGATCTAAGCGCATGGCGGAGGTATTTTTTGGAGATCTCACATGGAAGGATGTCTTGGATTTTGAGGTATACAGCGTTCCTTGTGTCAACAATAATTCTACAAAGAATAGAAAAATGGCTTCTGTTTTGTTTCTGACAACCTAGTGGGTAAGTGCTAATTGGGTTTGCCCGAAACCGATTACAAAGCTATCCGAGAACCAGCTGTATCACATCTTTTTACCTCCGACCTTCGGCAGTAGTGGCTGGTGGGAGTATGTTCTATGTGCATATATATGTATATTCCCAATGTCATTTAGAAAACACGAAACTTTAAATTTCGTGTGTTCACGAAATGAAGCACAATGATTTTCGCTTTTCTGGACCATAAAGATTACTGAGTGATTAATTACTGGACTTCAACTTTTATATGACACTTGTAATTAATACCAAATGTTAAATAATACATAGATGGAATATCTTATAGAAACAAAAGTTTTCCTATGTCGGTTACAACAATTCAAAATATTCAATGTGAGTCCAATCTAAATAAATGGTGTACGAATCGAAAGATATTGTTTTTAAGAGTTCAATAAGTTACCAACAATTGGTTGAATTTAGAGAGAATTTGGGTGAAAGTTAAAATAACTGATTAATTAAATTAGAACTAGAGGGGACATTGGAGTCGACAGAAAAAAGAATCACTTTTTAATAAAAAAGAAAGAAAAGTTAACTTCGGGCGGAGCCGGAAGTCGGAGCAAGGCGGAGCCTTGCATTTAAAACCGGATATATATCAAAAACATCCGATATAGTTGGTCGATCCTTATGAGAATATCATAATAAAACCAATTAATTTCAATAAAAAATCGAAAACAAAGCCCCAAATCTTCAAAAAAAAACAAAAGTTGATACCAAATACCATTTCCGATCGTTCAGTTATATGGTAGCTATAAGATATAGTCGGCCGATCGTTTTTAAATTTGGTAGGTCGGATCAACTGACCAAAAATGCAATCTATACGCAGGTCTAACTTTCTATCTTCAAAAACACAAAAGTTGGGTCATTTCCGATCGTTCAGTTATATGGCAGCTTTAGGATATAGTCGGCCGATCCTTATGAACTTGGTATTTCGTATTATTTTGCGTATTATTAAAAACAGCACTCATGCAAAATCCGACCTCTCTAACTCTAAAAACACCAAAGTTATACCATTTCCGATCAATCAGCTATAGGATATAGTTAAATAAAGGATATATATAGAGAACCCTAGTTCTCTACGAAAGTACTCTACCGGGTATAATAATTATATCAATAATCATTATTTACGATTCTTGGTAGTTTTGTGTGCCTACATATGTATGTTTATTAAATTTTTTCGTCAAAAAAATTAATATCAGATATTTTAGGCGTGCCATGTGCGTTTGTCACTGGTATTTGATCTCGTCATGAAGTTTTTAAACCGTAAACAATACACAAGAGTATATTGTTTTTATTTGGTGTCAATTTTAAGAAAAAATTTTCGCTGCAACGGATCCGGATCTGTATAATTGCATCATGGCTTTTACTTGGATAAATACGATTCAGAGTGACAAATATCATACTCAAGCAAAAATTGTTTTGAGCGGGATGTTTTAAAATGAGTAAACCTTAGCGAATATTGTCAAAAAGCTAAATATGTTATTCCATTTTCCAAACGAAAAATAAAATTATTTTTTCTGGATTCATTTTTAACCCATGGACTTTAGACAGAATTCGAACTTTTTTGTAGTATATGTATGTTCGATGAACCCCACATCAACGCACCACTTGAACCACGCCCCTTTTGTTTTGTCCTCCCCATTACAGACGAGAGCATTGTTGGCTGGTTTTATTTGAATGCGGACGGCAACTGTTATTGTTTGGGTTGCCCCTACATCCTTTTCAGCCGTCTTACCAGCGTCTACTGGCCACCCCACTTGATGCAGACAATGAGAACGGTGCGCCTTTGATGCTGTATTGATGTGGTCGCTTTAATTTGTGTAAAGTAATTTAATTAATCACAAAAAAAAACGGAAAATATGCAAATCGTTTTTATTATATACTTTTCAGTTTTGCACTTTTCCGTTTTAAGAAACTTTGGTGGACGCTTTTAATGATTAGGCTAATAATTCTGGACGATAAGTTAAAAGTTCAATGAAGATTTAATCGCTTTAAGTTTGATTTTAGCGAGGACGCGACTTTTTTTTATTTTCTGCTTCATCACTTTTTGCACCAATTTCGTGCAACGTTTAGTCAGAGTCAGTTCTCCTAACCGGTTTATGCTCATGGACACAATATGTGATGCTTTTTGACGAGAAACGAGATGAAAAAGATAAGATGATATTTTCGAACTTCTGCGACTTGCAAAAGCAATGTGAATTTCGTTCGTAATTTTTTTTTGACAGTTTCGACCAAAGCACGACGGGTGCAAGGTAATACACCAGGCCCGAAGATCCAGCATCAAACGCCATCTAGCTTGGTGGGCCCTAGCATCCTAGATGGTTCTGATTTCCTGATGGTTCCTGATATGGCAGTGCGTGAGAAATTGGATGAATAGCAGCTTGGAAGTCTGGGATTTTGAGGCTTTTGGTTCGTGGCTGTTCCGCTGCTATTGGCGATTGTCTGGCGGTGACGGTGGCGATGTTGTTGATTATGTTGTTGACAACAAGCTTTACGCATTTTGCGTGTATGTATTGCGTAAATATTTATACAATGCAGCAGGTAAAATTTATGCACATGACTGTGTGCGAACACATTCATCTGTACATTTGCACACAAGCCCGCGGCGTCCGCATACACTCCACACTGAGACCCATACTTACTCTCGCACTCGACGTGTCGGCAGGGCCTGAAATTCTGTAAGTTGTTGATAGCAAAATATTTGCATTGGGCTCTGGTAAAGTAAATAGCCATTTAAGTAATTACTGCACTTAATTTTTAATATTGATTTTGCAAATTTATTAAAACATAATCAATTGTTTTACCATACAAATAAATGCAAGCGAGCAAGCGCTCAACCACAGGTTAACCTACATTCCGTTCCATTCGTCGGCGACAGGTGTCAAATAATGCCCCTGGGAAAATGTTGTGTGTTGACTGTGCGGTAGGAGGAGTTTTCGTTGAATGCTGCGTCCAGCGTTGTACCTTCAGTATTAACTGTTCATACGTGATTTTTGAAAAAATGTCTGTATTAAGGGGGGCCAACAAATCAATAAATCTTAAATTACATAAAAACAAGAAAGGAAAGCTAACTTCGGGCGGAACCGAAGTTAATATACCCTTGCAGTTAAAACCGGATATATATCGCAAACATCGGATATAGTTGGCCGATTCTTATGAGAATATGATAATATAACTCAAGTTAGTTGCATGTATTCCCTTTCTGCGTTCAATGTCCGTCTGTCCGTCGGTCCGTCTATCCGTCTGTCTGTCCGTCTGTCTGTCTGTTTCTACGCGAACTAGTCTCTCAGTTTTAAGGCTATCGACTTGAAACTTTGCACACACCCTTCTTTCCTTTGCACGCAGTATATAAGTTGGAACGGCTCGGATCGGCCGACTATATCCTATAGCTGTCATATAACTGATTGATCGGAAATGGTAAAACTTTAGTGTTTTTAAAGTTAGAGAGTTCAAATTTCACATGGCAAAATAATACGACATGCCAAATTTTGTAACTGAACGTTCGGAAATAACCAAACTTTCGTGTTTTTGAAGATAGAAGTCTTAAACTTCGTACAAATAATACTTTTGGTCAGATAATCAGACCTATCAAATTTCATAAGGATCGGCCTACTATATCCTATAGCTACCATATAACTGAACGATCGGAATTGACCCAACTTTCGTGTTTTTGAATATAGAAAGTTGGAACTTGGTACAGATTATATTTTCGGTCAGTTAATCCGACGTACCAAATTTTATAACGACCGGCTGATCTTATAGCTGTCATATAACTGAACGATCGGAAATGGTTTTTGATAGAAATACCAACTTTGGTATTTTTGAAGATAGAAGTTTGGGACTTTTTTTAGATTCTATATAATAATAACTTGAGTTATATTATCATATTCTCATAAGGATCGGCCGACTATATCCGATGTTTGCGATATATATCCGGTTTTAACTGCAAGGGTTCAACTTCGGCTCCGCCCGAAGTTAGCTTTCCTTTCTTGTTTCAGAAGCAATTCTCAAATCATCACATGCAGTTTCATCTAATTCAGCTAGTTGTGCCAAGCGTCGCTGTTTTCTTCTATTTATTGATTTTGTGTTTATTGATTGTGTGTTAAGTTGGTTAAGCATTATGATTTCCTTTATTTTAAACCAATTAAAATAATTTTTAAGAACATTTGCATAAGTTCGGTGGCTTTTAACCCACATTTCTTTTATCTTTTTTAAAATGGTAACCGGTTCTTTGTTTTTAAATCCGTATCCTTACATTTCCAATTGTTGTTTTATTTGATCGCCTACGTGTTTATCCTTTATTGCATAAGAACCCTTCAATAAGCACCAAATATCAAAAATGGTAGAGCATGAAATTTTACACTGAGAGAATGAGCCTATCAAGAAATCGAAATTTATAAGGAAATAAAGAATGGTGTTATGATAAAATAATAAACATAAAGAAAGATAAAAACAAAGCACGACAAAACACGAAAGACACGAAAACACGAGATCAGTTTGTTGAAAAAATTATGCCACGGGAACGGGCAAAAACGGGCAACTGAATTGTAAACATATAATTCTAAAAGACTAATCTGTTTATAAAGTATGTTTCACGTTCGGGACAGATCCGGATCACAAACAAAACAACAAAAACTAAATACACAGAAACACTTTAATTTTAAAATATAAACATTTTTCACTATTTCCATTTTAAATTACTTTAATATTCCTTGATTTAATATTTTTTATAAATTTTTTAAGGGCGAGCTGACTTTTTCGAGTTGCTTGACTCCACGTTTGAAGAGTTTTAATCTTCGATTTAAGAAAGCTTTTACAATGAGCTTGTTTAAAATAGATCAAAAGTAAATGAACAGTTACACTGACGAGCAAAACTGTAACACGAGTTCAATGTTTCAACTTCAAAGGTCTGTAACTTTTTTTCTAAGGCACGCATTTTAAAGATCTTAGTCTTTTTTTGTAGGTTATATAATTTACTACTATTGAGTTAAACTAGAAGCCATTTGATATAGGTTAAAGAAAATGACACGCCAAACTGTAAAAAAAGTCAAATGTTACAGTTTTGCACTCTGGTTATTTTTTTAACAAATATTTTTATTTATTGTTTTTCAATAATGAGTCCACATTCCTTTGGACTTTTTCAGCTCTTCTATGGGATTGGGCATACTTTGGGTATACCGTTGTACCATTTCCGGTGGAACAGCATTCCATATGTCCTGTGTCCGTTCCCACAACTCCTTCACTCTACTTGGAGGAACTGCATATTTCAACAGCCGCGATTTCACAGGACTCCACAAGTTTTTTATTGGAGTCATGTCGGGAGATTGTGGTAGCCACTTCATAGATTGAAATTTCTGTTTCGCAATCTTATTTTTCACCATTATGGACGTGTGCTTCGGGTCGTTGGCTTTCTTTGAAAACGCATTTTTAGGCAAAAAGACCCATATTCTTAATAACCTTCGGAAGATTCTCTTGTAAAATGGCTACATATTGCTCCTTTCGCATTATCCCATCGATTAACACTAAAGGACCAACTCCATTTAAATGAATTCATCCCCGAACCATGTTGGAACCGGCACCGTGCTTGACAGTTTTTCGCACATTCCTTGGTGACTGCATCTTAGGATCTCTAGTTCCATACCAAGAGCGTCCATCTGGGTTTCCAAGGTTATATGGTCGGATGAAACAAAAAATAATCGCTTGGAGTCAGATGTAAGTATGAAGTAAAGTATGTATGCCAAAGTATGCCCAATCCCATAGAAGAGCTAAAAAAGTCCAAAGGAATGTGGACTCATTATTAAAAAACAATAAATAAAAATATTTGTTAAAAAAATAACCAGAGTGCAAAACTGTAACATTTGACTTTTTTTACAGTTTGGCGTGTCATTTTCTTTAACCTATATCAAATGGCTTCTAGTTTAACTCAATAGTAGTAAATTATATAACCTACAAAAAAAGACTAAGATCTTTAAAATACGTGCCTTAGAAAAAAAGTTACAGACCTTTGAAGTTGAAACATTGAACTCGTGTTACAGTTTTGCTCGTCAGTGTAAATTCTTTACCTTTTCAAGAATCAGTGATGCCAATTTGGCGACCAAATTCAAACATTTTTATACCCTTGCAGAGGGTATTATAATTTTGGTCAAAAGTGTGCAACGCAGTGAAGACAACATCTGCGACCCTATAAAGTATATATATTCTTGATCAGGATCACCTCCTAAGTTGATATGAGCATGTCTGTCTGTCTGTCTGTTCCTACGCGAACTAGTCTCTCAGTTTTAAAGCTATCGACTTGAAACTTTTCACACACCCTTCTTTCCTTTTCACGCAGTATATAAGTCGGAACGGCCGGGATCGGCCGACTATATCCTATAGCTGCCATATAACTGAACGATCGGAAATGGTTTTTTGGTAAAAATTCCTGTTGAACGCAAGATGGAATAGAATTTTTTTTATGTTCTGGACACAAGGAAACTGGTTCCATTGGCTCTGGAGACCCGTTTCTTTACGATCTCTTTACGAGCCACCAAGCAGCAAGACGAGCCAAGAAATCGAAGAAGACTGCGAAGAGTTGATGCGAGGGACAGGAGATTAAGAAAATGCGAAATGAAATGCAAACGCGGTCACAATTTTCAGATTAGATAAACGCGACGCAACAATGGAACGTGCTGTGTTTGATCCTGATAAGAGCCGCAGCATCTGACATCTGATTCCCACCTTCACCAGGCCTTTCATCTGAGATTGGGTGTGTATCCGCTGTTAGTGGTGCTGCACTTATGCTGATGCTGTCAAAGACAATGTGTCTGGAATAATGCTTGTTGGTTCTTTGAAAGGCAACGCAAAACGAGTCGGCAGCTCTTCAGTTTATTTTTCCTCTTGTAATGCCGGCTGGATAAGGCTTTGACTCTGAGTTTCAGTCTGACTGGCCTGCTTGAAATCGCTTTCGGCTCTTATCCGTACTTATAAAGATGGCGTAGCCTTTTTTCAGGTCCGCAATGGAATTTTTTTATACACAATGCCAAGCTGCTACTGCGATCTGGGAGCTCTTACTCGAATTCGGTCGAGTCTAAAGCTTTCGCTCCGATCACTTGCGATTGCGATCGGTTCAGTAACAAAGCGATAATGCGAAAATCATGTAATCCATTAGCGTTACTTTTTGCAAATTTGTGACAATGACAATATTAAGATAGCACATCCGATCACTACACAATCACTAAAGCGCATATCTTTTGGGATTTCAGTTGTGCTTCGGTGGCCCTTAAGTTATTTGAAACAACCTTTGCAAAATGAATTTGTACTCTCGAGTTTGGTGGTCTTTTATTAGCGGTCCACAAACTTCATCGGCTTGTAAGAAGGTATAATGCAATTTAACGTATAGGGTAAAGTCGACCTGTACCAGCCTTTCCTACTTATATACTGCGTGCAAAGGAAAGAAGGACGTGTGCATAGCTAAATTTGATAGACTAGCTTACGTAGACAAATACAATCAGACAGACGGACATGGTTTAACCGACTCAGGAGATAATAATCAAGAAAATAAAAAATGTCTTGTTCACTTTTGCTAACATTCAAAATATCCTCTGTAATAGTATAAAAATATGCATGTATAATGGTTTAATGGTAATGGTGTAACATTTTATGTAGTTTTCTCCTATTTATACAACATTGACACAATAACATCATAAAATATATAATTCCATTTTCCTGAAAGAGTACATTGACTTCGCTTTAGCTTTCCTTTCTTACTATATTTACTATTGGAAAGGGTTATAACTTCAACAATGTTCATAATTTCTTAATAAAATTATTCTCGTTTTATTCTGTATTAATGAGTCAACAATAATATGTGTCATAAATAACATAATTTGTAAGTTGCACCGAAAAATGGGCTTCAAAATCCGATAAAATACGAAAATGTAAGTTTCCTGTGTAGAAATGTTGTCTTTTTTGTTTAAAAAAATGTTTTTCAAAAGCAATAAGCCAAAAATCGGTTTAAAATTACGCATTTAGGAATTTTTAAGCGCTTAAAATTCCCGAAAAGCGTTTTTCTTTTTAAATAAATTAAGATTTTTAGGGTGTTACACATATTATCAAACACGGGTTTGTGTCAACAAAAAGCCATCTGTCACACAGACTGCTAAAAGTATTTGACAACTAGTTTTTTGAGGTGACGGTAAACAAGACACCTTACAGCATCTATTCCAACGGACGGATGGACTCCCGTTGGGCTGAAAGCCTCTCTTCTATATCCCCATTCCATATTCCGTATCCCCACCAGCCACCAACCGCACCCATCCTAACATCGCGTCACACCCGCGTTAAACAAACGAACAGAAATCAAATTGTTTTTGGAAGCATCCGCGGTTCTTTAATTGAAGACATCAACACTAGCTAAAAATATCGAAGACGTGTGCATGTTGGCTAGTTGCGGGGTATATGTAATCAATAAAGGGCGGGGTGTAGGATCGGGAGTGAGATGCATGTTCAAGAGAAAATGCCACATCTCTATAAGAAAATTTTGTTTGGTCTAGCACTGCTTTTCCCTAGAGCTGGAACTACTCCTCCCATCATTTTAATGTGTTCAAAAAACTTTGTTTTATTAATGCATAACTAAAACTTAGTGTTTTCCACTCTTGAAGAGGGTATTTTAAGGAGAGAGAGTTTGACTGTTTCTACGCAAACTACTCTCATCAAGCACACCAAGTTTTATTCCTTTCTATGAAAGTATGTATATAAGGTATATAAGGTATGGCCTGGGTCAGCCACATCGACCTATATCTTTCTCATAATTGAATAATTAAATGGTTTAGCTTTTGTGTTTTTGAGAAGTCCGCACTATAACAAGGCAAACTATATACGATAATTGTGAATACATGTATACGATTTTCACTACAAGGGTATATAAACCTAGGCTCCTCCGGAAGTTACCTTTTCTTTCTGGTTATACCCTTACAGAGTGTATTATAATTTTTTCCAAAAACATATATATTCTTGATCCTGAGTTAATATAAGCATGTCCGTCTGTCTTTTTCTACGCAAACTAGTCTCTTAGTTTTAAAGCTATCATCTTGAAACTTTGCACACCCTTTCCTTTGCATGCAGCATATTTATAAGGCCGGGGTCGGCCGAATGCTATTTTTGGCAAAATAATACGAAGTACCAAAATTCTGCTATTTTTGGACAAACTTCATAAGGATCGGCCTACTAAATATATACTATAGCTGCCATATAACTGAACATTCGGAAATGACCCAACTTTCGTGTTCTTGAAGATAGAAAGTTGGAGCTTCGACTAGTTTTCGAGTTCGTCATAAGGTTCGAGGGAAATTCTGTGAAAGTTGCATGTATTCCCTTTCTGCGTTCAATGTCAGTCTCTCACTTGTCATGTGCCCAGACCCATTCTAATACACAAACCAAAATTAAATGATACAATTTACCACAACTTTTTGTATTTACACTCCTGTTAATGAAAATATTTAAAACCATACCTTTTATTTTAATATTAACGATGAATCATTGCAGATTTCAACAAAATATGAACAATATTACTGTGGACGGCAGTCGACGGGTGACGAACCGCAAGGGTGAGGGTTTTCACGTAGGGTTAGTTTAAACTTTAAAGACAAAATAAAATATTCTGTGTGCGTTTCATTTGAATAAACCAAAAGGTATTGCTTTAATTAGAACATTTTTATCAAAACTTTAGCCAAAAGTCGATCAGCTTGGGAGAAATTTGCGTAAAAGTAAAGAGATTTTGGGATCTCCATATAAAATATTTTTCTTCAACAACATCCTAATTTTCAATACGCGTTCACTATACGCGATTTTCGGCGAACTATACCTGATGCTTGCGATATATTATATATCCGGTTGTAACTGCAAGGGTATATCAACTTCGGCTCCTCCCGAAGTTAGCTTTCCTTTCTACTTCAAATATCCTTTGTTCTACAATTTTTCATTAATTGTTTTACAATTAAAGGTTAAAATTAAAAATAAACTTTCTAAATTCACAAAAATTCAAATCCTTATAACTTAAGAACCAGTGAAACTATCAAAAATACTGTATTATGTAATAATGCAAGGTTTTTGAATTGTCCAATTCCCTTTCATCAAGACAAAACATTTTTTTTTCAAACTTCAAGAAAAATACAGTTTTATTTCAACTCTAGCAAAAAAGATTTGTTTGGAAAATTGGCTTTAACGATTTGAAAAATTTTACTTTTGGAGATAGCCCTTGAGGTGACGCATTTTTTGATATAGTGCTTACATCTGAGATAATCCACTACCACTAACTGAAGATACTTAAATAATGAGAGGTGCCACGCCATGAGAGAGAGGTGTCAAATTTCCTATAGTGAGCTGGGAAGCTTGGCGCTACATACACATACATATACAAAGACATACTTGGAATTCGTACATTTGGAGTTTGTGCTTACATATATTTGAAGTGTTCTTGCTGACTTGGCTAATCTGCAGTCACGAGGAAGGTAATTGTTATCTTCCATATTTTATTATTTTGGGTATTACCGGGATCGGCCGACTTTATATCCTAGAGCTGCTATATAACTAATTGATTTTATATAAGCAACTTTCCACCAAATAACTTTGGTGTTTTTAGAGTTTGAATTTTCTATGCTTAATTTTTTATGAGCTTATATTATGTATGTATACATTTATGTACATACATACATAAAAAAGTAAAATATATATAATATATAATAAACTATAGGTGGTGGGGTGTATTCTAATAAATTCGATATGTAACAGAAATAAACATCGGAGTCTTCGAATCGTTGGCCAAAAAAGAGCAGCCTAGGAACAACGTTGAATTTCTTTTCAATAAACATGCAAGGAAAATATGTACATGCTTTGCACGCCGTGTGTTGTGACGTTGGCAGCCGTTGACGTTTTGAGTACAGAGGGTATTTTAATTTATTTTTGACAAAAATGTCACGCGCCAAAGAAGGCGTTCGCGACTAAGGGTCGAGTGAATGCAGTCTGACCCTGACCACCCGTGTCTGCCAAAACACGAATCGAAAGTATTTGTCTTCGAAAGTATTTTCGTGCCTTGCTCGTAAAGTGAGTCTAACCAACCCAATATTTTATTTCCCCGTCCGCACATATACATAATTTTTGTGGCCTTATTCACAAATTAAAGGGTGGCATCGAAGGAAAATGGATCGAATTCGTCATCTTTGGTGGTCAGCAAATGCAAATTAATAGAATTTTTATACACTTACAGAGGGTATTATAATTTTTCCCAAAAGTGTGCAACGCAGTGAAGGAGACATCTCCGACCCTTTAAAGTATATATATTCTTGATCAGGATCACCTCCTGAGTTGATATAAGCATGTCCGTCTGTCTGTCCCTCTGGTATAACTTTGGTGTTTTTAGAGTTAGAAAGTTCAAATTTGACACGAGAGAAAAACATTACGACATGCCAAATTATATAAGGATCGGCCGATTTTATCTTATAGCTGCCATACAACTGAACGATCGAAAATGACCCAACTTTCGTGTTTTTGAAGATAGAAAGCTGGAACTTAGTACAGATTCTATTTTTGGTCCAACCTACCAAATTTCATTATGATCGGCCGACAATATCCTATAGCTGCCATATAACTGAACAATCGAAAATAGTATTTGGTAAAAATATCAACTTTCGTATTTTTGAAGATAGAAGCTTGGGACTCTTTTTAGATTTTTTATTTTAATTAATTATGTTTTATTATGATGTAATCATAAGGATCGGCCAACTATATCCGATGTTTGCGATATATATCCGGTTTTAACTGCAAGGGTATATCAACTTCGGCTCCGCCCGAAGTTAGCTTTCCTTTCTTGTTGTTGCACATACTGTGTAGGTGGCTATTATTGGGCACTATTTGAGAAATTCTGCAACTAGAGACTAGACTTTAGAGCGTGACTGTTCAGAGTGATGTGTGTTATATCAACACCCCTCTATATGTTTGAGTTTTAGTCACGAACGGGGTTATTTTTAGATTTATCACTGGACCATGGAACACAAAAGCTGCGTGCCCCAGCCGGAGTACTGCTTATATGTACTTATAATCCGCTGGCGGATATTCATGTGGAATATTGTCGCGCGAATTTGCGCCTTCGAAGAACACGAATTTCAACTTTAAAAAGAAATTGATCAAATTTTATTAAATTTTTGGAAACAGTATATAATTGCGTATTCCATAATATTTTCTTCAGCACACAATTTTTGATAAGCTTATGTACCGAAGGATATTAACAAACTTTAAGTAGTTGCCATATTTTTGAAATACTAATTTTTTCCCCTATTGTTCTACGTAAATTTTAAATTTTTGAAATGTGTACAGTTTCTGTATTTTAATTTCAGTTGTAAGGAAACATCTTGGTAAATTTATTTTGGGTAAAAGTTATTAACAATATGACTCATGTATATATACAGGTAACACCACGTATTTATGTACATACATATGTGAATGTACATAGCTTGTTTTAGTAGCTAAAACTGCTTTAATAAATATAAAATTTCCTTTTGAGCCGACTTTAGAACTCCTTTTAAGTTCTGTTCCTACTAATCGCGCAATCCACCCAGAACCGCCTATATTAAGCAGACGAAGGTGTCAATTTAAAATGCTGTCAAAACTTCTGCGCGAATACGTGAAAGGGAAAAGGGGGAGAGCTGTTAACTTTTTGCCAAGTTTGTCACACTCTAGTTAAAATTGTCAACACTATTGTACAGCTAAAATTTTTAATTTTTAATTTGATAATTATTTGAACATATTTTATAAATAAAGAATATTACAGCTTACTGCTTTGATTTTAAGGTATAAGGTAAGAAAGTGTTAAAAAGTCATCGCATCGAACCAAACTTTTACACATCACCAAGTAAGACACATACATACATATAAATATTATATATGGGCATAAACATATGTATGTATATGGGAAACATCTCCAACCCTATAAACCCTATTTTTGATCAGCATCCGAGTCGATATAGCCATGTCCGTTTGTCCGTACGTCCGTATAATCGTGTGGATCTTAGAGACTATAAGAGAAAGAACTGGTATTTGGCATGGATACTCCTACAATACCAACGCAGTTCAAGTTTGAGTCAAAATTTTAAATCGGATAGATTTAAGAGGAGTTATAGACTTTTTAGTCTGCTTCCCTAATGAATCGGTCGTATGGCCGTAGGTGATAGTAGTGGGGCTGCCGTTGTTTTTTTGCCCAAGCGCATAAGTATGCAACAAAAATGTGTTTCTGACAGAGATAGAGTTGTTGATAACATATCAAAATATCAATATATCGATATTTTTTCTAATATTGGTATAATTATATCGTAATATTTTTTTGCCTAAATATCGATGTTTGTTTTTTATATTTTTGAATATTTTTTCCTTGGTTACTGAATTTTAAAGAAACGCGGATTGAACTTCTGTACCAAATTGACCAGTAGGATATGGGATTTTATGGATGGGATCGCTTTATGGGATTTCCATACATCCAATGGGTTGCTTTCCCACGCAGCTTGAGGCAAGCTGAAGTATAATTTCAGCTTCTTATTTTGCTCCGACATAAGGAGCTGAAATTATATGACGGACACATACATAAAGCAAAGGGTGTTCTTAAAATACCTAAATTCAAAACATTGGGTTTAATTTTGTATATCATAAAATAAAAGTTAAGTTTATACAATATATAAAAATATAATTAAATAATTATTAAGGAAACTTGACTTTTTAGTAAGAGATTCAACAGTTAAGGGAATCCCCTAATTGTGCAGGAAAACAATTTATTCAAAAAATATCAAATATATCGATATTTCCCAGTGATATTTTAAATATTATCATCCCATATTTTGATAAAAAAATATCATCGATGCGCTGCAAGAATAAACTCATAGATTCGAAGAATGGTCCACAAATTTGAATATGGGTATTCCCAGCAAATGCGCCAGTGTGACCAGTTACCAAATGACCAAATACGCCATGTGTCCACAATCCTGTCCTGTGTTTATTTAAGAGTCTTAAAATTAAAGAATTCAAAAATTTAGACCAAGAACTGCCCCAGGTTACAAGTACCTCGGAGTTTATTTAGACAATCGGCTAACTTTCCGAACCCACATGGTGTCCATTACAAAGTAGAGCGGGAAAACAATTAATGTTTGAGACCATCGATGTTTTTGAAAGTAAACATCGATGTTTTAAAAATAAAATAACAATAAAGAATTTTTTTTATTAGAGATCATAATTAATCATAATTAAAAACATGAGCTGAAAAACTAAGCTAAAAACATAAAAAACGTTTCCTCTTTGCGTATTTGTGCATGCTGTGTTTCAATTGCCTCTTCATTCTCCTTTTTGCCGGTTCATATTAATCTTACTAAAATATTAAAAATAAATATTTACTTACACTTTGTCCTCAATGCACAGATATAACAAAAACAATCGATAGTGGCCGCAAAACCATCGATGTTTAGAAAATTTAAGAAACATCGTAGTATCGATAGTGCAATCGATTGTTTTCCAGCTTTGTTACAAAGCCCATTAATACAAAGCTGAATAAACTAAAAAGGCTATTTAATAATCAGAACAAGTTATCCCTAATGAACAAGGTTTAATATACAAAGCGGTAATTGCTTTCTCATGGCACTACGTGCATCACGTATACGGCATCAAAATATAGTATATTGCACCAAAATCGAATAGAATTATTTAAGCCTCAAAAGTACTAGTCAGGCACCTAATAAGAGAGCGCAGAGTTACAGGTATATTTCAGTCTTCTGACTATATCTTATAGCTGAACGATCGGAAATGGTATTTGGTAGAAATATCAACTTTGGTATTTTTAAAGTTAGAAGTTGTTTTTAATTTTTTTAAAGAATTTTTGTATTGGCTTTTATAAGGTAGGAATAATAATTTTTAGGCCGGCGAGCTTAGGTTGGACACCCAAACTTTGATGACCATTTCCCTGTTGTTATATACCTATGACCATATGAACATACATAAGTACTTAATTTAAAAACTCTTACCATTTTGAAGAAAAGTGGAATAGTTACGTAAATTTATTGACCCTTTTATGCAAATTTTTAACGGTGTCGCTTTATTGTTCCCTTCCATTCCATAGTGCTTGGTACAAACTGGATGAGAAGCCTGCGGCAAAGGGAAGTATACTGGATTATGCAAGTGCCAGAACCACTTGACGCTCTCGCCAGCTCTGCCGGTGTTGCCGTTGCTTAGTAGAAAGTCACGCTGCCATTTTGCGTGTTTTGATTGATGGATAAGCGCGATATTTGTTTTGAAAACACTTGACAGGCGGCTTGATTAAAAAACTTCACTGCTCACATGGGACTTGACTGGCTGCCACCCGACGACGTGTTTGGGTGTCTCCGGATCAGGCTATCCCGTACTCTGTCGTCTCAAAAACCCACCCCGCCCAAATACTGCCATTGGCGCAGGAGCGAGCGAGAGGCCTGCACCAGAAACAATTATCAGGGGGCAGCAGATACAATTTACATGAGCCTACCACCAGTGCCTGATTTGTTGTCGCCATTTATTTCACGACCTTTGTTGAACATGTAAATTAACACAAATGAAATTGTTAAAATGCTGCCAGAAGACCGCGGAATAATTTTTCATCCTGTCAGATATGTCATCTTGAAATCTTCTTTCTTACAAATGAAAGTCATACATTGATTAATCGAAAATACATAAAGAGGTACAGACTCCGACGCTTAGTCAAAGTAAGATATTTCTCTAATTCGGGTTCTATTCTCTTTCTTTAAATATTATGAGGACTTTTAGTGACATATGACTTATGTTACGTGTATATAATGTTATTATTAACTACATGGATGAGACTAGGCAGCAGCTTACCAGTGCGGTAACCATTTTAAAGCCTAGTACTGAGTTGACGAAAATCCGCTGTCGAAAATCCGCTAGAGAAATCGCACTTTATTCAGCTACCGAGCTAGTGTGACCAAAAATATTAAGAAAAAGGGTAATACTGAACAGCTGTTGTTTGTAAACCAAAAACAAATAAGCAAAAAAGAATTCAAACCGATTGGATTTTGGTGTTTTCTTTATGTATTTCGCCGCTAAGGAGCTGATTAAGAAATAGAAAACTGGGTCAAAATCAAAATCAATCACAAATCATTTCAATGCCATTTTATGGAATTAAAATGCCCCTTGTGGGTCAAATCCCATATTATGGGCTTCGCCTTGACCGCACTAATTAATTTTACTTTCTCCTCGCGCGCCGAAATTTTTCGGGCCGCCTATTTTTTCGTTTGATCAGTTGTCCCTCCATGTTTCACCTATAGAAATAAATAAAATTAGTTCTTTCAACTCCCCGAGATCAGCTGTTTATTTTTTTTGATCCGGCAACGCCATTCAATTCGATAACAAAAATTTTCGTCAACACAGTACCGGCAAAATCTAGAAGGCAAAAATTTCTTCTTCTTCCTTTTTTTACTCCGTTTTTTTTATATGGAGTTTGACAGCTGTCACTCGTTCGACAGCGGATTTTCGTCAACTCAGTACTAGGCTTAACGTTAACCGTTAACTTTTCTTTGTCAGTCATGGCTGACATGTCCGTCTGTCAGTCGAAAATTCTTAGCTTTAAAGCACTTCATCAAAAATGTTTAATCAACATTTTGCACTCAAAATTATTCTCAAGCCAAAAAGGAAAGCTAACGGGCGGAAGCGAAGTTAATATACTCTTGGAGATAAGTGGAACCATATACGATAAGATATGTATCGGATTGGATACGAATGCCAATATCGGATGTAGTTGGCCGATCTGTGGGAAGTCAATCGGCATTCTCTTTGGCCTTTTCCCCTGCACACCACTAACACTAACCGATCACTCGTTGTAAGAAGCTTCACTCTCTCGCCTACATCGGCTATTAGTTACAACTAATTCATATTCTTATCCCTACTAGCACTACTAGCAAGTTTAAATTTAATAAATAGTGTAGTTGACCAACGTGGTTTCGTTTCTGTTGAGCATAAAAGCCTCCAAGACCTCTATGCGAATTTCCCTTTCGAAATATTTGAATACAATAATATTTAAATATGTTTTTAATAATTCAAAAGTGTAAATAAAAATATTTGAAATAATCTAAATCTTTTAACTTAAGAAACACTTAAGTTATAGCAATTCAAATGAATCCTCGCCCGGCCCCTCCCGAACTCCCGAATTAAAACTTTTTCCACCTGGGATTTTTGTACCCATGCAGAGGGTATTATAATTTTGTCCAAAGTGTGCAACGCAGTGAAGGAGACATCTCCGACCCTTTAAAATATATATATTCTTGATCAGGATCACCTCCTAAGTTGATATGAGCATGTCCGTCTGACCGTCTGTCTGTTTCTACGCAAACTAGTCTCTCAATTTTAAAGCTATCGACTTGAAATTTTGCACACACCCTTCTTTCCTTTGCACGCAGTATATAAGTCGGAACGACCGGGAGCGGTCGACTATATCCTATAGCTGCCATATAACTGATTGATCGTAAATGGCATAACTTCGGTGTTTTTAGAGTAAGAGAGTTTAAATTTTGCAAGAGAGCTATTTTTTGGCAATAAAAATACGACAATAATACGACATGCCAAACTTCATAAGGATCGGCCGACTATATCTTATAGCTGCCATATAACTGAACGACAAGAAATGACCCAACTTTCGTTGGGTTTTTTATTTCTTCAAACATATTATTATTATTTGCAGTAGCTTCAAAATATAAATTTGGGACTGAAATGAAATGTCGTCTTAATCTTTGTTTTTATTATCTTTTTCTATACTATATTTATTTATTACCTCATCTCAAGTAAAGTATAACTCTGATTGGCATTCGGAAGATAATATATCCAAGTTTCATATTCAAAAAGTATCAATAAGATATTGCCTTGAAGACCCCAATTACGGTACCTTTGTAATGACCCATTTATCATCAGCCCATTGATAATCAACTAATAAAAAAAATGGGGAGTCTGTGAATTTTGGTTAGGGCGTTAAAGGGTTGCATGTCAGTTACGTTTAAGAAATGCCTCACAGGCAAGCGATACTTTGTATTAATTTAGACAAAATAAAGATGTCATAAAAAACTAATTCTAATTTTGTATTTTGGAAAGCCAGCGGGCGAAAAGATTCATAGCCCATTCGAATTGGCCTTTTTGTTAGGAACCACAATTGGGGTAATTTAGACAGCCATATCTGCTGCACGGTAAAAAAAACCTTTCTAGTCAGTTTTGGAGTCAAATAGTTATATACAGTATTTTGGCTTATTACGGATGTGTTAATAAAGACTACAGATTCGACTAGGTCCGAAAAATAAATTACCTTTCAAATTTGATCAATCTGGAAGGGAAGGTTTATAAATGCGTAACAATAAAAACCAACTTGCAGAAAAATGATCAGGCATTATCATGTTAAATTAACTCAGTTTTGATCTCTGTGTACCATTTGCTACCATTTCGCTAAAAAAGGGTTTGGAGCGAGCACACATTTTCCAAATCCCTAGAGAGGAACGAAGGCTTTCTGAGAGGATGTTGTCACCCTTCTACTAGAGGTCCGCCTGAGGGATGGGCGGGAGTCACGCTGTCCACTATGTTGAACCGAAGGGTTGGGCTTAAATGATTTGTCGCCTTTTACGCGAACGATTACCACATTATAGGATAAAGCGTTCCTTGTATCGGGAAACACTTTCGTTTATTACAACTGTGTACACGGAATTCCCACTTGTGGGGCTCCGGATACGTCTGGCTTCCTTGTTAGAAAGGGGTCCAGGGCCCTCGTAGGTATTGCGGCCAGGCGTAGGTTGGCATTGCGACACATTCATCGCATTTCCCATCGGATCCATAAATAATTTCCGAGCAATTCGTGTACAAAGAATTACACCCAAGAAACACGAATTCAATTTGGATCCATAAATAAGACCCAGTCTGATCCTGTTCTTTTTCATCTTTGCTAATGATTCTGCAAGAAAGGCAAAAAATTGTTGAGACCCTATTAAAGTGGTGGGTTGTTTAAAAACCGTTTTACATATTACAGGTCTTTGCAAGAAGAACCTAAACATTTTGTCCAGTCAACAATTTTAGGCCATAAATTTGTATACCCTTACAATGGGTGACATAGTTTTTGTAACATTCCAGTGAAGAAAAAATCCCCGACCGTAGAGGGTACGTATATATTTTCTTTATCAGCATCACTTCCTAAGTTGATAAAAGCGTGTCTGTCCATCCGTAATTTTGATGCACAAGGAGTTGAACCGCAAACCTTAGTTTGCCTTACATTATACACAGTGTACAGAAACCGTTGAATGACGTTGATTTTTCGCACAAAAAGTCCAACTAATTTCAATAGTTAGCAATATCTAGCAATACAGTTTCAGAAAAAAAGTTTTTACAATCACTGTTCGGGTAATGATCGCCAAATGACACAATATTCATTTGTTACAAGCACTAAAAAGAGGATAAACCGTTTAGCAACTGCCAGGTAGTTGTGGCGAATATCGCTGCTATCCGACAATCGCTAGAAACAAAAAAAATTCGGTTCACATTCCAACCCCTCAATGTCCCAGATGGGGTCGTACGTGGTGCTGGTTTTCGTACCAACTTTGCCATCTTACCAGTTGACCACAAAACTGTTTTGTTTTATTAGTTGTGTCAATTTTGTGTGGCGGGTGATGAGAGAATGAAAATATTTTCGACATTTACCAAGCTCTGTTCTAAACGAGCAAACCGCCTGCTCGTGTTCTCCTACCAGCTGAAACCCTGCTGAAACCAGCTGCTGAAAGAAAATTGGTGATATGTCCAGAAGCGATGCCTCAAATTAGTTGTTTAATGCGTATGTGTCTGAAACTCTAACAAATTGAATTCATTTCGTTTACATTGTGTTAATCACCGAAAGAAAAACTGGCATCAATTCCACGAAGATTGGTTATACGATAGTAACAAATAAAAATATAACAATAAAAACGTATATTACAAAAATCAATAAATAGAAAATAGGTAGTGAAAATAAACAGTTTAAGACACAAAGCCGTAACATTTGGATTGTTAAAATTTGTACTCAACATTTCTCTTATTTTTTTCAGTGTCTGCCTGATAGTTCGCGTGCTGATAAGCATTTTCGGGCCTGGACACATCTATTTCGCACACATCTCCAGCCCTGGTCAAAACAATGTGATAAATAAGCGGCACGTAAGTTATTTGCTTGACTTTGTCCTTTGTTCGTTGACCACTAGCCAAAGCACATCAGATGTTATGGTCATAAACAAAAGTGTTTTAATAACAAGGTTAATGACAAGTGGAATGCCCGTTACGTGCATGCGACTGCTCGGTTGGCTCGAGAGATAGCTTGAGTCCTTTCCGTTTGACGAACAAACAACTTTTCCGATGTCGCTTCACGTCAAGTCCTACATTTATCCAGAGACTGAGTCAATCTGCCAAGCATGTCGGACGTGCGGAATGCTAAAATGCCAGAATCTTAGAATGCTCAATTGCTAAAGGTCCAATAGATATGAACTAGCATCAAAATTTAATTATTTCTAATATTTCACATGTCACTACGACTAGAAGTGCTGAGCCGGGTACTTCTTTCTAATAAAAAGCCACAGACAGCGGTCACGACTGGCTACTGTGCAATAGCCACAAACCAAGTTCTGGGCACTGGAGGCGCCACTGCCAACAAGCAGTTATCCATCCACTTCATGGATTATTAAAGCAAATTTTACCAAAAAATACATATTTCGTATATTGTTATTAAGATGTGAGCATCTTTGGACGTATAAACGCTCGCCTATTCTCTTCTCCTCTGTGGCTTTTCTTTCCAACTGCCCCACACTCTGCAACTGCTATCACTTCATGCATAAACCCCTATGACTTTGTACGCTTCACGCTTTCTCTTGTCCGCCCTAAAAAGATCCAGGAACTGAAGTAAACTGGGCTATGGGTTGCTTCTAAGCGGCCACAAGACGTCAGTCAGAACCCAATCCCAAACTCAAAGCAAAACCGAGAGTCGCCATTGGCAGGGCAATATTTTAACATAATGTAACGGAAAATAGCCAAGACGTGGTCATTTAAATTATTTTATTTTACTTCAGAGAAAAGGTGTAACGACAAAACGAAAGAAGCCGCAGACGCCGCAGAAGGCAGAGAGCATGACAGCTTACTATATGACCCGTTAACTCCAGATACTTTTCCATCCACTCACCCACATTCGACTGACATCCACTTACGTGGTACAGACTATGTACGTACGATTCAGGCAGATGGAACTGACCATTTATGGCAATAAAACACTTTAACGAGTAAGGCCGGGACACATTGAGCCCTTCTCCACAGCGATTTGAAATTTTGAAAACCTCGTTAGAGTTATAAAATATTGATTCAACAAATGCGCATTTATATCGGTTAAAGTATTTCGTGTCTACCTATCTTGCACTATAGGAAATTTGACCACTTTTTTCTGGCCAAAATAACTATCTCAGAAACAAAGCAAGATATTTAGATACGGTTTATCATACTCGGTAATCGTAGAGTTCAGAGGTATTATTGTATTCGTGTAAATTTATGCAACATATACTGCGTTTATGCGATACCGAATTCTCGCTTTCATTTTTTGATTCGTGTGTGCATAACGCCATTTCGTGAATTCGGCAACACATGAAAGTTGACTATGATTTCAGCCTCAAAGCGTAAATTGGTGGTACAAATCAGGTGGCAACACCGTGCATAAAAGCTTAATTGAATATTTAATTTAATTAATTAATCAATTTAATTTAATTGAATTGAATAAAATTTCCATCTAGCGACTTTATAAATTAATTTTCTGGTTCTTATTTGCTGTCGTAAATGAAAAATTTTTATTTTTTGTGAACGTTTGACCAGACTAAAATACTTAATTTTACACGGCTGGCATCTCTACTAAAATCAAATCACGAAATGATGTGTTGCATAATCAGGGGTTATTTCCTTAAATATCTATGGAAATAGTATGGCTTCAACAGTTTTTTTTTTAAAGTGTGGATTGTTCCCCTCATGGGCCACCAAAAATTTTGTGACAAATGCCTTTCATGGGCGGAATGTCATAGTTGAGCACAATTCTGCTCGTGGGGTTTTTGAATACAAACGACTAGCCAGAGTTATGCATTGAACTTAATTTATTTATTTACTGGCTAATTAATTAGTTTTGTTTATGTTGGTTAGGTTACAATTACTTCTTATATGTCATATGTTATATGTCAGCTCTAGGATATATAGACGGCCGATCCCGGTAATAAGAAAAATATGAAAATATAGAAGATTTCGAATATTAGCACAAGTTCTAAAACACAAAATTTTTAATCCATGCGTACATATGAATATGTATGTACGTATGTATATATGTGTCTATGACATTAATATGTGTCTATGACATATATATGTATATGTATTATATATATTCTACATTGTAGAAGGTACACAGGTGGCTGCACAAAATTTTTAGCTCCACACTTCAAAAAAACTTTCAAATTACATAAAGTATGTTTTGGTAGCTGCACTGGTTCGTAACATATAATTTTTCCCAATTTTTTTTAATTTAGGTCAATTTTTTTTTATTTTTAAATTAACTTAACGAAAGTACGAAACATTGTAAAACACAAAATGAAATTAAACATGCTCAATTTTTTAGATTCTTCTTTAAAGGAAACAGACAAACCCAAAAACAGATGAACAAACGAGACATTTTTTAGCTGAGAAGAAGAAGAAAAATCGAATTGGTTGTACCCCCTAGCAAAAATTTTGTGAATCAATATACTTTGTGATTGGTATATCATTCATTTAGATCACACTGAAGAAATAACATTTTTAATTCTTTGGTGACGTAGCTTAAGATCCGGACTTGGAAAAACAAGTTGTTTCGATTCAGGTCCGACAGGCAGGTTGAAGACCGTGCCAAGACTGGCACTCGCTAATTTAAAAAATAATTTTTTACGTACAAAAAAAGTTTTTTCTTAGCTTTTATCAACTCCCATAGAAAAAACTATTGAATATAATTTTTAAAGTTGGGAGGGCTATATTTCTAAAAAATAAAAGTAAAAGAATGTATGTCATATTTCCCATGATAGGAATCTAAGTCTCTAGGACTCTAAGTCTAAGATTATTAGGTAGAAAGCTGAGCTAAGGGTCTAAATTTTTTACGCGAAAAATATTTAGAGTTCCTTCCAAATTTTGAAAATTTATAACGTTCATATTACATATACATACTATATTACATATACATACATATAAATATTCACGGTAAATGGAAATGGTATGTGGTAGAAATACCAACTTTGGTATTTTGTAAGATAGAAGCTTGGGACTTTGTTTTAAATTTTTTATTGTAATTAATGGGTTTTATTATGATATTCTCATAAGGATCAGCCAAATATATCCGATGTTTGCCATATATATCCGTTTTTAACTGCAAGGGTATATCAACATCGGCTCCGCCCGAAGTTAGCTTTCCTTTCTTGTTATACCCTTGCAGAGGGTATTATAATTTTGGTCAAAAGTGTGCAACGCAGTGAAGGAGACATCTCCGACCTTATAAAGTATATATATTCTTGATCAGGATCACCTCCTGAGTTGATATGAGCATGTCCGTCTGTCCGTCTGTCCGTCTGTCTGTCTGTTTCTACGCGAACTAGTCTCTCAGTTTTAAAGCTATCGTCTTGAAACTTTGCACACACCCTTCTTTCCTTTGCACGCAGTATATAAGTCGGAACGGCCCGGATCGGCCGACTATATCCTATAGCTGCCACATAACTGATTGATCGGAAATGGTATAACTTTGGTGTTTTTAGAGTAAGAGAGTTCAAATTTGACATGAGAGCTATTTTTGGCAAAACATTACGTCATTCCAAATTTCATAAGGATCGGCCGACTATATCCTATAGCTGCCATATAACTCAACGATCGGAAATGACCCAACTTTCGTGTTTTTAAAGATAGAAAGCTGGAATTTAGTACAGACTATTTTTGGTTAGTTGATCCAACCTACCAAATTTCATAAGGATCGGCCGACTATATCCTATAGCTGCCATATAATTGAACGATCGGAAATGGTATTTGGTAGAAATATCAACTTTCGTATTTTTGAAGATAGAAGCTTGAGACTTTTTTTAGATTTTGTATTGTAATAAATTGGATTATATATTCATATTTCCATAAGAATCGGCCAACTATATCCGATGTTTGCGATATATATCCGGTTTTAACTGCAAGGGTATATAAACTTCGGCTCCGCCCGAAGTTAGCTTTCCTTTCTTGTTTTTTTTTTATTCATTGCAATGTCAATGCATGCTTTATTAACAACTTAATTTAACAAATATATTATATTTTTATTCTTTCAATGGTTTTTTCCAAAATATATAACTC
The DNA here is from genome assembly GCF_030179905.1 of Drosophila bipectinata. Classification (NCBI taxonomy): domain Eukaryota; kingdom Metazoa; phylum Arthropoda; class Insecta; order Diptera; family Drosophilidae; genus Drosophila; species Drosophila bipectinata. The sequence goes on along the minus strand of NC_091735.1, from coordinate 8,266,248 downwards.
AATCAAGAAAAATACAACATTTTTAAATCACCTTAACATCGCCTCAGTTCGTTGTTGAACCCGTTGCAAAAAATTTTTATAATATATAAATAAACGCATACATGTTAAGAGTTCTAAAAACAGAATCGTATGCATCTGCGTTCCCCGAAAAAAGTTGACCGTTTTGGGCCCTGATGTCCCATCTATGTATGTATGTACTTTATAATCTTGGCTTTAAGACTAAGTGAGTAGTTTGCGTAGAAACAGACAGACGGACATCTAAAATATATATACTTTATACCGACCCTATAAAGGATATATATTCTCGATCAGGATCACCTCTTGAGTTGATATGAGCATGTCCGTCTGTCTGTTTCTGCGCAAACTAGGTTAGTTTTGAAGCTATCGACTTGAAACGTTGCACACACCCTTCTTTCCTTTGCACGCAGTATATAAATCGGAACGGGCGGGATCGGCCGACTATATCTTACAGCTGCCATATAACTGATTGATCGGAAATGGTATAACTTTAGTGTTTTTAGAATTAGAGAATTCGGATTTTGCAACAGTGCTATGTTTGGCAAAATAATACGACCTGCCTAATAAGGCGGATCGGCCGAATATATCCTAAAGCTGCCATATAACTGAACGATCGGAAATGACCCAACTTTCGTGTTTTTGAAGATAGAAAGTTAGACCTGCGTATAGATTTTATTTTTGGTCAGTTAATCCGACCTACAAAATTTCATATTGATCGGCCGACTACATCTTATAGCTGCCATATAACTGAACGATCGGAAATGGTATTTGGTAGAAATATCAACTTTGGTATTGTTGAAGATAGAAGTTTGGGACTTTTTTTTAGATTTTGTGTTATAATAAATTTGGTTATATTATCATATTCTCATAAGGATCGGCCAACTATATCCGATAATTGCTATATATATCCGGCTTTAACTGCAAGGGTATATCAACTTCGGCTCCGCCCGAAGTTAGTCTTTCCTTCTTGTTGTTTGTATGAGATGTCCCATCTATTTACTTTGCAAACTTTTGGACAATATTATAATACCCTCTGCAAGGGTATAAAAAGTGAATGTCTCGAGCCTAATTTGAACTCATTTCACTCTGCGCATCAGCCAAGCCCTCTACTACTGGGCTATCCCTCATTCGTTGTCGCGCGAAAAATTTATTAAACTTAACTTGTCGCGTGGAACGCGCTCGTTCCAGCGCTGGAACCCGCCATAGAAAATGTTTCTTTGTTGGAGATGTCCTATCTATATACTTTATAATCTTTGGTTGTATCTATTATGCCGTATAGGCAGAGAGAATATTGGAATATACATTGGAATATTTTTCAAATTGGATGTGTTAAGTCGATACCAATTTCATATACGTACGAAGAACTTTCAAAAAAACAGCAACATTACGTGACTGAACAAACCTGCAAGCTTCGCCGAAATCAGGTTAAAGGCGCTTTTACTTTAGATGTGCGCCGTTTGATACATGAGATTCGAACCTGGGGTAGCGTGCAGCCGAATGTTTATGAGTATATTTGGTGCGAGTGGGTCGGTGGTTACATATTCGATTTGAAATTATTGGCTACTCCCACGGGTGTCGTAAGCTCGGACGGAACGCTTTTATAGTTAGCCCACAGTTATCAGGCCGGATGAATAGACGACTGATGTTTAGCCTGCTGTGGCTTTTCACCTTTCAAAAGCACTACTGGGCACAACTAGTGTTCACTGCTTCTTTTTGTGACAATATCACTACCAAGTAAAAGAATAAAGTCATTTAAAATTCAGTGCATGATTTCAATATATTATGTTTATTACAATACCCTGCATTACCTTTTTCTTTCTTTTTTCCTTACCAAAAAACAAGGAAAGCTTCGAGGGAACCCGAAATTGATACACCCTTTCAGTAAAGAGCGGATTTGTAGCGCAAATATCCGATAAGGTTGGATATACATATATTTATTAATATACTGCCGTTGCCTTGAATAGGGACAAGAATTTTTTTATGTTTCGTTTTATGTTTCTATAAATCTACTAGGGCTATTGGCATATGCCTTTTTGATTTCTGAAGAAGAGAACGTAGGCTAACTATGGAAATAAAAGAGAGGTCGCAACCATTTACCTTTATAATTTTTTTTTTCGTTTTTGCTTTAACCATTCCTAGAAAGCTGTACATTTTTGCATGCACTTGAATAGGGACAGGAACTAAAAATTAGTGTTTAAGGAATAATATACAACATTTTATTAATATTAAGTCTTATTTATTAAAAATTTGTCAAATTAAACTATTTTAATAATGTGTGTGGCCACCATTGTTGGATATAACCTCATAAATCCTATAAGGAATAGAGTCATATAGTGCCTTTATGTAATATAAGGATATTTGACTTCAGGCTGTGTTGATGGCATCCGTTAATGCTTGTAGGTCTTTGTATTGTCTCCCAGGTTCATATAATTTTTTTGTCATCCATCCCCACACATTCTCAATTACATTGAGATCCGGAGAATATGGGGGCTACTCCATAAGATCCAGGTTTTGCTGCCGAATCCAAGCTTTTACCACTTGTGCTGTGTGGATTAGGGCATTATCCTGTTGGAAAGTCCACGATAATGATCCAAAGATGTTTTTTGCCTCAGAAAACGCTTCCTCGCTTCCAATCTTTTCAGATGATTAGCTTGCCGTATAACTCTCCGTACTGTATCCACATTTGCATTTAAATTTAGTTTTTAATGAATTTTCGAAGCCGCACAGTGTGAATTTGACTCTTCTCGAACAATTCGGCGCTCTGCAGTAGATAAAAGGACTTTTTTGGTGCGTCCTTTCATGTTATTCCCATAATTTGCAGGGTTCTTAAGGAAATTGCAAATAACATTTTTGCTTTTTCGTATTTTTTCAGCAATTTTTCTGTATGTAAAATAACATTCCTTATACGCCAATATTATACCTTTTTCAACAGCAGTTAGAGCTTTGCCGCGGCCCATTCTGTTTAATTTATATTTAAAAGGTGTGTAAGTTGACAAATAATATACTTTATCGCATGGAATTTGGCTCAGAATGAAGAAATCACGTCTGTCCCTATTCAAGTGCAGGAAAAAATGTACAGCTTTCTAGGAATGGTTCCAGGAAAAACCAGAAAAAAATATAACGGGAAAATCTTGGGACCTCTCTCTTCTTTCCAAAGTTAGCCTTTGTTCTATTCTTCAAAACTCAGCAAAGCCCATGCCGATAGCTGTAATAGATTAGGAGAAAAACAAGAAAGGAAAGCTAACTTCGGGCGGAGCCGAAGTTTATATACCCTTGCAGTTTAAACCGGATATATATCGCAAACATCGGATATAGTTGGCCGATCCTTATGGAAATATGAATATATAATCCAATTTATTACAATACAAAATCTAAAAAAAGTCTCAAGCTTCTATCTTCAAAAATACCAAAGTTGGTATTTCTACCAAAAACCATTTTCGATCGTTCAGTTATATGGCAGCTATAAGATATAGTCGGCCGATCGTTATGAAATTTGGTAGATCGGATTAACTGACCAATATAATCTGTACCAAGTTCCAGCTTTCTATCTTTAAAAACACGAAAGTTGGGTCATTTCGGATCGTTCTGTTATATGACAGCTATAGGATATACTCGGCCGATCCTTACGAAATTTGGCATGTCGTATTATTTTGCCAAAAATAGCGCTCGGTATTATAATTTTGGTCAAAAGTGTGCAATGCAGTGAAGGAGACATCGCCGACCCTATAAAATATATATATTCTTGATCAGGATCACCTCTTGAGTTGATATGAGCATGTCCATCTGTCCGTCGGTCCGTCTGTCTGTCTGTTTCTAGTCTCTCAGTTTTAAAGCTCTCGACTTGAAACTTTGCACACACCCTTCTTTCCTTTGCACGCAGTATATAAGTCGGACTATATCCTATAGCTGCCATATAACTGATTTATCGGAAATGGTATAACTTTGGTGGTTTTAGAGTTAGAGAGTTAAAATTTGACACGAGAACTATTTTTGGCAAATTATTACGACATGCCAAATTTCATAACGATCGGCCGACTATATCTTATAGCTGTCATATAACTGAACGATCGGAAATGACCTTACTTTCGTGTTTTTGAAGATAGAAAGCTGAAACTTATCTTCTATCTTCTATTCTATTATTGACCAGTTGATCCGACCTACCAAATTTCATTCGGATCGGCCGATTATATCCTATAGCAGCAATATAACTGAACGATCGGAAATGGTACTTGGTAGAATTATCAACTTTCGTATTTTTGAAGATAGAAGCTTGGGACTTTTTTTTAGATTTTGTATTTTAGAAAATTGGTTTTATTATGATGTAATCATAAAGATCGGCCAACTATATCCGATGTTTGCGATATATATCCGGTTTTAACTGCAAGGGTATATAAACTTCGGCTCCGCCCGAAATTAGCTTTCCTTTCTTGTTTTTAAATTAAATTAAGTACGGGTCGCGAACGTAAAATTTTTTCAAATATAATATTAATTTTTTTTTGTTATTTACCTCTTTGTTTTTAGAAATAATTTTATATATTCTTAAAAAATCAGGTTTTTAATTTAATTATTTTAATTTAATTTTAATTAAATTAAATTTCTTTTATCCATCTACAAATATTCATAACCTTGTTAAACAAAAAAAAAATTTTTTAAAAAGTAATATTATTTTTTATACGGTCGCAAACGTACGCCACTTTAAAATTCAATATAAAAAAATTTGCTTGAAAAAGTCCGAAGTTTTTTTTTTATATTTTAATAGTTTACACTAAAATGACTTAACACATGAAGTTTCATCCACCTGCTTTTACTTAATGCGAAGCAATTGCAATAAAATTATGTTTTTGGTCGCGAACGTACGATTAGAACATATTTAAAAATCAAAATACAAATTAAGCGATAATTTGCTCTCTTTGAATTTTTCTCGTCTTATTAGATTGTTATTAAGAGATTTAGTACAAAAAGAGCAATCACATTATATGTTTTCTTTGAGTAATAAATAAACATAAAAATGTCTTTAAAAGTAAAAAAAAGGTGAAAATTAAATTTTTTGACTTTTTGGGTTTTTTTTTGTTTTTAAGTTGAGACATGCTATGAATCCAAAAGATTATGATAATTTGGATATTTATTAATAAAAATACAAAAAAAAGAATCGAGGAATATGGATATTTATTTTTTCGGTCCTGGTTGACCATCTGCCGGATTAGCCCATGTGCGTTTTTTGAGGTTTTTTGCGTAACTTGTATTATTAGGAAGCAATATCTTGATCAGCAATTCAGAACTGCTAGAAGTGTGGCGTAAGCATAGGAGCTTTGCGAGAAACTTTTAAGTCTGCAAATAATATCGACACAAGGAAAGACGACAATACACATTTTTTATACCCTTGCAGAGGGTATTATAATTTTGGTCATAAACGAGCATGATATATGAGCATGTCCGTCTGTCTGTCTGTTTCTACGCGAACTAGTCTCTCAGTTTTAAAGCATTCGCTTTAAAACTTTGCACACACTCTTCTTTCCTTTGCACGCAGTATATAAGTCGGAACGGCCGGGATCTGCCGAAAATATCCTTTAGCTAACATGTAACTGATTGATCGGAAATGCTAGAGCGTTGGTGTTTTTAGAGTTAGAGCGTTCGAATTTTTCATTAGTGCTATTTGGCAAAATAACACGACCTACACGTTCTATATACCTATATACCTTTCAAATTTCATAACGATAGGCCGACTATATCCTACAGCTGCCATATAACTGAACGATCGGAAATGGTATTTGGTGTTTAGTAACAATACCAACTTTTGTATTTTTGATAATAGAAGCTTGGGTCTTTTTTTTATATTTTGTATTGTAATAATTTGGTTATATTATGATATTCTCATAATGATCGACCAACTACATCCGATTTTTATACCCTTGCCGAGGGTATTATATCTTAAAGGAGACATCAAAAGTGGAGGAGACATCTCCGACCCTAGAAAGTATATATATTCGTAATCAGGATCACCTCCTGAGTTGATATGAGCATGTCCGTCTGTCTGTTTCTACGCAAACTAGTTTCTCAGTTTTAAAGGTATCGACTTGAAACTTCGCACACACCCTTCTATGCACGCAGTATAAAAGTCGGAACGACCGGGATCGGCCGACTATATCCTATAGCTGTCATATAACAGAACGATTGGAAATTACCCAACTTTCGTTTTTTTAAAGATAGAAAGCTGGAACTTAGTAGAAATTATATTTTTGGTCAGTTAATACGACCTACCAAATTTTAAAACGATCGGCCTACTTATCTATATATCTTATAGCTGTCCTATAACTGAACGCTTGTAAATGGTATTTGAAAGAAATACCAACTTTGGTATTTTTTTAGATAGAAGCTTGGGACTTTTTTTTTTAGACATTTTATTGTAATTAATTGGTTTTATTACGATATTTTTATAAGGATCGGCCAACTATGTTTTCTTTGTTGCTTTAACTGCAAGGATATATTAACTGCTGCTCAGCCCGAAGTTAGCTTTCCTTTCTTGTTTTTATTTATAAAAGTTTTCTTAACACAAACTACACCTGCACAGAAAAATCTTAAAAACCAAACAAAAGTCCTGTATAAAGGCGCATTTATTTATAGTTTTCAGTGCAACAAATGCTTGTTGCAGCCGTTGGCGCTAAATGACTAACAAATCATCAACAGAATGTGACGAAATAAAGTAAACAAGCTGCCAAATGTCAAGTCTTTTTCATAAACATTACAGATTTTTTATACGCACGTTTGGGTATTGGAGCCCATTAATTGTGCGAGTATAGATATTTTCTCAGTATCTAGCTCCACAATTTTTGTTAACACATTAATTGGTTGCCGTAGCGTTACTGTGGAATATTTTAGTCCAATATTGCAACAGTGTACCTGTATAAAGACGTGGATTATAAAACATAGAGATAAAAAATTGTTAATGTAGACTCCTAAATACCCGCGCAGCAAACATTTCTTGAAAGTTTTTGGTTTTGAAACTGCCGCCCTCAAATGCAACAGCTTTCTAAAGCTATTGGCACCTCAATCAACCGATCCGACAATCCGTTCAAAAATTATTTAATAGTTTAAATTCTTCTTCTCAGCAAAAAATATTTTGTCTAATTTGTACATCCGTTTGTGGGATTATCTGTTTGTTACCTCTTCAGAAAAGTCTAAAAAATTGGCTTGTTCACTATCATTTTTATACCCTTGCAGAGGTTATCATAATTTTGCTCAAAAGTGTGCAACGCAGTTTATATTCTTCACCAGGATAACCTGGTTGATATATGTTGATATAAGCATATATTGATTGATATATTGATTAATATATTGATTGATAGGAAATGCGATAACTTTGGAGTTGGCGTTTTTTATGCATTTAATTTTTGGCAAAATAATACGATATACCAAATTTCATAACGATCGGTCAACTATATCCTATAGCTGCCATATAACTAAATTTTTGTGACTAGTGACTTTGGGGTAAATGGGGGTTAAATATTACAAGTGAACCAAAAGAGGTTTATAATTGCGGTTTTTTTGTATTATGTTGGGCTTTATGTTATTGTTGGGTTTAGGCTATATAAAGGTACTAGAAAAAGTGGTCGTGTCAACACTCCCGCCGCCCACAAAAAATAGAAAATAAATTTATATTACTAGCATTTTTATTGCTATACTTACCAAATTCCATCAGCACCTCGCGTATATGTTGCCGTCAAATTAATCTTCGCCTAGAATTTCACCACACTTCTTTCCTCCCCCATATATTAAAAACAAAATTTATATTATTACCAGTTTTTAAATTAGGGCCATTTTGCACACAAAATGTTTATACAATTTTTGATGTCCTGAAAAATTGACCTATATTCCGGCAACTCCACCTAGCAAACAACTTTACTTTGGAAAAGACACGGTAACCTAAGAGGCTACCTAAAATGTAAATTTATCTAGTAGTGCGGAAAAGTGCACTACTAGAGACTAACGGATATTGATTTAGAAATGAACAAACTACAAAATACATTTAGACTCACACCGAAATTTAAAATCCAAATTTATTTCTAGAAAATAAGTTAAAAAAGGACGGGTAGAGTCAAGTTTCCCGACTATACAATAACCGGTACTTATCTCTTCCACCTACAATTTAACTAACCTTTAAAGTTTAGACATTAACGGTATGAATTCTCGGCAACAAATATTTGTTGCATACTTTGCGGTTGGGCAAAAAAACAACCGCAGCCCCCTGCGGCCATACTACCGATTTAGTAGGGAGGCAGTCTGAAATGTCTATAACTCCTCTAAATACTATTCGATTTAAATAGATAGATTTAAGTTCCAAATTCCATAGCTCTGTCTTATAATTTCTGAGATCCATACAGACAGACAGACAGACGGAGGGACGGACATACGGGCTATTCATGTTGATCAAGAATATACACCATATACTTGAGGATGTCGGAGATGATTTCGTTCCTATGTTACACACATTCACACGACCCTTGTACTTTACGAACACCGGGTAAAGGCTTCTGTAAAATGACAAAAATGTTAGTACACATACCCACAATTTGAACAAATTCTGTAATTGAACACACAGTAAAAACCTGCGAGAAGACTATTTATAACTTTTTATACCCTTGCAGAGGGTATTATAATTTTGTCCAAAAGTGTGCAACGCAGTGAAGGAGACATCTCTGACCCTATAAAGTATATATATTCTTGATCAGGATCACCTCTTGAGTTGATATGAGCATGTCCGTCTGTCCGTCGGTCCGTCTGTCTGTCTGTTTCTAGTCTCTCAGTTTTAAAGCTATCGACTTGAAACTTTGCACACACCCTTCTTTCCTTTGCACGCAGTATATAAGTCGGACTATATCCTATAGCTGCCATATAACTGATTTATCGGGAATGGTATAACTTTGTGTTTTCAGAGTAAGAGAGTTCAAATTTTACACGAGAGCTATTTTACGACGTGCCGAATTTTATACGGATCGGCCGACTATATCCTATATACATACCATATAACTGAACGATCTGAAATGACCCAACTTTCGTGTTTTTGAAGATAGAAAGCTGGAATTTAATACAGATTATATTTTTGGTCAATTGATCCAACCTACCAAATTTCATAACGATCGGCCGACTATATCTTATAGCTGCCATATAACTTTTATATTTTACAAAAATATAATCTGTACCAAGTTCCAGCTTTCTATCTTCAAAAACACAAAAGTTGGGTCAATTCCGATCCTTCAGTTATATGGCAGCTCCTTATGAAATTCGGCACGTCGTATTATTTTGCCAAAAGTAGCTTTCATGTCAAATTTGAACTCTCTAACTCTAAAACAAAACCAAAGTTATACCATTTCCGATCAATCAGTTATATGGCAGCTATAGGATATAGTCGACCGATCCCGGTCGTTCCGACTTATATACTGCGTGCAAAGGAAAGAAGGGTGTGTGCAAAGTTTCAAGTCGATAGCTTTAAAACTGAGAGACTAGTTCGCGTAGAAACAGACAGACAGACAGACGGACAGACGGACAGACGGACATGCTCATATCAACTCAGGAGGTGATCCTGATCAAGAATATATATACTTTATAGGGTCGGAGATGTCTCCTTAACTGCGTTGCACACTTTTGGACAAAATTATAATACCCTCTGCAAGGGTATAAATATAGCAACATAAGCCCAAGCGCTCTCAATTGCAACAACTGACTTTACAGCTGTTTTTCTCTTAACAGACTGTGTCGGGTCAAGCAGCAGCACGGCGTTTAATGTTTATGTTTAAATAATGTTTTAATAATGTTTATTTAATGTTTAGTGTAATGATTAGTATAATGTTTATTTAAAACATTAAACTCTCGTCCGCTCGACTCAACAAGCTTTCTATAGAGAGTTTTAGCTCGGCAATGTTTAGGTCGGGCCGCCCTCTATACTTTCGAGAGCTTTAGCTCCAGGTGACTTGTCGGGCCGCCCTCTCTCTGTATGTTACTTGAGTCCCTGCATGCACCATAAGCTGGTCTATCTGCGGATCATCCGGCTTCATCTGCATGCAGGAATAAACATTTGTAACGTCCAAAATTAATTAAATTCGTCTTTTATTTACGGCATTGAAAACGCTCAATGACCAAACAGACTGTTAAATATAACATTTTAGGATTACTAGGTAAAGCATAATAGTTTGATGTTTTCTTAATGCATTTACAATAGTTTCTAGTAATTTAGTTACTTTCTACCCAATTTTAAAACTTTTCAAAAACGTCGAAATGCCACACAAAGTGGTAAAATACCCCCTACTGCACTGAAACGATCGGAAATAGCAAACGATCGGAAATTATCAACTTTTGAACTTCTCAAGATAGAATTTTCGAACTTTTCTTAAAATTTATTGAATAAAAAATTGATGTTTAATAATAAAATTCTCATAGGCAACGTCGATGTATGTTCCATACAGGGTGAAAATAAATAACCCGGACAAACATTTTTGATCATAACTTTTTAAGGAACTGTATTTGAGAAAAAGTGCAGATACACAACTATTAAATAAGTATTGTGTTAAAATATATTCAGCTGGTTTCGAAGTGGCTTCCTTGGGCTGCGATGCAGAGCTCTAAACGTTTCTGGAAATTTAGCGCAATAGGCCGCAGGCCTTCTTCCGATTATCGATCCCATTCTCGGAGCAATGATTGCTTCAGCGCCTCCAAACTTATGTGGCGTTAAGCACATGCCCTGAACTCCAAAATAGACCACACACTGTAGTCCATCGGATTAAGAAGGATTAAGATCAAAATGTCCCGGCGGTAAACTTCCTGATTGATTTTGACCTCTTGATCGATGAAAACAAGGGGTGTTTTGCCGGTGGCGCATATTCCTCCCCAAACCATTAAAGACTGCTCACATTGACGGCGCTCGATTATTGCAGAGGTACCTGGAGCTTCAGCAAACCAGCTTCTGTCATTTTGGTGATTGTGCGCCTGTTGGATGGTAAATATCTTCTCGTCCGTGAAGAGAATACGCTCCCATTTTTGACCTGCGGCCCAACGCTTTAGCTGACGGCATCTTTGGAGTCTCACGCGCTTATTGTCATCCGTACGAAGATGCATTTTTTGGAGCTTGTAGGGCTTGAGATTAAGTTCATTTTTTGCTATCAACCGAACACTTTCTCGATTCACTTCGATTCCACGGACTATTTTTCTGACCGAGACCGAGTCTGCCTCGTCCGGGACGGTCACCTTCATGGCCAAGCTCATTAAATCGCCGGATAGCGTCTGAGACCGTTTGTTTTGGTATGCCAAGCAAACGAACAATGTCGCATTGGCGATTTCCTTGTTGAAACAGTTTTAAAATAGCACAACGATTTTTAGACATCCCGAAACAAATATCAGATTGATGGGAATCACAAAAATGTAAATAAATTTGTTTCAGAAAAGTACAAGCTATCGATAAATGCATTTATTTAAGGGCTGCATCATAACACATTTATAATAGATTGCTTCAAAGTTTGTCCTGGTTGTCCGAAAATCACAACTACAACAATTATATCAAATTCAGATCCGCCCGAAAAAAAAATAACCCAATAACATGAAAGGAAAATAAACATTGGGCGGAGCCGAAGTTAATGTACCCTTAAAGTTATAATCCGATATAAATCGTTATGATAAAAATATATATAAATTATTATGACTATAAAACCAATATTTTAGAATTCATAATTTAAAAAAATTCCCAAGCTTCTAGTACATCCAAAAATACCAAAGTTTGTATTTTTACCAAATACCATTTCTGATTGCAACTATAAAATGTAGTCGTCCGATCCTTTTGAAATTTAATAGTTAGGAAAAACTGACCAAACATAAAATCTGTAAGAAGTTCAAACTTTCTGTCTTCAAAAACACGAAAGTTGCGTACTTTTCCATCGTTCAGTTATATAGAAACTATAGGATATAGTCGGCCGATCTCGGCCGTTCCAACTTATATACTGCGTGCAAAGGAAAGAAGGGTGTGTGCAAAGTTTCAAGACGATAGCTTTAAAACTGAGAGACTAGTTCGCGTAGAAACAGACAGACAGACGGACAGACGGACAGACGGACATGCTCATATCAACTCAGGAGGTGATCCTGATCAAGAATATATATACTTTATAGGGTCGGAGATGTCTCCTTCACTGCGTTGCACACTTTTGACCAAAATTATAATACCCTCTGCAAGGGTATAATAACGGTGACGAGCCCCTGTGTAGATCGGGGAGAACCTTTATTCTTTTGCAGAAGGTTTGTCTTTGTTTCTAATGTTTTTGAAGGTTTGTAATTTTGTATAACGTCATGTTGTTTGTGGATGTGCGGTGGGGGCAATAAATCGTTTAAACAATGCGCCGAACCCACTGAAGCCATATTCCCATTAAAAATATGTTTACCTTCTATTAAATTAGACACAGTACAATTTAAAGCTAGCAATTTTTCCCAGGAGATATGAAAATTTGCAATTTTCTTTGCAAATGTCTTTTTTGCTGAAATGACACCAGGCACCATTTTACAAACAATATGCTTTTAGTCTGGTCCGATGTACTCCTAAATCTTTCTGTATTTATTTATTTAAAGCCCCTTAGAATAAACACGAAAAGCGCAAGTTACAGTCAATCTAATTGTTGCTCGGTTAAATTTGGCTTTTGATTGAAGACGCGAAAACACATGCCGAAGTGTCACTGCTTTCAGTCAGTCATTCAATCACAGGGTTAACTCAACGATAAAACCCTGACGTCGTTATCCTCTTAATTGCGATAATCATCCATCAATGTGACATTTGCGTTTGACATATTTGAGCTGAATCACAGCAATGATTGATTTGGTATTTGGCAGTACTCCATTGAACTTCGAGATAGTTGGCAATTTTTGTCATCCAATATGACTTTGTGTAATATGCCTTTGCAAAGCCAACTTGCCCCTGTTTAAAGCATGATACAATTATACAAGGTAGTCCATTCGTTGACTTAAGTCACTTATTTTAATTTTAACATAGTAAGCGTTGAATAGTGCGAGTGAAACGGCTATACAGTACTTTGATTAACCCTCACACGGGGCATTGGGCTAAAAGTTTTTCTTAGTTATGACAAGAGTTGTAGCCTTTGTAATTTTATTTTAATAAGTTTTGATTTGACATAATTCTTTGTTATTGTTCTTAATTCTAAAGTATATATGTACGTATCCTAAAATAAATTTTTTTTATATTAACACAAATATCGACCTGCTCAGCGGCGTTTAACAATGTCTGTTTTGAATTTTTAGTTTAAAAAAACTAAAGAAAAACAAACTTTACGCCTAGCACGTGCTTGCGACAAGAACTGCAAAAATATTTTTTATTTTTGCTTGGCCACTTAAAGGTTAAAGTTTTGAAAAAAAAATCACCTTTCAGTTTGACAGTTTGAAATTAAGGAACCAAACCCGAACGATATGTCAGTGGAATGGACTACCTTGTATAATTGTACTTTGTATAATCATGCCCTGGTCTATAATAGGAACAGACGGACATGCTTATATCAACTCAGGAGGTGATCCTGATCAAGAATATATATACTTTATAGGGTCGGAGATTTACTGCGTTGCATACTTTTGACCAAAATTATATTACCCTGTGCATGGGTATAAAAACATAACATAACATTTTTATAGGATTTCTGCCACTTGTCACTTTTGAGGTTAAAAGTTTTTATATAAACGGAATTGAAACTAGCTTATTCTTTAGGAAATTATAGTTCAAATATTTAAGAATTGAAAAGCATTCGAAATTTTTAAGTCCATGACTATTGAAAAATTGGATTTATGGCAGCATTCGGACCACTGTGCATTGTAGTGATTGGTAAGCTGAAGCTTTCGTCATTCATTTACGCTTCGACAAGCACATGACTGCCAGTGGCTCATAATATAAACTACATGCGACTCGTACTCGAGTTGGTTTCTCGTAAGTCGCCAAAGACATTACCACATTTATTATTGAAGCGATTGTAACGTTATTGTAATGGCAATGGTGGTGAAATAAGGTAGACGTTCACGAGATGTTACTAACAAACAATGCCTTCAAATAATCAATCTATATGGACCTATGGGGGAGTTTATTTAAAACTGTCCAACATGGATAACCATTAAATATTGTGACAGAAAACTTGGCTTATGTGTAACTTAAATCAGAGGTGGAAAAATAAGGTCTATGTCTGAGGTCTAGCGGGTGAGTTCTGCGCAGCCTCCGCATCTGTTCGCTGTTGTCGAGGAGAGTGGTCCCCAATTCTTTGGGGTGGTTGTGTTTCTGGATCTCCTCCTTCACCCATGGGAAGCCAAGCACCTCGTGGATTGTCTGGGCTCTATTTTCAAATGTCTGGATAGTCCGAATATTAGACTTGCTGGCCCAAAGTTGGATTCCGTATGTCCAAATTGGCCGAATAATCGCCTTGTAGATTAGGATTTTCGAAGAGGTCCTCAGCTTCGACCTCCTACCCATCAGCCAATAGTACGCCTTTAATTTTATTTGACACTGCTTTCGCTTTTGGACTAGCTGAGGCTTCCAAGTAAGCCTCCTGTCTAGCGTGAAGCCCAGTAGACGGAGAGAAAATGTGGTGGCGGTGCATTTATCGTTATTCACTTGAATAATCCACCTTCTCTGCCAATTGCCGAGAAGATCTAGTTGCTCCTGCATGGCAGCGGCTGCCTCTGTAGCGTTGTCAGCAGCGGTCAGGAAGGTGGTATCGTCCGTATAGGTCGCTGCCATTATGTTGGGGCTCCGCAAGACTGGGAGATCGGCCGTGTAGACGTTGTATAATAAAGGGCCCAACACGCTGCCTTGGTGGTCTCCGGCGCGGACCTCCCTGAGTCCGAAAGTGGCCTCTCCGCATCTAACTGCAAATTTTCGGTCCTTCAGGAACGAATCCAGGAAGAGGTAGTAAGGGCTGGGCCGGTTAGTCTTCAATTTAAGAAGGAGACCGGAGTGCCAGACCTGGTCAAAGGCTTATTTGACATCCAGCATTACAGCCAGGCAGTACTTCTTGGTTTCGATTGGGCATCAGACTCGTTTAGTACTGGCAAAGCTCTACTCAAAAACACGCTTTCGGGTATTTTGGAGAGTATCGATAGAAGACTAATCGGAAGATAAGAGGTAAGATCGGCTTCGGGTTTTCCGGGCTTAGGTACCATGGTTACCTGAGTATGTTTCCAGTTGGTGGAAAAGTACCCAATCTTAAGCATTTAATGTAAATTTTCGTCAGTATCTTAATGCTTGGAGGTGGCAGCAGTTATGATGCGGTTGCATTGATGCCATCATCGCCCGGGGCCTTGTTGTTGCTCAACACTGAAATCTGGGCGGCTGTCTCCTCTTCCGTCACAGGTGGTATTCTGTCGTCGCCTCGTGCGGGCATATGTACATATGTATAAGTTTTTTTTTTTTTTTTTTTTGTTTATGCGGTTTTTCAGAATTGGGAAATGGCTTGTGCATCAATAAGAGCATCAGCTAGCACTCCTGTATTCATCATAAAGCTTAGAGGCCCAGATGGCCGAGGGGCGCTCGAGAAACGATTTGTTAGTACGTATTAAACTATTTGTAATTTGTTAAGCTAGGAGGAGTTAGTAAGAATATGTAAAATTCTATATTTTAAATTAGAGGGACAGGAAAGAGATATTATAGAGTAAAGATCATTGTAGTTCGAACATAATACCCTAAAAGGGTCATGCAGTGCATATGTCGAACTGCAATGGCTAAGGAACAAAGGATTAAAGTTTCGAGTCCTTCTATTAGGAATGATAAATTTTAAGCGTGTTAGTAAATGCTGGCTTTCTACATCCCCGTTAATAAGGTTATGCAGAAAGGCTACACCGAGCATTGTCCTACGATTTGTAAAGCTGGGTAAGTTTATAAGTAAAAGTCTGCTACTGTACTGATTCTATGCGGTCCTTATGTACTCCATATTGGGGACTCTAGACACATGAATCGGACGGACCAAAGAAATAAATAATGTTATGGTTGTGTATGGGTCATTAAATTCTTTTGACCACCTTTTAATAAAACCAAGGACTCCTTTAGCCTTATTAACCATTAAGGAAATATGGTCGGAAAATTTAAGTTTAATGTCTAATAGGACACCGAGATCATTACCCTGAGCTAATTTCTCTAAGGCAATACCATTAATAGAATACGTAGCTTACAGAGGGCAAGAACGATAAAAAGACATAAGCTTGCATTTTTATCCATTAAGATTATTAACTAAACACCATTTTTGAAAGTTATCAAGATCAGACTGAAGACTGCATTGGGCAGAGATTGATTTGTACTGAAGACAAAGCTTTCGTTAAAGCAGGGGCAAGTCGTTTATAAAAAGTGTAAGTAATAACGGGCCAAAATGACTACCTTGAGGGACGCCAGAGATAGCACGGACCAGACGGGACTGTATGTTTTTAAATAAGACTCTTTGTGTCCTTCCATCTTAGTAGCTGGAGATCAACGTTAAGTGGTCTATAGGAAGCCCAGCATATTCAGCTTACTCAACAAGAGTGAGTGATTAACTGAATCAAATGCTTTGCTGAAGTCTGTTTAAATTACATCGGTTTGATATCCCTTACAAAAGCCATCTATGACAAAGGATGTCAGCTCCAGTAAATTTGTGGTGGTAGAGCGACGTCTAATAAAGCCATGCTGACAAGGAGTGATGATCGAAGAGCAAAGGTGTTGCAAATGAGGGGTAATTGATTTTTCAAATAACTTTGGAATTGCCGGCAACAAGAGATGCCTCTGTAGTTGGCAGCATCGGACTATTCCCCTTTTTTATGTAGGGGAATTATGAATGATTCGTTCCACTTAAAGCCTAGTACTCTGACGACGAAAATCCGCTGTTACACGTGTGATAGCGAAATCGCTCTTTATTTGGCTACCGAGCTAGTGTGACCAAAAAAATTTAGGAAAAGGGTAATACTGAAAAGCTGTTTTCTTTCTCTCTCTCTCTCTCCCGCTAATATTTCTCTTTCAATTTTCGCTCTTTGATTGAGGTGTCAAAATAAATCAAATGAATTATTTTTACACCGCGAGATCAGCTATTTACTATTTTGATCCGGCGACGCCATTCAATTTGACAGCCATCATTTTCGTCGTTAGAGATAACTTGAAAAGTCTTCGAAGAGGTTTGCACAAAGCCCTGGCACAGTACTTTAGCACACAGCCTGGTACTCCATCGGGGCCTGGCGAACAAATGGGTTTAACCCTTAGAAGATAAGATAATAAGTTGTTCTCAGAGAAAAAAGGACAGAAAATAAGATTTGCTGCTTGAATGTTATATGCGTAAGGCTGATCTGTCAATTTAGGCGGAGAACGATCGGAAATGGTTTTTGGTAGAAATACCAACTTTGGTATGTTTGAAGATAGAGGTTTGGGACTTTTTTTAGATTTTGTATTGTAATAATTTAAATGATATATTCTTATTCCCAAAAGGATAGGCCAACTATATCCGATGTTTGCGATATATATCCGGTTTTAACTGCAAGGGTATGTCAACTTCGGCTCCGCCCGAAGTTAGCTTTTCTTTGTTGTTATACCCTTGCAGAGGGTATTATAATTTTGTCCAAAAGTGTGCAACGCAGTGAAGGAGACATCTCCGACCCTATAAAGTATATATATTCTTGATCAGGATCACCTCCTGAGTTGATATGAGCATGTCCGTCTGTCCGTCTGTCTGTCCGTCTGTCTGTCTGTCCGTTTCTACGCGAACTAGTCTCTCAGTTTTGAAGCTATCGTCTTGAAACTTTGCACACACCCTTCTTTCCTTTGCACGCAGTATATAAGTCGGAACGGCCCGGATCGGCCGACTATATCCTATAGCTGCCATATAACTGATTGATCGGAAATGGTATAACTTTGGTGTTTTTAGAGTTACAGAGTTCAAATTTGACACGAGAGTTATTTTTACAAACCATTACGACATGCCAAATTTCATTAGGATCGGCCGACTATATCTTATAGCTTCTATGTAACTGAACGATCGGAAATGACCCAACTTTCGTGTTTTTGAAGATAGAAAGCTGGAATTTAATACAGATTCTATTTTTGGTCAGTTCATCCAACCTAGCAAATTTCATAAGGATCGGCCAACTATATCCGATGTTTGCGATATATATCCGGTTTTAACTGCAAGGGTATATAAACTTCGGCTCCGCCCAAAGTTAGCTTTCCTTTCTTGTTTTTTATTACAATTGAAAGTTTTATTTACAATCTGTCCTCAGTTAGGGACAATAATTAAATTTTTTAAGTGAACCTTGACAATAGGAGTTTGATAAATACAAGTTATGTATCTAAAAAGTTAATTAAGTAAATCCAGTGGATGCTTCCTCTCGAGTCTTCTGGTGGTGGTGCTGCTGTCCAGCAAATTGGTGGCACATGTGTTGGAATGTCGTGTTGTCCTTGTCCCTGTCCTTGTATTCAGCGGCGAATCTTCTAACTTCAGCGCTAACTGTTGGGATGCCCAGTTGAGCATGAATAGTCAAATGGTCATGGTAAGGATGAGCCTCAGACAGCGCCCTGAGAGCTCTGTTCTGTGCCAGCTGAATGACTTTCATATTGCTTGGACTCGCTGTGCCCCACAGTTGGATACCATACGTCCAAACTGGCTTCACTATTGACGTATATATTAGTTGTTTTACCCTCAGCTTCAGGGTTCGTCCAATCAACCAGTAAAGCACCAGTTGGCGCAGTAGATGGGTCCTCCATGTTAGACGCCTGTCCAACGTCATTCCCAAGTATTTAGGGGTTGAGTTAGATGGTATGCCAGTGCCTCCTATGCTAATCTGTGGACAGTCGCCTCTCCTCAAGGTAAATGTAGTTTGGGCGGACTTATCATGATTAATCGCAATGTTCCATCTTTGAAGCCACGGGTCAAGGGCATCGAGCTGACGCTGGAGATAGTCAGAGGCATCCTATGGAAAGCTTGCCGAGGCTAGGAAAGCTGTGTCGTCTGCATATGTTTCGGCTAGCAAACCTCCTTCATCTATAACAGGCATATCTGCTGTGTATAGTTTGTAGAGTATTGGGCCAAGAACACTGCCCAATACTGCCTTATATGTATACTCCGCGCAAAGGAAGGATGTGTGTAAAGTCGATAGCTTTAAAACTGAGAGACTAGAAACAGACAAACAGACCAACAAACGGACAGACAGACATGCTCATATAGGAGGTGATCCTAATCGAGAATATATATTCTTTATAGGGTCGGCGATGTCTCCTTCACTGCGTTGCAGACTTATTACCAAAATTATAAATTATAATACCCTCTGTAAGGGTATAAGAATAGCTTGGCATCAAAAATTTTTCAAAAAGACTTCCTGTACTGTCGTTACAGATATTGTCAATTATGGGGGCGAAAGGGGACGTGGGAAAAATTTGAAAAAAATTTGAACTGTGTGGGTATTATAGGAGACTCCGTGCCAAATCCTATAGCTCTATCTCTAGTAGTCTCTGAGATCCACGCGTTCATACGGACAGACGGACAGTCGGGCATACGGACATGGCTATATCGGCTCGTCTGTTGATGCTGGTCAAGAATACATATATGTATACTTTATATGGGGTCGGAGATTAATCCTTCTCTATGTTACATACACTCACACGACTACAATATACCCTTGTACGCTAAGAGTACCGGGTATAAATATTCTTTGCTTTCGCTTAACATAATTATTCTATCATCACATTGTTATCCAAGTGGCTTCTGACTTATATGTACACAGACATAATATAATGGAAATTGCTTGTCTTTTTATACATATTAAACGGCTTATTTAACACATTGACGATGCAAATTGTGACATAAATTTAGGAAAACTTGATCCTGGGTCTGGCCCCATCTTCAAAGGCACGGACGAAGAACGCGAAGGTTGCGCAGAGAATCGCACATTTACATATGCAAATCAATCGCACAAGGGGGGTCGGTCAAAACGGAGCCACATCGTAAAATACCCTTGGGTTTTCAATCATATCTCAAATTATAAGACGGCGCTTTGAAACACCACAATCATTAGCAAATCCTTTTCAGTATGGTATGGTTCTTTAGCTGGGGTGCATGATTTGTAAAAAATTAAATTATTGCTTTGTTTGTTTAAACTAAATTACGGCTATATTTTATATAGAATTGTATTCTATATAAACATTAAAACGGTATATTGTGAATCTGACCAGTTACATTAAAAAACAAGAAAGGAAAGCTAACTTCGGGCGGAGCCGAAGTTTATATACCCTTGCAGTTAAAACCGGATATATATCACAAACATCGGATATAGTTGGCCGATCCTTATGAACACATCATAATAAAACCAATTAACTAAAATAAAAAATCTAAAACAAGTCCCAAGCTTCTATCTTCAAAAATAAGAAAGTTGATATTTCTACCAAATACCATTTCCGATCAATCAGTTATGTGGCAGCTATAGGATGTAATCGTCCGATCCCGGCCGTTCCGACTTATATACTGCGTGCAAAGGAAAGATGGGTGTGTGCAAAGCTTCAAGACGATAGCTTCAAAACTGAGAGACTAGTTCGCGTAGAAACGGACAGACAGACAGACAGACAGACAGACGGACAGACGGACATGCTCATATCAACTCAGGAGGTGATCCTGATCAAGAATATATATACTTTATAGGGTCGGAGATGTCTCCTTCACTGCGTTGCACACTTTTGGACAAAATTATAATACCCTCTGCAAGGGTATAACAAGAAAGAAAATCTAACTTCGGGCGGAAACGAAGTTTATATACCTTTCAGATAAAACCGGATATATATCGCAAACATTGGATTTAGTTCTCCGATCCTTATAAAAATATCATATATTAAAACCAATTTTTCACAATACAAATTCTAAACATGAAAGGAAAGCTAACTTCGGGCCGAATTTTATATACCCTTGCAGTCAAAACCGGATATATATCGCAAACATTGAAAAAAGTCCCAAGCTTCTATCTTTAAAAATACCATAGTTGGTATTTCTAAAAAAACCATTTCCGATTGTTCAGTTATATGGCAGCTATAGGATATAGTAGGACGATCCTTATGATATTTGGCATGTCGTTATATTTTGACAAAAATAACTCCCGTGTAAAATTTGAGTTCTCTTACTTTAAAGCACCAAAGTTATACCATTTCTGATCAATCAGTTATATGGCAGCTATAGGATATATATATCCTATAGCAAAGTTTCAAGTCGATAGCTTTAAAACTGAGAGACAAGTTCGCGTAGAAACAGACAGACAGACGGACATGCTTATATCAGGAGGTGATCCTGATCAAGAATATATATACTTTATAGGGTCAGAGATTTCTCCTTTACGGAGTTGCACACTTTTGGACAAAATTATAATACTCTCTGCAAGCGTATACAAAAAAGTATACAAACAAAAAATACAAAAATACCAAAGTTGGTATTTCTACCAAATACCATTTCCGATCGTTCTGTTATACGGAAGCTATAAGATATAATCGACCGACCGATTTAGTAGGTTGGATCAAGTATGATATTCTCATAGGGATCGGCCAACAATATCCGATGTTTGCGATATATATCCGGTTGTAACTGCAAGGGTATATAAACTTTGGCTCCGCACGAAGTTTGCTTTCCTTTCTTGTTTAATTTCAAAATGCCGCATAAGTTTGCTGCCCCGCTAAGAGAAAGAAAAGCTCAGCTTTAGAATTTGGAATATACAAAAGACCTTTTTCATTATCAGATACCAACATATCATGGTTGCAGAAATCTGGTCGTACAGTTTGGTATGAATCGATGGCTCAATATGAAAAATAATACATCCAAGCTAAAAAAAACCTTGATCCATCATCATGTTTTCCCATCTTTCCGGCAATTGGCGGGTTCCAGCAGGAACAAATTGCGGCTCTTAGACTGCTACCTGTATTGATCCTGATTATTGTTGGCTTTCTCACTAATTAAGGTGTGCTTCTCAGACAAGAAGCAGTGCACACTGATTCCAATGCCCAATATTTCTGTGGCGGTGAGCAGGGGATCCTCGGGATAATTATTAAAGTAATTAAATATGAGCTATTCCGGCAGATGGTCAACCAGGACCGAAAAAATAAATGTCCTCGATTCTTTTTTCTTATTTTCATCAATAAATATCCATATTTTCATAATCTATTGGATTCATAGCATATCTCAGCTTTAAAAAAAAAAAACCCGAAAAGTCAAAAAATTTAATTTTCACCTTTTTTTTTACATTTAAAGACATTTTTATGTTTATTTATTTTTCAAGGAAAACATATAATGTGTTTGCTCTTTTTGTACTAAATCTCTTAATAACAATCTAAGAAGACGAGAAAACCCAAAACACGACCCAAAACAAAATTTTATTGTAAATGCTTTGCATTAAGTGAAAGCAGGTGGATGAAACTTCATGTGTTAAGTCATTTTAGTGTAAGCTATTGATATATACAAAAAAATTCCGACTTTTTCAAGCAAATTTTTATACCCTTGCAGAGGGTATTATAATTTTGGTCAAAAGTGTGCAACGCAGTGAAGGAGACATCTCCGACCCTATAAAGTATATATATTCTTGATCAGGATCACCTCCTGAGTTGATATGAGCATGTCCGTCTGTCCGTCTGTCCGTCTGTCCGTCTGTCTGTCCGTCTGTCTGTCTGTTTCTACGCGAACTAGTCTCTCAGTTTTAAAGCTATCGTCTTGAAACTTTGCACACACCCTTCGTTCCTTTGCACGCAGTATATAAGTCGGAACGGCCCGGATCGGCCGACTATATCCTATAGCTGCCATATAACTGATTGATCGGAAATGGTATAACTTTGGTGTTTTTAGAGTTAGAGAGTTCAAATCTGACATGTGAGCTATTTTTGGCAAAACATTACGTCATGCCAAATTTCATAAGGATCGGCCGACTATATCCTATAGCTGCCATATAACTGAACGATCGGAAATGACCCAACTTTCGTGTTTTTGAAGATAGAAAGCTAAAACTGAATACAGATTATATTTTTGGCCAGTTGATCCAACCTACCAAATTTCATTAGGATCGGCCGACTATATCCCATAGCTGCCATATAACTGAACGATCGGAAATGGTATTTGGTAGAAATATCAACTTTCGTATTTTTGAAGATAGAAGTTTGGGACTTTTTTTAGATTTTGTATTGAAATAAATTGGATTATATATTCCTATTCCCATAAGGATCGGCCAACTATATCCGATGTTTGCGATATATATCCGGTTTTAACTGCAAGGGTATATAAACTTCGGCTCCGCCCGAAGTTAGCTTTCCTTTCTTGTTTTATATTGAATTTTTAAGTGGCATACGTTTGCGACCGTATGTATGGCGTACGTATAAAAAAAATATTATTATTTTTAAAACAATTATTTTTTTTGTTTAACAAGCTTATAAATATTTGTAGATGGAAATAAAATTAAAATTAAATTAAAATAATTTAAATTTTATTTTTAATTAAAAAAAAATTGGTGAAATATGATTTTTTAAGAAAATATAAAATTGTTTATAAAAACAAAACAAAAAAAACAAGAAAGGAAAGCTAACTTCGGGCGGAGCCGAAGTTGATATACCCTTGCAGTTAAAACCGGATTTATATCGCCAACATCAGATATAGTTGGCCGATCCTTTTGAAAATATGATAATATAACCCAATTTATAATAATACAAAATTTAAAACAAGTCCCAAACTTCTATCTTTAAAAATACCAAAGTTGGTATTTCTACCTAAAACCATTTCCGATCGTTCAGTTAAATGGCAGCTATAAGATATAGTCGACCGATCGTTATGAAATTTGGTAGGTCGGATTACCAAAAATAGAATCTGTATTAAGTTTCAGCTTTCTATCTTCAAAAACACGAAAGTTGGGTAATTTCCGATCGTTCAGTTATATGGCAGTCGTAATGTTTTGTCAAAAATAGCTCTCGTGTAAAATTTGGACATGCTCATATCGACTCAGGAGGTGATCCAGATCAAGAATATACATATAAACTTTATAGGGTCAGAGATGTCTTCACTGCGTTCCACGTTTTTGACGAAAATTATAATACCCTCTGCAAGGGTTTCGTGCAACATCTGCAACATCCGTTTCGTCGCATTTACGCAATAAAGTAAATATATAAAATTTATTTATAGTCCAAATTATAAAATTCAATTATTTCTTCTAATTTTTAAAGTTAAGCCTAGTACTCTGACGGCGAAAATCCGCTGTCACACGTGTGCTAGCAAAATCGCTCTTCATTTGGCTACCGAGCTAGTGTGACCAAAAAAATTAAGGAAAAGGGTAATACTGAACAGCTGTTCTCTTTCTCTCTCTCTCTCCCTCTAATATTTCTCTTTCAATTTTCGCTCCATGTTTTGGGTGTCAAAATAAATAAAATGAATTATTTGTACATCCCGAGATCAGCTGTTTACTTTTGTTGATCCGGCAACGCCATTTAATTTGATAGCAATCATTTTCATCGTCAGAGTACCGGCAAAATCTAGGACGCAAAAATTTCTTCTTCTTTCTTTTTTACACCGTTCTTTTTATATGCAGTTCGGCCGCTGTAATACGTGTGACAGCGGATTTTCGTCGTCAGAGTACTAGGCTTTAATTTAAAAGCCCGTGAAGTTATACAAAAATGTGCATATTTGGACGAAATATGGAAACTCATATTACGTCCAAGACAAATTATATACTTATGTATTATATGCAAATATATACATATATTTATGTATGTGAACCTCTTTAAAAAAAACGAATAATTTAGAGAAGAGAAATACGCTCGCAGCAAATATGCAAACGAATGTCTAGCGACGGAAATCGTCGGATGGACAAATAAAAGTCTAGTTGTCCATCCAACTATATCATTTTTGAAACTAGGGATGAGCTGGGACTGCGTTATAGTTAGTGATTCATGAATATTTAAACGTCACATTTGGTCGCACTTTTCACGATGCTCATTAATAAGGCAAGACGGAGAAAAGACTAAAATTAAGAAAACGTGGCGATCATTGCCGCTTCGTTTGAACGTTTGTTTCGCGATTGTGTTCGCGTTCGCGTTTCATTCGTTTCTGGGGCAGTGAACAAGTGCTGTCTCTATGCACATGGACTTGGCACGGTTGGAATACTGTGTGGTGGTAAAGAGTTTTCTTTGTTTCGGTTTCGGACATGAGCACATGCATGTGCATCGAAAAAATATCTGGGGGCTCTTCTGGTTGTTGAATGTAGCGCAGCACTTGGATATGCAAGATAGAGCTGAGGCGAGCGTCGTTTCAGATACATTTACGAGTTGGATTTAATTTCATGCCGCAGTAGTTCGCGCATTCTCTTAACGCCCCAGCTTTTCCAGCTAAATGGCAACGAACGAATATGCAGAGACGTGGACGGTAACCAGAAAGGGGTGGCATATTAACTTATGCATGAATACATAAACAGGAACTGTCAGCCGATGCCAGTCCATAACATCTTCACGGGGTCTTTAAATGCGGATAGTGACCACAAGAACCTTTATATTTGCCACTGCGAACCTAAAACGGATCCAAGGCTTTTGTCACCTATTGTATGTATATATTTTACGGACTTCTTTGCAGGTGCGGCCCTAGCCTCACTTCGTCACGGTCAATAAATAAAAATATTAAGTAATTCCAGAACTCAAATGCAGCCCGAGGCTCTGGCCGCTTTCTACTCTGTCAACAGTAACATATTAAAATCAGAAAACCTTGTATAACTAGGACGCAAAACTTTAAATTGAAATTTTCTCTGATACATATACACGTATGCTCATATCTATTGGACACATGTATGTGCAACTGTAATAGGAGTATCGGTAACAGTGCGACACAAAAAAAGTGGCGGCATAGTAGGAATTGCTTATCAGGTCGAACATAGCACAAAACTATGTTTAAAATATTTTTAACACCCTTAAAATCTGGATTTATTTAGAAAAAAACGTTTTTCAGGACTTTTTTTGCGCTTAAAAATTCAAAGGCGCGTAATTTTAGACTGATTTTAAAAATTTTCAACGCTTTTTAATAGTTTAATATTGTAGCTTTTGAAAAAATACATCTTTGATTTTTTTAAACAAAAAGAATACAATTTTTACCTAAAAGTAAAATTTGTGCATTTTTATACCCTTGCAGAAGGTATTATAATTTTGGTCAAAAGTGTGCAACGCAGTGAAGGAGACATCTCCGACCCTGTAAAGAATATATATTCTTGATCAGGATCACCTCCTGAGTTGATATGAGCATGTCCGTCTGTCTGTCTGTTTCTACGCGAACTAGTCTCTCAGTTTTAAAGCTATCGTCTTGAAACTTTTCACACACCCTTCTTTCCTTTGCACGCAGTATATAAGTCGGAACGGCCCGGATCGGCCGACTATATCCTATAGCTGCCATATAACTGATTGATCGGAAATGGTATAACTTTGGTGTTTAGAGTTAGAGAGTTCAAATTTGACATGAGAGCTATTTTTGGCAAAACATTACGTCATGCCAAATTTCATAAGGATCGGCCGACTATATCCTATAGCTGCCATATAACTGAACGATCGGAAATGACCCAACTTTCGTGTTTTTGAAGATAGAAAGCTGGAATTTAATACAGATTCTATTTTTAGTCAGTTGATCCAACCTACCAAATTTCATTAGGATCGGCCGACTATATCCCATAGCTGCCATATAACTGAACGATCGGAAATGATATTTGGTAGAAATATCAACTTTCGTATTTTTGAAGATAAAAGTTTGGGACTTTTTTTAGATTTTGTATTGTAATAAATTAGTTTATATATTCCTATTCCCATAAGGATCGGCCAACTATATCCGATGTTTGCGATATATATCCGGTTTTAACTGCAAGGGTATATAAACTTCGGCTCCGCCCGAAGTTAGCTTTCCTTTTTTGTTTTATAATATATTTTTAAAAAATGTGTAACATCTAGTTGTGTTTTTTTCCACTAATTACAATTATTAATCCGTCAATTACCAGTGCAATCTTGCTAGCGCTCTGGAGTAAAAGTGTTTAAAAGAAGGGAATCGTCCGATCGTTCAGTTATATGGCAGATATAAGATATAGTCGGCCGATCGTTATCAAATTTCGATTAACTGACCAGAAATAGAATCTGTACCAAGTTCCAGCTTTCTATCTTCAAAAAAACGAAAGTTGGGTCATTTCCGATCGTTCAGTTATATGGCAGCTATAGGATATAGTCGGCCGAAAATTTTGCATGTCGTATTATTTTGCCAAAAATATAATTTTGCTCTCATGTAAAATTTGTACTCTCTAACTCTAAAAACACCGAAGTTATACCATTTCCGATCAATCAGTTATATGGCAGCTATAAAATATAGTCGGCCGATCCGGGCCGTTCCGACTTATATACTGCGTGCAAAGGAAAGAAGGGTGTGTGCAAAGTTTCAAGACGATAGCTTTAAAACTGAGAGACTAGTTTGCGTAGAAACGGACAGACAGACAGAGGGACAGACAGACGGACATACTTATATCAACTCAGGAGGTGATCCTGATCAAGAATATATATACGTTATAGAGTCGGAGATGTCTCCTTCACTGCGTTGCACACTTTTGACCAAAATTATAATACCCTCTGCAAGGGTATAAATATAAATAAACAAGAAAGGGCGGAGCCGAAGTGGATACACCCTTGGAGCTAAGATCAAATATAAAACAAAAGTATTGGTTATTGTTGACTGATTGTTATGAGAATTCATTATAAAATCCCTTTTAGACTATAACATTCAAAACAAGAAAGGAAAGATTCCGGAAACTTCCGGCGGAACAGAGGTTGACATAACCTTTCAGATAAAATCGGCTATATATATCGCACATATCGATGCGATATAGCTCCTTATATAAAGCCGATTCTTTTAATAATAATCATTATAAAACCAATCTATGGTAAATCAATCTAATAATACAAAATCTTAAAAAAACGTCCCAAGCTTTAAAAAATCATCTTTAAAAATTTCAAAGTTGGTATTTTTAACAAATACCATTTCCTATCGTTCAGTTATATGGCAGCTACAATATATAGTCTGCAGATCCTTATGAAATTTGGTAGGTCGGATCATTTTGCTAAAATAAAGAATCCGTAGGAAATCCCAACTCTATTTTTTGCGTCGCCACAAAACAGGTTGTACCAGCCCAAGAACGTAAACTCCCCAACCCGAGACCGGATGTGCTGCTGCAGACCTAGCCACCCGCTATTGTCAATCAGCCAGTAGATAAAGTCATTCTCTATAAAACACACAAACGAATACGCTTATTTCAACTCAGGATGTGAACCAGATCAAGAATACATAAGCATTATAAATGTTTCCTTCTCCTATAATATCCTCTGCAAGAGTATAAAAATCATGTGATAGAAATTTGAAATTTTCTATTTTAAGTTAAAATTTTACGATAGGCACTTACATTGTATACATACATATATACGTATATATAATTGTATATTTTAACGCTTTGCAAATAATAATGATACATATTGTTCCTTAAGTAAATGGCACATAATGAGTTATAAAAGTAAAATTGTAAGCGAAGGCACAGAGCGTGAGACCAGACAGGGACTGTAGAAGCCAGCTCATTCTTTTCGCTACGCTTTATCAATGCACCTTTTTTGATAATTGCTGGCTTGGTCGGTCCATATTTTCAGTTTCTGTGGACGTCGTTTTTTATTATATTTCCTTTGGCTTGAATTGTATTTAGTGGTTGTTGTTTTTCCAGAACAAATTGGAGTTACGAGCTCCCCTACTGATGGGCCAGTATTTGAAATTCTGTAAATTTCCTTAAAAGAACATACTAAGTTTAACTCTCAGACTTTAAAAACTAATTTCTAACAAGTTGTTCTAAAACAAATTTTTGCTGAATACAAAAAGGCCGACAACTTTAACGCATAATTTTATCTCCTCCCCATAACAATTAGGTTCCCCTGTATTTGAGAAAAAATGCAGATACACAACTATTAAATAGGTATTGTGTTAACTTATATTCAGCTGGTTTCGTAGTGGCTTCCTTGGGCTGCGATGCAGAGCCCTAAACGTTTCTGGAAATTTAGCGCAATGGGCCGCAGGAGGTTCTTCCGATAATCGATCCCATTCTCGGAGCAATGATTGCTTCAGCGTCTCCAAACTTATGTGGCATTAAGCACATGCCCTGGACTCCAAAATAGACCACACACTATAGTCCATCGGATTAAGATCTGGCGAGTAAGGTGACCGTTCACTGCATGTAATAAAGTCCGGGAAATTGGCTTTGCACCAGTCCTGAGTCAATTTTGCTCTATGGGCTAACGCTGAATCCTGTTGAAACGTCCACTCCGTATCACCGAAGTGCTGCTGGCCCCAAGGAAGCACAACAGTTTCCAAAACGTCCCGGCGGTACACTTCCTGATTGATTTTGACCCCTTGATCGATGAAAACAAGGGGTGTTTTGCCAGTGGCGCATATTCCTCCCCAAACCATTAAAGACTGCTCAAATTGACGGCGCTCGATTATTGCAGAGGTACCTGGAGCTTTAGCAGACCAGCTTCTGTCATTTTGGTGATTGTGCGCCTTTTGGATGGTGAATATCTTCTCGTCCGTGAAAAGAATACGCTCCCATTTTTGACCTGCGGCCCGACGCTTTAGCTGACGGCATCTTTGGAGTCTCACGCGCTTATTGTCATTCGTAAGAAGATGCATTTTTTGGAGCTTGTAGGGCTGGAGATTAAGTTCATTTTTTGCTATCTACCGAACACTTTCTCGATTCACTCCGATTTTATGGGCTATTTTTCTGACCGAGACTCTGCA
Organism: Drosophila bipectinata; assembly: GCF_030179905.1. NCBI lineage: Eukaryota > Metazoa > Arthropoda > Insecta > Diptera > Drosophilidae > Drosophila > Drosophila bipectinata. Next base: position 8,236,420 of record NC_091735.1, on the reverse strand, counting down.
ATTCCGAGTGATCCGCGTCTTCACTATCTGGCGAATTCTGGAAGAGTTAGCGGTACATGGTCTGCCTCGTCCGGGACGGTCACTTTCATGGCCAAGCTCATTAAATCGCCGGATAGCGTCAGAGACCGTTTGTTTTGGTATTCCAAGCAAACGAACAATGTCGCATTGGCGATTTCCTTGTTGAAACAGTTTTAAAATTTCACAACGATTTTTAGACATCCCGAAACAAATATCAAATTGATGGGAATCACAAAAATGTAAATATATTTGTTTTAGAAAAGTACAAGCTATCGATAAATGCATTTTTTTAAGGTCTGCATCATAATACATTTATAATAGATTGCTTCAAAGTTTGTCCGGGTTATTTATTGTCACCCTGTATAACTGAACGATTGAAAATGGTATTTGGTAAAAATACTAACTTTGATTTTTTGAAGATTTGGGACTTCTTTTTAGATTTTGTAACTGCTTGATGCCAGTTTTTAATTTGAGGTGGTATACATACATTTTAAAAGTATGCGCCGAAAATTGTTCCCTCAAAATCCATATCTTTAAGATTTAAACGTTAGTTAGGGTATTATACCCTATAAAGTGTTTTAAAGTGTCTTAGTTTTAAAACTATCGACTTGAAACTTTGCACACACCCTTCTTTGCACGCATAATATAGGTCGTAACGGCCGTAATCAGCCGACTATATCCAATAGCTTCCTATAACTGATTGATCGGAAATGCCATAACTTTAGTGTTTTTAGAGTTCGGATTATGCATGAGTGCTATTTTTAGCAAAACAATTGCGAAAAGTTGCGATTTGTATGGATTATATTTTGTCAAAATGATACGACATACAAAATTTCTATACCCTATAGGTCTATATCCTAAAGCTGCCATATAACTGAACGATCGAAAAAGGTACTTGGTATTTGGTAAAAATACAAACTTTGGTATTTTTGTAGATAGAAGCTTGAGACTTTTTTTTTAATTTTTTTAACCCAATATTATATTTATACCATTGCATATGGTATTATAATATTGTCCAAAAGTGTGCAACGCAGTGAAGGAGACATCTCCGGCCCTATAAAGTATATATATTCTTGATCAGGATCACCTCCTGAGTTGATATGAGCATGTCGGTCTGTCTGTCTGTTTCTACGCGAAGTAGAGAGTCTAGTCTCTCAGTTTTATAGCTATGGTCTTGAAACTTTGCACACACCCTTCTTTCCTTTGTTCGCAGTATATAAGTCGGAACGGCCGGGATCGGCCCGGATCGGCTGACTATATCCTATAGCTGCCATATAACTGATTGGTCGGAAATGGTAAACCTTTGGTGTTTTTAGAGATAGAGAGTTCAAATTTTACATGAAACTACTTTTTTATTATTATTTTGCTACTTTTGGCAAAAAAATACGACATGCAAAATTTCATAAGGATCGACCTACTATATCTTATAGCTGCCATATAACTGAACGATCGGAAATGACCCATGTTTCGTGTTTTTGAAGATAGAAAGCTGGAACTTGGTACAGATTATATTTTTGGTCAGTTAATCCGACCTACCAAATTTCATAACGATCGGCTGACTATATATTATAGCTGCCATATAACTGAATGATCGGAAATGGTTTTTGGTTGAATTACCAACTTTGGTATTTTTGAAGATAGAAGTTTGGGATTTTTTTTTATATTTTTTATTGTATTTAATTGGTTTTATTATGATGTTATCATAAGGATCGGCCAACTATATCCGATGTTTGCGATATATATCCGGTTTTAACTGCAAGGTATATCAACTTCGGCTCCGCCCGAAGTTAGCTTTCCTTTCTTGTTTTATTATAAATTTCTTATAAGAATCGGCCTAATATATTTAATCTTAACTACAAGGGTATATTAACTTCGGCTCCGCCCAAAGTAAGATTTCCTTTTTTGTTTTGTTTTATTTTCATTTTTATTTTGGTGGTCAGGGGTCAGTCTCGATTGCAAGTGGATGGTCACAAATTAATTTTGATCTGTGATAGTGACTTACATTTTCCCCCATTTTTAAGATAATCCATAGTCATCGAAATCTGACGTCTGACGTACCATGTCATACATATCCTCACATTTTTCTGCCGCTACATTCGTTACACATTTACTGGATGAGATAGCATTTTTCACAGAATAAAAAAAAATAATAATTTTAATAATAAGCAATAATAATAAATCCATCCGCCTGGAATGCAGTTTATAAACTATAAAAAAGAAAAATTGATAAAAAGAACGCTTTTTAAAAATGTTTCTTTTCAATGAATTTTTTTCTCCTTCGATTAATAAAGAATAATACCTTTCATAGAAAAAGCAAATAATAACAAGTTTTTTAAGCGTAGCCATACAAAATAATTTTATCTTAAAAATTTTATTTTAGAAAATTAAAATATTTAAAATTTTGTAATAAAGCTTGAGGGTTAAGAGTATGTAGTATTATATGAATTCAAATAAGTTCGGCCTAGCAACACTGATTACTAACTAAAATTATAATCACCTAAAAAAAAATCCTTCAAGAACACACACTTCCACAAACTCAGATACCTGTGTGCCTTTGAGTACAGTGACTTTGATTTTTTGTGTATATTTTGGCCGGTGCCTATCGGGCACTCTTGCTCTTGAAAGGCGTCATTATCAGATTGAGATTAACCTTAAAGACGTTAGATTGCTTGCCTGTATTGACTGTTGGCGCCACCATTCTTTATCCGTTAATACTCTGTTTATAATTTGTCAAAATCACTACGCGATTGAAATTGTTTAATGTCATGTCATTTTTTAAGATCATTCAATGGCAGCTTCGATAAGCTGTAATCTACATATATGTATACTTATATATATATAAGTAGCTATAAGCTAAAAGCTATCATTGACCGCTGGACATAAAAAAAATATCGGGAGAGCAAAAGTTGATATACCTTTGCAGCTGACAGTTTATATTATATTATAATTTATGTATCCGATTAGCTACAAATACATCGCGAAAATTAGAGATAGTTGGGCCATTAAACTAAGGGAATACCAAGACTCTATTTCACTTTTCAGGGTCGACGATGTCTCCTTCACTTCGTTGCTCACTTTTGACAAATATTATAATATCCTCTGTAAGGGTATAAAAGAGGGTGATTTAAAATTCTTACCCACGAATTACCTTATGAATGCCCAGCATATTCTTATGCTCTTAAAGGATTTAAATGAGCAGCAACAAGATACCGTTATCAAAAGCTTACAAAAAACAAGAAAGGAAAGCTAACTTCGGGCGGAGCCGAAGTTTATATACCCTTGCAGTTAAAACCGGATATATATCGCAAACATCGGATATAGTTGGCCGATCCTTATGGGAATAGGAATATATAATCCAATTTATTACAATACAAAATCTAAAAAAAGTCCCAAACTTCTATCTTCAAAAATACGAAAGTTGATATATCTACCTAATACCATTTCCGATCGTTCAGTTATATGGCAGCTATGGGATATAGTCGGCCGATCCTAATGAAATTTGGTAGGTTGGATCAACTGACCAAAAATAGAATCTGTATTAAATTCCAGCTTTCTATCTTCAAAAACACGAAAGTTGGGTCATTTCCGATTGTTCAGTTATATGGCAGCTATAGGATATAGTCTGCCGATCCTTATGAAATTTGGCATGACGGAATGTGTTGCCAAAAATAGCTCTCATGTCAAATTTGAACTCTCTAACTCTAAAAACACCAAAGTTATACCATTTCCGATCAATCAGTTATATGGCAGCTATAGGATATAGTCGGCCGATCCGGGCCGTTCCGACTTATATACTGCGTTCAAAGGAAAGAAGGGTGTGTGAAAAGTTTCAAGACGATAGCTTCAAAACTGAGAGACTAGTTCGCGTAGAAACAGACAGACAGACAGACAGACGGACAGACAGACGGACAGACAGACGGACATGCTCATATCAACTCAGGAGGTGATCTTGATCAAGAATATATATACTTTATAGGGTCGGAGATGTCTCCTTCACTGCGTTGCACACTTTTGGTCAAAATTATAATACCCTCTGCAAGGGTATAATTAAGAATATCGATATTTTCGGCAATAAATTTATAACCTGGCAGAGGATATTACAATTTTAGTCAAAAGTATGAATTGAATTAAGTTATATTAAGGTTATATACCTTTTTTATTTTCAAAAAATCGAAAATTTTTTATTGATTTATCTTGAAGAACAACTCCTTGAGAACATTTTCCCAAATTTTCATAGAGATTGGAGCAGTAGAAAAAAAGTTACAGCGCTCCTAACCGCGCGCCTTGTCGCGGCCTTGAACTGAACTTGAAACTTTAAACGCGAATATCTCGAAATGGTGTTTCTTGAAAAATGACTTTGCGGTGACATGGATTGGCGGAAAACTACTGAACCGATTTACTTCAAATTTTTTTTTCAAATGTTCGTAATGAAATTCTTTTGTGCTTGAACGATCGACTTTTTACGCACAAACTTTTTTTTTCGCCGAAATGAATTTTTTAGTGAAATTTCTAGAGACAAATTCATTTTTAGCATAAAGCGTTCCCGTATGCATACAAACAAAAAAATTTTAAAATCGATCGTTCAAGCACAAGGAATTACACTAAACTACTGCAATTTTTTTTACTTTTATAGTTTCAGTTGACCTGTTCGACCTGGGGAACTGCCACCGCAAGGCTCTAAAAAAAAAAAAGCCTCTAAGGGAAACAGCCACCCCTTAAAAACTATTTAATATTTTTATACCCTTGCAGAGGGTATTATAATTTTGGTCAAAAGTGTGCAACGCAGTGAAGGAGACATCTCCGACCCTATAAAGTATATATATTCTTGATCAGGATCACCTCCTGAGTTGATATGAGCATGTCCGTCTGTCCGTCTGTCCGTCTGTCCGTCTGTCTGTCCGTCTGTCTGTCTGTTTCTACGCGAACTAGTCTCTCAGTTTTGATGCTATCGTCTTGAAACTTTGCACACACCCTTCTTTCCTTTGCACGCAGTATATAAGTCGGAACGGCCCGGATCGGCTGACTATATCCTATAGCTGCCATATAACTGATTGATCGGAAATGGTATAACTTTGGTGTTTTTAGAGTTAGAGAGTTCAAATTTTACATGAGAGCTATTTTTGGCAAAACATTACGTCATTCCAAATTTCATAAGGATCGACCGACTATATCCTATAGCTGCCATATAACTGAACGATCGGAAATGACCCAACTTTCGTGTTTTTGAAGATAGAAAGCTGGAATTTAGTACAGACTCTATTTTTGGTTAGTTAATCCAACCTACCGAATTTCATTAGGATCGGCTGACTATATCCCATAGCTGCCATATAACTGAACGATCGGAAATGGTATTTGGTAGAAATATCAACTTTCGTATTTTTGAAGATAGAAGTTTGGGACTTTTTTTAGATTTTGTATTGTAATAAATTGGATTATATATTCCTATTCCCATAAGGATCGGCCAACTATATCCGATGTTTGCGATATATATCCGGTTTTAACTGCAAGGGTATATAAACTTCGGCTCCGCCCGAAGTTAGCTTTCCTTTCTTGTTCCACCAAATTTTGCACAAACATTGTTAATAAAGTGTACTATCAAAATATTAAAACATCCCTGTAATTAAACAATTGCTACATACCTAAAAAAAAATCCGAACTTTGCTCTTTTTCTTCGATAAAGAAGGTATATAACCCCTTAGAGGAAACATCTTAGGATCACCTCCAGAATTGATATAGCCTAAACGTCTGTCTGTCTTGTTCTACGCGAGCTACTGTCTCAGCTTTAAAGCTATCGACTTGAAACTTTGCACACATCCTTATTTACTTTGCACGCAACATATGTATAAGAGGTAGGTGCCATTTCCTTGATTGATCGAAACTTAAATACATTTTTTTCAAAATAAAAGATTTGTACAGATTATTTCTTTTTAACAAAGTTATATGTTTCACTAAATTTAAAAAGAATCGGCCGACTCGGTTCCGATTGACCTTTCCAAAAAAGAATTACCTATATTTAAAAAATATATATGAAAATACAGTGTACAATGGCAACGGGAGTGGATGTCGGGAGTGTAAATGTTTATATCGGCATGTTATTTAATTCTAAAGACAACCTGCTGTGCCTTTGAAAGTCTCAAGATGAAACGGTCTTTATCCATTTTGTACACACTTGCACACTGCTTCTCAAAATAAGATAAGAATGTTTTTTTTGGAAATTCAAGTGCCTTTGTATCGAATATACCTCGAGTAAAGGTACTATGGGAAGAATTACGGGAAGTATTATGGGAAAATTAATAAAATTGAAATTTTTGAGTATGCATAATTAATATTTATATTTATTTTATAATTAAATAAAAAATACCTCTTAATTATGTGAAATAGCTTTGTCAAGCAGGCAAAAACCCAAAACATTTATAAAAAAATACGCATTCAAAAATATTCTGAAACGACGGTCTGTTCTGTTTGATTTTTTTTATGTTTATTAAGAATATGTTCATTATAATGGTTTTAGTTTTCTAAAACTAAAAAAAGAGTTCTTTAGTTTTTCTTGTAACCTTCTAGTTCTTTAGTTTTTCTTTCTTTTCTTTTTAATTTACATTATTTTTATACCCTTGCAAAGGGTATTATAATTTTGTCCAAAAGTGTGCAACGCAAAGAAGGAGACATCTCCGACCCTATAAAGTATATATATTCTTGATCAGGATCACCTCCTGAGTTGATATGAGCATGTCCGTCTGTCTGTCTGTTTCTACGCGAACTAGTCTCTCAGTTTTAAAGCTAACGACTTGAAACTTTGCACACCCTCTTCTTTCCTTTGCACTCAGTATATAAGTCGGAACGGCCGGGATCGGCCGAATATATCCTATAGCTGCCATATAACTGATTGATCGAAAATTGTATAACTTTTGTGTTTTTAGAGTTAGGAATTCAAATTTTACACGTGAGCAAAAATTTTTTGCTAAATATTACGACGTGCCAAATTTCCTCGCGCAATCTCGCGCAAACTACTGCTTGCGATTGAGTACCTTGTATATAACAAATGTATATGTACATATGTGTACGTCTGATATTTAGCGTATTCTTATAGCAACGAATATTTTAAGAATTGTTTCGAAGATTGGGAAAATATTCCACTGTGCATGGCTTATAGACAATGCCTTGGTTGCCACCGTGCCGAGTGTAGCTGTACCCGGCATCAGCTTAGCAAGAATTTAATTCGATGGGGCCATGTGTTGCACATCATTCGCACTTGGTTTCTGTCGGTGAGCTGCCCTATATTAATGGTAATTTTTTACTTTCTGTATACAATTTGCCTTTTGCTTTTTTGTCTATTTTTTTTTAGGAATATTCCGAAGTTAGAAAAGTATCCTAATGTGTACGACTAAGTCGCAGACTTTTCCAGTCGTTTGCTTTGCTTTATTAAGATTTATTTTTTTTGATACTTAACAGTTAAGTATTTTTTACATGACCAAGGAAGGACGAGTGGAAAATAAGGTATGTACATACATATGTACATATTTTGGACTTCTGTGTATAGCTGTTGCATAAGACTGTGTATATATGTATGTACATATACATTTTAAATATACATAATTAAATATTAAATATTATTAAGCATAAAAAAATTAATAATACATTATTTATGCTAAAAAATTGAATATTTTGTTTAAGTGTAGACACAAAATAAAATTATTAATGTGGTAAAGCGCGAAACCGACATTCATATGTATGTATATATGTAGATACATACAAACATACATACATATGTTCATTAATGGGCCTTTAGAACGGATTGCCACCCGTTCATCAAGGCACATGCATAAACACTAAACGCACCAGAACCAATAAAAAAACTGTATTAAAAAATTAAAAAAAACAGTGTGAAACGTTCTAGTAGTCTTTATTTTTACTATTTCATGTGAAAGAATTACGATGAAAAATGTGCTCTAATAACAATAATACAAAAGCAAACAAACGCCAGCCAAACAAATCTCTAGAAATAGTTTCAACGGGGGTACGGGCGATACATATGTGCGTGAATTTATGTATACATGGACAAATACACACATATGTATATGTATATTTTCATTATATATACATATGTACATACGTTCGTTTACTTGGTGAACATGGTAGTCTTGCAAATTATGTTAAGAGTACTAACATTTAATATTAAATACATTTGTATGCGCTTGACTTCACGCAATACAATTTATCACATCACATTTATCACACAGGCCATCACACAAATTTTACATTGTTATTGTTATTATTATTTAAAAGGTTAGAGTTATAATTAAAATTAATACTAACACTATTGGTAAAGCAATTGCAGCAAAGGACTTAAACTTACTTACATTATTTTACATTGTTAAATTAACTTATTTTTTCAGGATTCTTTTTTCACAAAAGCGTGTCTTTACTAAAGCGTGAGAGATACACACCGGTAAAGTGAATACACCAAGTATTAACTTACTGAATGTACATGCATATATGGCCGACCGAGGCTACATTTTTATTAAAAAAAAAACTAATTTAAAGAAGACAAATATTTAATCTAGCGATCTGGCGCAATAAGCAACTATTACGATTATTAATGATGATTTATAACTATTATTATCAAGCTTAATTGATCTACTTTACTTAACTAAGTATTTTTAAAGTATGCCTTTAAGAAATAACAAGAAAGTAAAGCGAACTTCGGGCGGAGCCCAAGTTTATATACCCTTGCAGTTAAAACCGGATATATATCGCAAACATCGGATATAGTTAGCCGATCCTTATGAGAATATGATAATAAATTGAGTTATAGAGTTCAAATTTTTGGTGAGTGCTATTTTTGGCGACGACAAATAATACGACATGCCAAATTTCATAACGATCAGCCGACTATATCTTATACATAGCTGCCATATTACTGAACGATCGGAAATGGTTTTTGGTAGAAATACCAACTTTGGTATTTTTAAAGATAGAAGTTTTGAACTTGTTTTAAATTTTGTATTATAATAAATTGGGTTATATTGTCATATTCTCAAAAGGATCGGCTAACTTTATTCGATGCTTGCGATATATATCCGGTTTTAGCTTCAAGGGTATATCAACCTTGGCTCCGCCCGAAGTTAGCTTTCCTTTCTTGTTAATTATATGTTAATTTCTGTTTGAGAGATTAAATTGATCGTTCAAGTGCCAAGAAAAAATGCCAACCTAGTCAGACATAAAATGTGTTTAAACGAAAAAATGCTTACATATACTGGTAGCAGCTCTTCAATTAAATTTGTAAACCTAAGCCACCTCCTTAGCCAGAATACCAGAACCGATTTGGTCGGGATGGTGGGTGAACAACGTATAACATTTAAATGCCTTCTATAATTTTTTTTCGATCCAGGGTAAATATTTAGCTGAAAGTAAACAAATATAAAGCACTTAAAGGCATTTTCGTAGTCGCCCCCTCTGCACAAAAGTAGACATTTGGTTCATGCCTCGTTCATTTTGGAATGTATTGTTACAAATCTTTTCGAGAGCTCGTTTATATACAGTACAAATGATTTCTTTCCGTCGTCATTTTGTTTGTGTTTGAACTTTTGTTGTTTATAAGAATAATATGACTCATGCGCTATTAACACTTGAAATTGGGCGACGTTCGCCACGGATTCAAAGTTTAAAAGTTATAACTTTATACAGAATTATAATTTTTATACCCTTTTTGAGGGTATAATAATTTTGTCCAAAAGTCGGCAACGCAGTGAAGGAGACACCTCCGACCCTATAAAGTATATATATTCTTGATCAGGATTACCTCCTGAATTGATATGAGCATGTCCGTCTGTCCGTCTGTCTGTCCATCTGTCTGTTTCTACGCGAACTAGTCTCTCAGTTTTGAAGCTATCGTCTTGAAACTTTGCACACACCCTTCTTTCCTTTGCACGCAGTATATAAGTCGGAGCGGCCCGGATCGGCCGACTGTATCCTATAGCTGCCATATAACTGATTGATCGGAAGTGGTATAACTTTGGTGTTTTTAAAGTTAGAGAGTTCATATTTGAGAAAGAACTTTTTTGGCGAAATAATATGACATGCCAAATTTCATAAGGATCGGCCGACTATATCTAATAGCTGCCATATAACTGAACGATCGGAAATGACACAACTTTCGTGTTTTTGAAGATAGAAAGCTGAAACTTAGTACAGATTATATTTTTTGTCAGTTAATCCGATGTACCAAATTTTATAAGGATCGGCCGACTATATATTATAGCTGCGATATAACTGAACGATCGGAAATGTTTTTTGGTATAAATACCAACTTTGGTATTTTTGAAAATAGAAGTTTGCGACGTTTTTTAGATTTTATTTTATAATAAATAGGGTTATATTATTATATTCTAATAAGGATCGGCCAACTTTATCCGATGTTTGCGATATATATCCGGTCTAAGCTGCAAGGGTATATAAACTTCGGCTCCGCCCGAAGTTAGCTTTCCTTTCTTGTTTCAATGGTATTTGGTAAAAATACCAACTTTGGTCTATATTCTATATTCAAAAACACGAAAGTTGGGTTATTTCCGATTGTTCAGTTATATGGCAGCTATATCCTATAAGTCAGCCGATTCTTATGAAATTTGGTATTTAGGCCAAATAGCCTTCATACAAAATCCAAACTCTCTATCTTTAAAAACACCAAAGTATAGCATTTCCAATCAATCAGTTATATGGCAGCTATCGGATATAGTCGGCAGATCCCGGCTGTTCCGACCTATTCACTGCGTGGAAAAAAAGTTAAAACTTTCTATCTTCAAAAACCCGAAAGTTGGGTCATTCCTAATCTTTCAGTTATATTGAAGCTATAGTAGGCTGATACCAGGGCCGTAGCTGGCATGGGGCAGGTGGGGCGGTGCCCCAGGGCCCCCGAAGGGAAGGGGCCCCGCGGGGCAAAAGACTTTTGTAAAGGGGCCCCAAATTTACTTGTTGCCCCAGGGCCCCCGAGGCTCTAGCTACGGCCCTGGCTGATACGTTTGAAATTTTGTATGTCGTATCCAACTCTATATCTTATAGCTATAGGATATAGTCGATTGATTCCCGCCGTATCGACATACATATATGTGAATAGCTTTAAAACTGAGAGACTAGTTCGCGTAAAAAAAGACAAACAAACCGACGGACATAGCCCTATCGACGTTTGCGACGAAAATTATAAATATATTTTAATAATAAATAAATATTTAATAAATATTAATATATGAATAAAATATTATTAAACGACCAAGCCCAAAACCAAAATCATTTGTGTTCATCTTCTTTTTCTCAACCGAGAGATTGACTTGCATCTTTGCCTCCAGTTCCTGCCGCAATTTTTTTTTTTTTTGGGAACTTAAACAGTGCGTGAGATGATCGATTTTTTCCAAGTTCGTTAAAAATCGCGGCTTAGTCTCGATGGCAGACAATTTGCGTGTTCTGACATGGTTTTTTCAAGTCCTCGCAGTCTGTTCATGATGGTGTCTTTTTGCCTGTCCGTGTGAATGCGAGGAACGATCATCGTATTATTCTGAGTTGACGGCGCTTAGGGACCTGAAGTAGCTTTAAAAAACCGGCAATAATAATAATACCACCAAAAGACGTATGAAAAGGATGCAGACGAAAAAGTGGTTAAGAAATTGCAAAAAAAATATTGTGTCCACCTATCTGTCTGGATTTTGGATGCAACTTTTTGACTTTACAGCCAGAAGGACACACCCACCGGCCGATTGGTGAATATTCTGAGTTAAATTTCATTAGGGTTCATTCTATAAGCCAATCTGAAGTTAATATTAGTTTTTGCAGTGTCTTCTTTGATATCTTTTAATGGCTCAAACCGGAGCTGACGGATGGGTCCATGTTTTTTTTCTCATCAACCACATTTTTTAACCAGCGGATTTGTCGTTGATATTTATTTTGTTTGGTGACCATCCAGTTGTTGTCCCGGGGCCCGAATCAGTCAGAGTCCCGGCAGCGATTGGTTTCGTTTTAAATAATGTAGATTTTAGGAGAGCCCCGAATGGCTCATGACGGCCAGATCGCAAATATCGAATAAAGTTGGTCAGTCCCCTTTTCATCATAAAATGATATTAAATCAATTGATTTATTTTATTTAAATCGTTCATTTATATAGCAGGTATAGAATATAGTGGGCCGTTCTCGGACGCTCTGACATGCGTTTAAACTTTAAAGAGAAGAAGGATGTGCGTGCTCTCTCCAGCTGTCATCAAAGTGAAAGCAGCAGCAATAGTAAAACGAATTACTACGGAAGTAGTTCTTTAAAATTTCTAGCTTTAAAACTGAGAGTTAAGTTCGACTAGAAAGAGACAGGCAGATGGACAGGCGGACATACTTATATCGTCTCAGGAGGTGATCCTCATCACGAATATGTATTATTTATAGAGCCGCCAATGCCTCCTTCACTGCGCTAGACAATTTTGACTAAAATTATAATACCCTGTGCATAATAACAAAGGGTATCAAAACGATAGAAAATTTGTCTTTATTTGATTTAACATCCTTATACACTTACATCCAACCTTATACATACATACATCCTCAAGCATCGACAAATCCATTTGCCTGCCAAAATTTTATTTGTTAATTTATTATTATGTTCCGATGAAAATTATTCCTGAGTCCTCCAATTTCCCATTATGAATGCTGGTATCATCCTTCATAACTGAACATCGGATATAGCCTCACGCGAACCCAAATTCTGGTAGAACGTTGTGGGACCGACACCAAATTGGAATTTTTAGCACTGCGTTGATTCGTCGAAACTGATTAATCATTTTATTATATTGTGTTTCCCCTTTTTTCTTCATTCTTATGCAAAACTTGGTCATTTAGGTTTCTACATACATATACATACATATATGAACAAATGATATACATTTTTTGGCAAAATAATGCTACATAAGCGCTTCGTTTACCCACTATATTTTGAGTTGTTGTTGTACAGGTTTTTAGGTGGAATTCAATTTGTTGGTTTAATTCTAAATCTTATTATAACCAATTTGAGTTACTGGTGAGTTCAATTTTGTCCATTTCAATAGTTTTAGTATAATAAACAAGAAAGGAAAGCGAACTTCGGGGGGAGCCGAAGTTGATATACCCTTGCAGTTAAAACCGGATATATATCGCAAACATCGGATATAGTTGGCCGATCCTTATGAGAATATATAATGAGAATTATATAACCCTATTTATTATAAAATAAAATCTAAAAAAAAGTCCCAATCTTCAAAAATACCAAAGTTGGTATTTCTACCAAATAACATTTCCGATCGTTCAGTTATATGGCAGCTATAAGATATAGTCAGTCGATCGTTATAAAATTTGGTAGGTCGGATTAACTGACCAAAAATATAATCTGTACCAAGTTCCTGCTTTCAATCTTCAAAAACACGAAAGTTGGGTCATTTCCGATCGTTCAGTTATATGGCAGCTATAGGATATAGTCGGCCAATCCTTATGAAATTTGGCATGACGTAATGTTTTGCCAAAAATACCCTTGCAGAGGGTATTACAATTTTGTCCAAAAGTGTGCAACGCAGTGAAGGAGACATCTCCGACCCTATAAAGTATATATATTCTTGATCAGGATCACCTCCTGAGTTGATATGAGCATGTCCGTCTGTCCGTCTGTCTGTCTGTTTCTACGCGAACTAGTCTCTCAGTTTTAAAGCTATCGACTTGAAACTTTGCACACTCCCTTCTTTCCTTTGCACGCAGTATATAAGTCTGAACGGCTCGGATCGGCTGACTATATCTTATAGCTGCCATATAACTGATTGATCGGAAATGATATAACTTTGGTGTTTTTAGAGTTAGAGAGTTCAAATTTTACATGAGAGCTATTTTTGGCAAAATAATACGACATGCCAAATTTCATAAGGATCGGCCGACTATATCTAATAGCTGTCATATAACTGAACGATCGGAAATGACACAACTTTCGTGTTTTTGAAGATTGAAAGCTGGAACTTAGTACAGATTCTATTTTTAGTCAGTTGATCCAACCAACCAAATTTCATTAGGATCGGCCGATTATATCCTATAGCAGCAATATAACTGAATGATCGGAAATGGTATTTGGTAGAAATATCAACTTTCGTATTTTTGAAGATAGAAGCTTGGGACTTTTTTTTAGATTTTTTATTGTAATTAATCGGTTTTATTATGATGTAATCATAAGGATCGGCCAACTTTATCCGATGCTTGCGATATATATCCGGCTTTCACTGCAAGGGTATATCAACTTCGGCTCCGCCCAAAGTTAGCATTGCTTTCTTGTTCTTCATAAATTTGTATGATTAATGTTTAAACCACATATAAATCTGCAACGTTATATCGTTTTGTTATTTTGGCCATCGCCGATACTGCCTTTGTGCCGTTTTAAGGAAATAAGAGTAATTTGTGGATCAACCTTTTTTATTCCTTGGCCGTTCTCATCTTTTTTTTTGTGGCCTTGTCCGGCCCCAAACAAAGGCAAACCAATTTTAGTGCAACCGGACAAAACCATCGGCCACAAAACAAACACGAACTTCGTCTTTGGATATTTCGGTACTAAAATGCTCCCAGTTGCCCTTGACCTCGACTCGGGAACTCCATTTCATTCGTCTTCCTTCGTCATCAAGTGAATAGACTTAATGACAGTAGATATTGAAATTGGCCATATCTTTTCCACTCACATAGCCCCATTTCAAGTGCATTTTAGCTTCATAGGCTATAAATATATAAACATAGATACATACGCGTATTGATTTTCACAAGGTATGCTTATGTATCATATGTATCAGGATATAAAGCGTATTATCTCTTACTATAAAATTTATTTTCTAAAAAAAAAACAATATGATGAAAATACAAAAATAGAATCTCTTAAAATACATATTTTAACAAGAAAGTAAAGCTAACTTCGGGCGGAGCCGAAGTTGATATACCCTTGCAGTTAAAACCGAATTATATCGCAAACATCGGAAATAGTTGGCCGATCCTTATGAGAATATGATAATATAACCCAATTTATTATAATATAAAAATCTAAAAAAAAGTCCCAAACTTCTATCTTCAAAAGTACCAAAGTTGGTATTTCTACCAAAAACCATCTCCGATCGTTCAGTTATATGGCAGCTATAAGATATAGTCGGCCGATTGTTATAAATTTTGGTATACCCTTGCAGAGGGTATTATAATTTTTGTCAAAAGTGTGCAACGCAGTTAAGGAGACATCTACGACCCTATAAAGTATGTATATTCTTGATCAGGATCACCTCCTGAGTTGATATAAGCATGTCCGTCTGTCCGGATATATTTCATAAATTTCATAAGGATCGGCCGGCTATATCCTACAGCTGCCATATAACTAAACGATTGGAAATGGCCCAACTTTCGTGTTTTTGAAGATAGAAAGCTGGAACTTAGTACAGATTATATTTTTGGTCAGATTAAATTTTTTAATCCGACCTACCAAATTTCATAACGATCGGTCGACTATATCTTGTAGCTGCCATATAACTGAACCATCGGAAATGGTATTTGGTAGAAATACCAACTTTGGTATGTTTGAAGATAGAAGTTTGGGACTTTTTATACACTTGCAGAGGGTATTATAATTTTGTCCAAAAGTGTGCAGTGAAGGAGACATCTCCGACCCTATAAAGTATATATATTCTTGATCAGGATCACCTCCTGAGTTAATATGAGCATGTCCGTCTGTCCGTCTGTCCGTCTGTCTGTCTGTCTGTTTCTACGCGAACTAGTCTCTCAGTTTTAAAGCTATCGTCTTGAAACTTTGCACACACCCTTCTTTCCTTTGCACGCAGTATATAAGTCGGAACGGCTCGGATCGGCCGACTATATCCTATAGCTGCCATATAACTGATTGATCGGAAATGGTATAACTTTGGTGTTTTTACTGGATCAACTGACTAAAAATAGAATCTGTACTAAGTTCCAGCTTTCAATCTTCAAAAACACGAAAGTTGTGTCATTTCCGATCGTTCAGTTATATGACAGCTATTAGATATAGTCGGCCGATCCTTATGAAATTTGGCATGTCGTATTATTTTGCCAAAAATAGCTCTCATGTAAAATTTGAACTCTCTAACTCTAAAAACACCAAAGTTATATCATTTCCGATCAATCAGTTATATGGCAGCTATAAGATATAGTCAGCCGATCCGAGCCGTTCAGACTTATATACTGCGTGCAAAGGAAAGAAGGGAGTGTGCAAAGTTTCAAGTCGATAGCTTTAAAACTGAGAGACTAGTTCGCGTAGAAACAGACAGACAGACGGACAGACGGACATGCTCATATCAACTCAGGAGGTGATCCTGATCAAGAATATATATACTTTATAGGGTCGGAGATGTCTCCTTCACTGCGTTGCACACTTTTGACCAAAATTATAATACCCTCTGCAAGGGTATAATTAGAATGTTATTTATTCTGTCTGGAGTACTGTCAAAATACTTGTCTGGAAACTCCGATGTCCTCACTAGACGAAATTTAGTAAATTAAAATAATTTCACATTACCAAAAATTTTTTCAAAACTGATTGACATTTGGCAAACATTTGTTTTGACAAAAATTACACAGTGCGACAAAAAAAGAAAAGTTGGAGGAACTTTTGAAGAGACCTAGTAGGAATTGTTCATTAGGTCGAGTATAGTATAAAACCATGTTTGAAATTTTTCCTACACCCTCAAATCTTGATTTATTTCGAAAAAACGGTTTTTCGAAAGTGTTTTGCTCTTAAAAATTCCTGAACGCCCAATTTTAGGCCGATTTTAAATTTTTAACAGTATGTAAGTACCAGTATGTAAGTTAACAGAAAGATAGAAACTCAATGGAAGATTATTCTTGTCAGTCTTATTTTTATTGATTTCATAGCTTTTATCAATGTTTAAAAATGCTAAAAATTAAAAAATAAAAGCTATGAAATCAATAAAAACAAGACTGACAAGAATAATCTTCCATTGAGTTTCTATCTTTCTGTTAACTTACATACTGGTACTTACATACTGTTACTGTGCGCTCGAATTTGAATTGACTTGTTTTGGGAAAAGCGTAAAAACTTCAACAATTTTCATAATTTTGTAATGAAATTGGTCTTGTTTTATTCAGGATTAATGAGACAATATTAATATGTGTTAAGAATGATACCATTTCTTGGAAGTTGTACCGAAAAAATGGCGTCAAAGTTTAAAAAACGTGACGAAAATTCAAAAAAATCAGTTTCTTTTGTAAAATTTGTATCCTTTCTGTTTAAATAAATTGAAGATGTATTTTTTTTTCAAAAGCTACAACATTTAACTATTGAAAAACATAAAAAAATTTAAAATCGGCCTAAAATTGGGCGTTCAGGAATTTTTAAGAGCAAAACACTTTCGAAAAACCGTTTTTTCGAAATAAATCAAATTTTGAGGGTGTAGGAAAAATTTCAAACATGGTTTTATACTATACTCGACCTAATGAACAATTCCTACTAGGTCTCTTCAAAAGTTCCAAACCACTGTCGCACTGTGTTATCTAATTAGAACAATAGCTCTCGTTCGTTCGTGTCGTTTGATTATATCTCATTCAAATCAGATGCACACAAATGTATTTTTAATTCTGCGGCTGTATATATACTTACGATTTATATACTGCATCCAAAGGAAAGAAAAGTGTGTGCAAAGTAAATGCCAAGTTTTTTGCGTAGAAAATGGACAGACAGACATGCTTATATCGACTTGTGAGGTGATCCTGTAACTTCGTCATAAGTAAACTTTGTTTAAAATCATTTTTTTGCTATGCATTGTTACTGGTTGCGCTTCGCTTGCAATCGCTTGCAATCGACACATTTGAAGTTATGTATATGCTATATATAAACGTATTGGTTGTAGCCGCTATATCTTACAGTGTATGTTTTGTAATGCGCGAATGCAAATGGCCATAGTTTCTGACGGCTAGAAGTCAACCATGTAGTTTCTGCACTTCGCGCTATTGTTGCATCAGTTTAACATTAAACGCAGTTGTTCACTTAACGCCTGAGGGATAACAAATGCCCTTGCGAAAAATTCTTATACTTAACATCAATTTGCCCTCCATGTGTTTCGTCTGAAGTAGTTTCTAAAACTGATTTCCCAATGTTTGTGAATGTCATATTGGATGTGTTGAAGTGGCGAGTTCACTTGGAACCGGAAATATAAACGGAAAATAGCATTTTTTGCAAGAAAACTATAAAAATATCCGCACTGTACAATAGCAAATCAATAAATACTCTTGGAAAATACTCCTTCCAAAATTTAGGTTTATTTTCTTGGTGGTTCGTTGAATTTGCTTTTGGGGAAAAATAAAAACAATTTACAATTCTCAGCGAAAGATCTATGGGCCGTCATAGAAATCTTACCCGGCGACAAGTTAAACAAGAACACAACAAGAGGTACATATATATTTACCTACTATTGTCGTCATAATTATTCTGACGAAACTCTCTAGTAGCTATTGATCTGACTTCCTCTTATTGCGCTAATAAGTAAAAGTGCAAAAATGTGCGAAAATTTCATATTTTCTATTGCACTGCTCATTGCATACCTTTTTAAGATGTTTCTATTGATAATAATTCGAGACAGAGGGACTTTTGTGGGGACATCTGTCTTCAACAAGAAAGGAAAGCTAACTTCGGGCGGAGCCGAAGTTGATATACCCTTGCAGTTAGAACCGGATATATAGCAAACATCGGATATAGTTGGCCGATTCTTATGATTACATCATAATAAAACCAATAAATTACAATAAAAAAACTAAAAAAAAAAGTCCCAAGCTCCTATCTTCCAAAATACGAAAGTTGATATTTCTACCAAGTACCATTTCCGATCGTTCAGTTATATGGCAGCTATAGGATATAGTCGGCCGATCCTAATGAAATTTGGTAGGTTTGATCAACTGACCAAAAATAGAATTTGTACTTAGTACTTACTTTCTATCTTCAAAAACACGAAAGTTGGGTCATTTCCGATCGTTCAGTTATATGGCAGCTATAGGATATAGTTGGCCGATCCTTATGAAATTTGGTATGTTGTAATAGTTTGCCAAAAATAGCTCTCGTGTCAAATTTGAACTCTCTAACTCTAAAAACACCAAAGTTATACCATTTCCGATCAATCAGTTATATGGTAGCTATAGGGTATAGCCGGCCGATCCGGGCCGTTCCGACTTATATACTGCGTGCAAAGGAAAGAAGGGTGTGTGCAAAGTTTCAAGATGATAGCTTGAAAACTGAGAGACTAGTTCGCGTAGAAACAGACAGACAGACAGACGGACAGACGGACAGACGGACATGCTCATATCAACTCAGGAGGTGATCCTGATCAAGAATATATATACTTTATAGGGTCGGAGATGTCTCCTTCACTGCACACTTTTGGACAAAATTATAATACCCTCTGCAAGTGTATAAAAAGTCCCAAACTTCTATCTTCAAACATACCAAAGTTGGTATTTCTACCAAATACCATTTCCGATGGTTCAGTTATATGGCAGCTACAAGATATAGTCGACCGATCGTTATGAAATTTGGTAGGTCGGATTAAAAAATTTAATCTGACCAAAAATATAATCTGTACTAAGTTCCAGCTTTCTATCTTCAAAAACACGAAAGTTGGGCCATTTCCAATCGTTTAGTTATATGGCAGCTGTAGGATATAGCCGGCCGATCCTAATGAAATTTGGTAGGTTTGATCAACTGACCAAAAATAGAATTTGTACTTAGTACTTACTTTCTATCTTCAAAAACACGAAACTTGGGTCATTTCCGATCGTTCAGTTATATGGCAGCTATAGGATATAGTTGGCCGACCCTTATGAAATTTGGCATGTCGTAATAGTTTGCCAAAAATAGCTCTCGTGTCAAATTTGAACTCTTTAACTCTAAAAACACCAAAGTTATACCATTTCCGATCAATCAGTTATATGGCAGCTATAGAATATAGTCGGCCGATCCGGGCTGTTCCGACTTATATACTGCGTGCAAAGGAAAGAAGGGTGTGTGCAAAGTTTCAAGATGATAGCTTGAAAACTGAGAGACTAGTTCGCGTAGAAACGGACAGACAGACAGACGGACAGACAGACGGACAGACGGACAGACGAACATGCTCATATCAACTCAGGAGGTGATCCAGATCAAGGATATATATACTTTATAGGGTCAGAGATATCTCCTTCATTGCATTGCACACTTTTGGACAAATGTATAATACCCTCTAGAAGGTCACATCCCTCTAATTTAATAAACACCAAAGTTATGGCATTTCCTATTAATCAGCGGCAATAGGATATCGGATCAGCAATATCCGATATCCGATATATATCAATATCTGATATCCGTGCAACATAAATTACCATTTTACTGAAAGAGTACGACAATTTTTGGGTCTGCCCATAGTTAGCTTTCCTATTTTATTTTATGTGAAAATTTATTGATATATGTATATATCGATATAAATACATCAATATAGCATATTTTCCTTACCGTTATCAATACATCGAAAGTACTTTTGCTGTAACAGGGGAAAAAACTAAATCGTTCTACGGTTAAATTCTTATTTTCAACCTAATGGGTTGGTGGTTTTCAAGAAACTATTTAAAATGTAATGATTAAAGAGCGGATTATTTTAATCTTTGCCTCTTTCAAAATAGTCAAATTTTGCTGTAATATCTAATGCCCCCAAAGGGGTTTTTCCTTATTTTAAGTGCATTAATACGCCTGCATCAGTGCAGAAACGAAAAGCAGAAAGTAGGCTGTGAGCCTGACGTTCTACACATTTATACTGTGTGTGTGTGGCAGAGCTCGGGTGGAGAAATTTCCTGTGGCCTCAGGATTGGGCCGTGTCGACCACTGGACTATATACATACATACATTAATATTGTATTAATATTAATATTGTAATACAATACCCACCCAGGTTTTTGAAAAACTTTTGATGCCAAACTATTTCTATAGTAAATATATCTGAAAAACAAATTTCATTTGTTCTCCTTCCCTATTTTTAGAGGAGAAATACCCATAAATATACCTTTTCCCATACAAACGGGCTAAAATTTTGAACGCGTGGATTTCGAAGACTATAAGAGATGGAACTATCAGATTTGGAACTTGGGATCGGATGATATCCGCCCAGATCAAGGTTATGTCAAAATTTTGACACTCCCACTCCCGTCTTCAAAACAGAAATCTGGTTGCAGCGCCAGTTCGTTAATGTTTTTATCAGGGACCGTAAATAATGATTATTGGTATGATTATTGATTATTGATTTGGGTTACCACGACGAAAAAATTAAAAGTTGTTGAATTTGATTGTTGGTCTTGACTTATTCATATACTCAACGAGAAACACTCAAATTGAATTTTTAAAAAATTCATATTTTTTAAAGCTTTTCAAAGTTATTGGGCATCAAAGTCTCGCAAATGTAAAATCTTGGAATATCGTATTACCATGTCACATTTGGTTCTGGTTCCAGTTCTTATAATATAATAAAATAGATTAAGCTTTGTTATTTTATTTCTGCGTAAAGATTCAAAGCATAGAAAAACAAAATAACCTAAGCTTTTCTGTAGCGAAAAACAGTAAAATTTTGCATTTTCATTATCTGTTTTGCCAATGTCCCGTGCGACATCATAAAAAATAAAAAAATGTTTTTTAATATCGAAACAAAGGTTTGAAATTTGTTCCTTATTAAATTTGGTGTATCGTATTATTCTGCTTAAAATAGCATAAATACAAAATCCGAACTCTGGAACTCTAAAAACACCGAAATTGTAGCATTTCCGATCAATCAGTTATATGGCAGCTATATGATATAGTTGTCCGATCTAGCTGATTTTAACATATTATTTTTTAACATTAAAAATTCCAAACTTCTATCTTCAAAAATACCAAAGTTTGTATTTCTAACAAAAACCATTTCCGGTCGTCAATTATATGGCAGCTATAGGATATAGCCGACCTATCCTTATGAAATTTGGTAGGTTGGATCAACTGACCAAAAATATAATCTGTACTAAGTTCCAGTTTTCTATCTTCAAAAACACGAGTCATTTGGGTCACGAGTTGGGTCATTTCCGATCGTTCAGTTATATGGCAGCTATAGGATATAGTCGGCCGATCTTTATGAAATTTAACATGTCGTATTATTTTGCCAAAAATGTATTTTAACTCTCTAACTCTAAAAACACCAAAGTTATACCATATCCGATCAATCAGTTATATGGCAGCTATATTCCGGTCGTTCCGACTTATATACTGCGTGCAAAGGTAAGAAGGGTGTGTGCAAAGTTTCAAGTCGATAGCTTTAAAACTGAGAGACTAGCTTGCGTAGAAACAGACAGACGGACAGACAGACGGAAAGACAGACGGACAGACGGACATGCTCATATCAACTCAGGAGGTGATCCTGATCAAGAATATATATACTTTACAGGGTCGGAGATGTCTCCTTCACTGCGTTGCACACTTTTGACCAAAATTATAATACCCTCTGCAGGGGTATAAAAATCTAAAAATATCCAAAAGTTGGCTCCCCTATATTGATCGTGGTCAAATTTTACCACATTTTTTTTCTATTTACAGATAAAAGTATACGTTTAAAATGCTTTGAGTATTTTGGTCTAAGTGCTACGATAACCGAAATCCCTAAAATCATTTACTTTCCGCGATTTCATTGCGTTTGTCAATTTCTCCAGCTTCTTTGTCCCAAAAAAATGATCATCGACCCTTCGGTTTCATTGGTTTTCGTTCCTGGTATGCGTCCCTTTAAAACTTGAAGTGGTACTCAGTGCACGTGAGTCAATTACTCCAATTCCAATTGCCAATAGACTTTTCCCGCGGCTCTAGAAGATAAAAATTACGGATAACACCAAACCTCTTTTTATAGGAGCTATTTTTATTGGGGCCAATGGTAAATATATGAAAAATGTGTACTTTTCTGTGTTAGAAGTATTTCCTATTATAAACTTTCCCAAAAGCATTTCAACTCTATACTTTTAATGTTTAAATAGATTACTGCTATCACTTAACGCAGTGAAGAAGACATTTCCGACCCTATAAAATATAAATATATACCTGAGATGATATGAACATATATAAGCACCATATGAGCATTAGATGATTACGTCTATCCCTCTGCCTGTATGTTTCTACGCGAACTAGTCTCTTAATTTTAATACTACCGACTTTAAACTTTGCACACCCCATTTCCTTTGCACGTAAAATATATGTCAGAAACGACAGGGTCGGACGACTATATCCTATGGCTTCTGGATAACTAAGTGATCAACATTCGAGTCTATATATCCTTGTCCGTCTGTTCGCCAGCCTGTATGAACGCGTGGATCCCAGATATTATAAGAGATAAAGCTATAGGATTTGGAATGGAGACTTCTATAATACCCATGTACTTCAAGTTTCAAATTTGTGCCACTCCCCTTTCCGCCACCACAAATTTCGTATTACAGCCGGAACTGTACAGAAAGGTATTTTGAAAAAGTTGTAATGCCAAAGATTTCTTAACAGATTAAAAACTATCCGATTACGAATTTTGACTCCTATGGTATTTACGCAGATCATTTTTCTGTCAAAATTTCGGCACGGCCACTCCCGCCTCCAAAAATAAATATCCAGTTCGCCAGTTGAAACAAGTTTTTAGAAAATGTCTACAATCAGAATTTAGCCAAATCGGACAATTTTTAATGGATTTATAGATTTGTATACCCTTGCAGAGGGTATTATAATTTTTTCCAAAAGTGTGCAACGCAGTGAAGGAGACATCTCCGACCCTATAAAGTATATATATTCTTGATCAGGATCACCTCCTGAGGTGATATGAGCATGTCCGTCTGTCCGTCTGTCTGTCTGTCTGTTTCTACGCGAACTAGTCTCTTAGTTTTAAAGCTATCGACTTGAAACTTTGCACAACCCTTCTTTCCTTTGCACGCAGTATATAAGTCGAAACGACTATATCTAATAGCTGCCATATAACTGATTGATCGGAAATGGAATAACTTTGGTGTTTTTAGAGTTAGAGGGTTCAAATTTGACACGAGAGCTATGTTTGACAAAACATTATGACATGCCAAATTTCATAAGGATCGGGCGGCTATATCGGCTATAGTTGCCATATAACTGAACGAGTTTGAAGATTTCGTGTTTTAAAGATAGAAAGCTGGAACTTAGTACAGAGCATATTTTTGATCAGTTAATCCGACCTACCAAATTTCATAACGATCGGTTGACTATATATGGTTATTGGTAGAAATATCAGCTTTGGTATTTTTGAAGATAGAAGTTTGGGACTTTTTTTTGGGACAACTATATCCGATATTTGCGATATATATCCGGTTTTAACTGCAAGGGTATATCAACTTCTCCGCCCGAAGTAAGCTTTCTTTTCTTGTTTATTCTGCTTCCCTATTGAATTTCTACGGTTTTTTTTTTCAAAGTTTAAACTTTAAAGATTAGTTAAAAAGAGGGTAGCAGAGATGGGTACCGGGAATTATATAGTCGGGAAGCTCGACTTCAGCTTGACTTTTGTATATTGGTCGTGTCACGCGAGTTTTCCACCGGTATTTTATCTTGTTAGAAAAGTTTCTAAGAGGTAAATTACCGGTGGCGAACCGAAAAATGTGACGAAAAAATTCTACATAGGTATAAAAAACATATACATATATGAAAAATAAAAACATAATTTACCTTACATATATATTTTACACATTTTTCCTCAATGTTGCCACTAGCCCCAAAAAAGTGCATACAAATTTTTTCACTTTTAGCCAAACTCCTCCCAAACTGATGAACTTTTACCAAATGTATAAATTTTCTAATTAAAGCAATACCTTTCTATTTTGGGTTTATTCTTTCAGATCAAACGCATCAAACGTATTCACGCACACGCTAAGGCATGCGGTTAGCCACCTTGGGTACTGCCGTCCACAGTGATTTTGAAATTGTCCTCTCTTATTTTTCGTGGCTTTCTAAAACGTTTATTGAATTATTGATATCGATTCAAGAACGTTTAAGTCTTGTTTTAAAAAAATTGAGCTGTCAAATTCAGTACTCTCTTTTCTACCAATATATGGTAATTTTGCAAAGAAAAGATTTAAACTTATATATTCATTCCTATATCTACAAATAAATAAATAAAAAATTTAGCACACCCCTTTACCCCGTGGGTGCTGAGTATTATTTCAAGTCCTAATCAAATTTTCACCAAGTACTTGGAAAGGCGCGAGGCGCGGCGCCCATGAATGTCTAACGGTGACTCCGATATGGCCTTGGGCTTTAGGAGCGATGCAATGCCGACGTTTACAGCCATGGGCTTATACGCTTTCAGAATCAGAATTAAAGCTCAGCCAACGCCAACCCAAGACCCAATTCGAGGATATCTTCCAGAAAATCCACCTGCTCCTTAAAAATCCTTAAAAATATTTATTATGCCCATGCAATGTCGCTTTTTAGCGCAGTTACAAAGGCATAACGAAAACTTCCTCAGGACGGTAATCTTCACAATAATTAACTTAACGTAAAGCATAGTATTGAGTTGACGAAAATCCGCTGTTGAAATTCTGATAGCGATTTTGCACTTTATTCGGCTGCCGAGGTAGTGTGACCAAAACAATGAAGAAATAAGGTAATACTGAACAGCTGTTGTTTGTAAACAAAAAACAAATAAGCAAAAATGAATTCAAAACGATTGGATGTTGGTGTTTTGTTAATGTATTTCGCCGCTAAGGAGCTGATTAAGAAATAGAAAACTGGGTCAAAATCAAAATCAAAATCAATCACAAATCATTTCAATGCCAATTTATGGCATTAAAATGCCCCTTGTGGGTCAAATCCCATATTATGGGCTTCGTCTTGACCGCAGAAATTAAATTTAATTTGTCCTGGCGCGTCGAAAATGTTTCGGGCCGACTATTTTTTTATTTGGTCAATTGACCCTCCATGTCACACCTATAAAAATAAATTGAAATATTTATTTTAACACCCCGAGAGCAGCTGTTTATTTTTTTTGATCCGGCAACACCATTAAAATCGATAAAAAAAATTTTCGTCAACGCAGTACCCGCAAAATCTAGAAGGGAAAAATTTCTTCTTCTTTCCTTTTTTACACCTTTTTTTTTTATATGGAGTTTGACAGCTATCACTCGTTGGACAGCGGATTTTCGTCAACTCAGTACTATGCTTAAGACATAAATATGGAGATAATTTAAATGTTTCATATGTATGTAAAAGTCAGTTATTTTGTATTCTTTTGGTATTGAATTCTTCAGAAAAGTAAATTTCATCATGATTTACTCATTAATGTGCACATAGCCGTCCACTACACCACATAAAATCTTCCCCTTGGTTTAAAACAGTATGCTCCACATACAGTTGCGGTGAAAATAATAGTACTACTGGTCAAGCAAACAGTTTTTCGATTATAATTTCGATATGATTCGGAAACTCAAATTATTTTTTTATATATGGGCAAATCCGGCAGATGGTCAACCAGGACCGAAAAAATAAATATCTATATTCCTCGATTCTTTTTTTTGTATTTTTATTAATAAATATCCAAATTTTCATAACCTTTTGTTTCATAGCATATCTCAGCCTTTTTTTTAAAAAAAAAAAGCCCGAAAAGTCAAAAAATGTTATTTTTACTTTTTTTTTAATTTTAAAGACATTTTTATGTTTATTTATTTCTCAAGGAAAACATATAATGTGTTTGCTCTTTTTGTACTAAATCTCTTAATAACAATCTAATAAGACGAGAAAAATTTAAAGAGAGCGAATTATCTCTTAATTTGTATTTTGATTTTTAACTATGTTCTAATCGTACGTTCGCGACCAAAAACATAATTTTATTGCAATTGCTTCGCATTAAGTAAAAGCAGGTGGATGAAACTTCATGTGTTAAGCCATTTTAGTGTTAACTATTGAAATTTTAAAATAAAATTCGGACTTTTTCAAGCAAATTTTTTTATATTGAATTTTAAAGTGGCGTACGTTTGCGATTAAATTATACATACATACGTACGTATAAAAAAATAATATTATTTAACAAAAAATTTTTTTTTGTTTTTAACAAGCTTAAAAACATTTGTAGATGGATAAAAGAAGTGAAAATTGAAATTTAATTGAATTAAAATTAAAAATAAAATTAAAATTAAATTTTTTTTATTAAAAATAAAAAAAAAAAATTTTGTGAAACATGATTTTTTAAGAAAATATAAATTGGATTATAAAAAAAAGAGGTAAACAAAAAAAAAAATCGTACGTTCGCGACCCGTACCTAATTTAATTTAAAAAAAACTAGTGAAGATATTTAATTGGGAATCGACTCGATAGAAAGCTACATGCCTCTATTTTAAAAGTAAAGTTATTACATTAAATATTCCATTCCAATTCGCAGATTTATTGATTTTGCTAGAGCAAGCCAAAACCGACTTCCTTCCGCGTACGTTCGCGACCTCATGTTTTTTGCCAATATTATGAAAATGAAAAATCCATTAGAACCATAATTTACACTAAGAAAAGAACTCACCAAATGCTATCGGAAACAAAAAAGATAGTATCAGAAAATGTTTTTTCTTTAATTTTTTGGCACTAATTGCGTACGAACGTACGTTCGCGACCCCAGGAATAGCCCATATATGTTTTTAAATTATTAAATGTTAATAACTATCATCGTCTTATTATATGCAGTACTATTTTTTTCGCCATTATTTGCTATTAACCACATGATCGACGAGTTCAAAATAATAGTAGTGCCAAAGAAAAGCTTCAAATAAATAAAATTTATTCTTATTTTCGTAATTTTTTTATTTTAAATTATACTTTAGAATATTTTCCAACAATATTTTCACTTTTTAGATTCTTCCTTATTATTTGGCAATACAGTACGTGCTTGAAACTGTCCTGCCGACAGTTCCTATTTTTCATACTATTAGGTTCGATTATTTATTGGATCAAAATCATCACTGATCGTGACCAGTACCAAAAAATCAAAGCGAAGTGATACTTCCGTCTTTTTCAGAGGAAATTACACTTTTTTGGAAGTTTGAAAAGGATAAAGAAGTAAAGCACTCCAGTTTTTTGGCCAAAGAGTGATTTACCGACAACCGAATCAAGCTTATGAATCCACCGAATCGCCGCCATAGTCAGTCACTCTCAACGCAATTGCGATCTTATGGTGTGAATTGAAAAAATTAGTCCTAGAAAAAAAACCACACATTAATATTGAACTTTGGGAACATTTTCTAAAGTCGTAGGCCTTAATTTATGGCGAAAGATGCCAAAATTTGATAAACTCTTTGCTACAACGCTGTGAAGCTGCTAACCAATAACCAAAGATTATAAAGTACATAGATGGGACATCAGGGCATAAAAGGGTCAACTTGGGGGGAACGCACATGCATACGATTCTATTTTTAGAACTCTTTACATGCACTATAGGCCGGATGACCACTTTTTCTGGCCAAAAACCCATTTTTCGAAAGTTCTTATAATTACGATTTTATGACGTCATTATATTAGTATAATATCAGACTTCAATATTACGTAACAGAAATTTTGAAAGAGGCACGCTCCGTTAAGTTATCGGCTTTCAAAAACAGTGGTTTGGAGTGGTTTGTACTATATGTTTTCGATTCTCGAATGTTGGATTGTTTGTGATTGTCCTTTTAATTGAGTGTTTTTAACAGAGCTTTTGTGTGTGTTAATCAATAACCAAAACTAATGTTTAGTTAGAGATATAAACGGTCTTTTAGCTAGTTTGACCTTAATATTTATACTGGGTTGAAGGTAATTCAATTCTTGTTCGTATGAATGTAATATTAAAGTGCCCTTTTGCGCACTTTCTGCGTAATTTACTTTTTAAGGTCACAACCTCAGGCTCGCCAACATGGAGTTGTTCGATGTTTGGAGATCTGCTGCCACATAATGTGCGAAAGAGAACGCAATATTGGCTAGATACAAAGTTTCTATAGCTGGTTCTGTATATGAAGCCGAGAAAAAGCATGCGAGAAAAAGCAGTCAAAGCAGCAGTTAAAAAGACGTATTCCACAGATCACTGGATACATAAGACCCTATAATATCATCGGTTAACGTAGCCAAGCGTATCAAACAATAAAACAGATTGCTTCTGTCAAAAGAAGTATTAGAATTGCTCGACGGTCCCTTAAGGAGCGCTGATAATCAGTTTGAAAATATTGAAGACGATCCACTTGAGAGGGCGTAGCAACTGTAGAAAACATGTCCATAGTCCTGCCAGAAGGAGTCGGTGACACGTCTTTTTTTAGTAAGCTTATGAAAAACCAAAATAAAAAAACCAGACCTTAATATTATTGTTTGTTTTTAAGTTATTATTTTTTTTTTGTTATCAACTTCTGTATAACTTTGGAAGACATAAAATTTAGTTCCGCCCAGAGGCGGCGGTGCCACGCCTATTTTCTCAAAACATGTTCCTTAGAACACTAAGAACCCAAATCAAAAAACAGAACCCAAATATTTTGTTTCGTTTAGAAGTTATTAATTTTGGCCAGAAAAAGTGGTCATCCGGCATATAGTGACATGTATCCGTCAACAAAAATGTGAACCTACATGTATGTATGTATGTATGTGTGACTGCTCGCACGCCCAAAAATGTTTGGGCTTCCAAATTTCAATTTCAATTTCTCGTTTCTGTTTTCAATGCGCCGATGAGGTAGTTAGTAGAACAAATAATATTTTAAATCGCTGCAGATCGAGACAGGATGGTAGCGTAATGCATAGAGTAGTTACTCTATGTGTAATTTTTCTGATGCTGATAATATATACTTTTTTTTTTTTTTTTTTTTATTATCAATCAATCAATAGTTATATTTAAAATCTGTCCGGAGATATGGACAATAATTAAATTTTATAATGGGACCTTAACTTAATGAAATATTGAGTAGTACAATGTTTGCTTATCCTAGGAAACTAATTTTAACAGTAAACCTTAGCGATAGAATTCAAGTTATTTCGCCCGAGTGGCAGAGGTCCAATGGGTGGGTCCGTTTCAGCCTCCTTGTGGTGTAGCTGTTGTCCAAAAGATTGATGGCCTCAGGGTTAGGATGTCGGTCCAGCCTTTCCACGTACCTATTGGCGAATCGCTGAACTTCTTCGCTCACATATGGGACTCTCAGTTGGGCGTGGATTATCGCTAATATTATTATTAATATATACTTTATGAGGTCGAAAATGATTCCTTGTACTCTACGAGTACCGGATATAAAAAATCGAGTTTAAGAACCCGGGTATAAAAAAGCCCAAGAAAAAGAAAAAATATATCATCTTTGGTTTTGCTATTGTGGTTGTTTCATCATACTCACTGAACACGCGCATACATTTTTTATTTAATTACGTATGGTGAGAAGGAAGTGGAGTGCACTGACCAACAAGAGTCCAAGAAACTCTTCACGAGTCTAGAAACTCTATTATTGGAACGTCATAAAGTGTCTTCTATTTTTTTAAGGGGGTCGTCTACCTTCGTGATTTGAAAATCGATTTTTTTTCGCATATTTCTATTGTCGACATAACTAAAAACATGCAATGTGAAGTATTTGCTCGAAAGCATGCTGGTTTACGAAATATCGAGCCTCAAACATGGCCCCGCAGTGCTTATTTAGATCGCTCATTTATCTTTAAACGCGTTTTCCCAAAAGTAGAGTTTTTTGAAACGGTCGTCAAGATTCCTTCGAAACTATAGAAGATATCCTAAATCTGTAAAACGTTACTTATTCACAAAACAAATGGCTATGTCATGACACAAACTTTTTTTGAAAAAAATTGTTCGACTTTTTATAGTCTTCTTTAGATTGGAAAACATGATCAAAAAATGCAACTTTTTTTCGCTGCCATTTTGTGAAATTTTCAAATTTTGAAAAAATCTTGTGTCATGTCATAGTCAACGTTCTTAAAATTAAATTTAAAGAAATTTTGTATTGTTTCCAGGTTCTGAAGCTGAAATATCATGACGACCGTTTGACCTCGTCGCACTGGCAGTGGTGCCTTCAACGTCGCGCAAATGTCAAATTTCACGACAATTTCATCCGGTTTTTTTTCCCTTTGAGTTTAAGCATTAATTCAATCAAAAAAAAAAAATTTTGTTCAAATATCATGTGTAGTTTTTTTGCAATCCATCCTTGAACAAGAGGTCCGAAGGTAGACGACCCCTTAAAACTGGTTCATAAACGGAAGCTCAAATAAATTTTAAACTTTGATTATTCAAAAAATATTTTAGACAACAACACAAAAACAAAAAAAGGTCCTGGGTTCTTTAAGACCCAAGTCTTCAAGGAGGAAGCCACCGACCACGTAAAAAACAAACAAGAAAGGAAAGCTAACTTCGAACGGAGCCAAAGTTGATAAACCGTTGCAGTTAAAACCGGATATATATCGCAAATATTGGATATTGTTGTCCGATCCTTATGATTACATCATAATAAAATCAATTATTTACAATTAAAAAAAAAACCTAAGCTTCTATCTTCAAAAATACCAAAGCTGGTATTTCTACCAAAAACCATTTCCGATCGTTCAGTTATATAGTCGGCCGATCGTTATAAAATTTGGTAGGTCGGTTATCTAACAAAAAATCTGTACTAAGTTCCAGCTTTCTATCTTCAATAACATGAAAGTTGGGTCATTTCCGATCGTTCAGTTATCAGACAGCTATAGGATATAGTCGGCCGATCCTTATGAAATTTAGTATGTCGTATTATTTTGCCACATAACTCTCACGTAAAATTTGAACTCTCTAACTCTAAAAACACAAAATTTATACCATTTCCGATCATTCAGTTATATGGAAGCTATAGGATATAGTCGGCCGATCCGGGCCGTATACTGCGTATAAAAACGCAGAAACAGACAGACGGACATGCTTATATCAACTTAGGAGGTGATCCTGATCAAGAATACATATACTTTATAGGGACGGAAGTGTCTCCTTCACTGCGTTGCACACTTTTGGACATAATAAGAATACCCTCTGCAAGGTACTCATCTTTTCCACCCACAATTTAACTAACCTTTAAAGTTAAAGCTTTAATGGTCTGGATACCCAGCAATAAATTTTTGCTCCAAACTTTTGCGCTTGGGCAAAACAACAAATTGTCCTATTTTGCTGCTTTTTGGTTTGTACATATGTAGGTGTAGCGTAGCCATTGAAAATAAGTAAAGAACAGTGAACAAATTTTCCAACAACATTAACGAACTGGTGGTAATATCAGTTATTTTTTTCGGGGGGCGGGAGTGGACGTAGCAAAATTTTGAAGCAAATCTAAGCTGCGTGGGCATTGTAGGAGTCGGCATATTGAATCCTATAGCTTTATCTTTTATAGTCTCTGAGATCCACTCATTTATACGGACAGAAGGATATTGCTATATCGACTCTGATCAAGAATAAATATATTTTATGGGGTCGAAAATGATTCCTTCTCTATGTTAAATTTATTCACACAACTACATTATTACACGACTACCTTGTACTCTACGAGTACCGGGTATTAAAAGTTTATAATTCCCATAAAATCACCCTACTTAGCTGAATTTAACCAAGTCGATAAACTAATGTCCATCTGGTTTTTATACCCTTGCAGAAACTATTATAATTTTGTCCAGAAGTGTGCAACGCATTGAAGGAGACATATCCGACCCTATAAAGTATATATATTCTTCATCAAGATCACCTCCTGAGTTCATATTAGCATGTTTGTCTGTCCGTCTGTCTCTACGCAAACCAGTCTCTCAGTTTTAGAGCTATCGACTTAAATCTTGGCACACACCATTCTTTCCCTTGCACGCATGAAACGTATAAGTCGAAACGCCCTGGATCGGCCGACTATATCATATAGCCGCCATATAACTGGTTGATGGAAAATGCTATAACTTTGGTAATTTATGAGTTCGGATTTTGCATGAATGCAGTTTCAAAATAATACGACATACAAAATTTCATAAGGATCGGCCGACTATATCCTATAGCTGTCATATAACTGAAAGATCGTGTTTTTGAAGATAGAATGTTGGAACATCATACAGGAAGAAAAAATTGTAAAAAAGAAAAAATTCGTATTTGTACTCTCCGGGTACTAATGCACTTAGGGGTAATTGTGAATAGGAGCATTACGAACAGGTGAAACAGGCGTCTCGGCATTTATGATTACTGTTTCAGAGTCATGTCTGGGAGACCAAAAATGGTAATCTCCATTGTTATGCAAATTATGTCGCTTGACACGTAAACGCAAATTACCTTGGTAGCAGTTGACGCTTGCTTACCCACCAATGTCAACGCAAGTTGAACTTGAAACAGGGCATTCTCGGTTTGGCAGACTTGCTTAAAATCGTCCACATAGTTGACGATAGATAGTAGCTATGGATGTTTAATATTATAATTTAAAGCAAATTAATTCAATGACATACAATCAGGCGACTTTGATAAAGTCCGTACGTTGAAAGACAATACGATTTATTTATTCTATGTGTACATATGTATGTATATCTAATATGACGTATTCCATTTTCTAAAGTAGTGATAATTTGATAAAGATCTTTATAGACTACGCGTATTTCCATTTAATATAGTTCTATTAAACTTAACTGGAATAAAGAAAGTTTTTTGAAATCGGCTTTCCTTTTCTTTTTACTTTTTCTCTTTCTCTTGGGAACTCGTAGAGAAAGAAATTATAGAATTTCGCATAAACACGCTTATAATGCCGACGCAGTTGAAGTTTGTTTCAAATGTTTGCCCCATAAATGCCGAATTTCTGTAGCACCAGTACAGAGCGGTTTTTTTTTTTTAATTTTGAAGCCAAACTATTTTTATACCCTTGCAGAGGGTATTATAATTTTGTCCAAAAGTGTGCAACGCAGTGAAGGAGACATCTCCGACCCTATAAAGTATATATATTCTTGATCAGGATCACCTCCTGAGTTGATATGAGCATGTCCGTCTGTCCGTCTGTCCGTCTGTCCGTCTGTCTGTCTGTCTGTTTCTACGCGAACTTGTCTCTCAGTTTTAAAGCTATCGTCTTGAAACTTTGCACACACCCTTCCTTTGCACGCAGTATATAAGTCGGAACGGCCGAGATCGGCCGAGATCGGCCGACTATATCCTATAGCTGCCATATAACTGATTGATCGGAAATGGTATAACTTTGGTGTTTTTAGAGTTAGAGAGTTCAAATTTGACATGAGAGCTATTTTTGGCAAAAAATGACATGCCAAATTTCATAAGGATCGGCCGACTATATTCTATAGCTGCCATATAACTGAACGATCGGAAATGACCCAACTTTCGTGTTTTTGAAGATAGAAAGCTGGAACTTGGTACAGATTATATTTTTGGTCAGTTGATCCAACCTACCAAATTTCATAAGGATCGGCGAACTATATCCTATAGCTGCCATATAACTGAACGATCGGAAATAGTATTTGGTAGAAATATCAATTTTCGTATTTTTGAAGATAGAAGCTTGGGACTTTTTTTTAGATTTTTTATTGTAATTAATTGGTTTTATTATGATGTAATCATAAGGATCGGCCAACTATATCCGATGTTTGCGATATATATCTGGTTTTAGCTGCAAGGGTATATCAACTTCGGCTCCGCCCGAAGT
This sequence comes from Drosophila bipectinata, assembly GCF_030179905.1. NCBI lineage: Eukaryota > Metazoa > Arthropoda > Insecta > Diptera > Drosophilidae > Drosophila > Drosophila bipectinata. The sequence continues at coordinate 8,201,713 of NC_091735.1, read as the reverse complement.
TAGCTTTGCTTTCTTGTTTTAGTTAATTTATATCTGAAAAAACAAATTTCATCCAAATCGGAAAATGTTTAGAGAAGATATACCCGTATACCATTTTCCACACAATCTGAACGCGTGGATCTTGAAGACTATAAGAGATAGAACTATCGGATTTGGAACTTAGACTCGTATGGTATTCGCGCAGAACAAGCTTGAGTTGAAATATTGCCCAATTCAGCCAAATTGGACCGGAAGTCCGGCATTTCCGGATAGATACATGTTTAAATTGTAGTGTAGCAAATTTATAAAATCTTCTAAATTACAAAATTTATCATCAGTTTGGTGGAACGGTGTCAAGCGCGGTTCAGCGTGTTTAATTTTCTAACGCGTTTATCTCGAAATCGAGTTTTTCGAGGACTTTCACCACTACAGGCCCGAAAAATTGAGCAATCGTCATGCAACTTTTGTTCCTCAAAAATATGTATGTATGTGCATCCGTGGTACCAAAATTGTGGGAAAATATTGAAAATTGTTTCTTAAAAAAAATAATGGGTAAAGAAAATATAAACAAGAAAGGAAAGCTAACTTCGGGCGGAGCCGAAGTTGATATACCCTTGCAGTTAAAACCGGATATATATCGCAAACATCGGATATAGTTGGAAGATCCTTATGAGAATATGATAATATAACCCAATTTATTATAATACAAAATTTAAAACAAGTCCCAAACTTCTATCTTTAACAATACCAAAGTTGGTATTTCTACCAAAAACCATTTCCGATCGTTCAGTTATATGGCAGCTATAGGATATAGTCGGCCAATCCTAATAAAATTTGGTAGGTTGGATCAACTGATCAAAAATAGAATCTGCACTAAGTTTCAGCTTTCTATCTTCAAAATTTCGAAAGTTGGGTTATTTTCGATCGTTCAGTTATATGGCAGCTATAGTATATAGTCGGCCGATCCCGGTCGTTCCGACTTATATACTGCGTGCAAAGAAAAGAAGGGTGTGTGCAAAGTTTCAAGACTATAGCTTAAAAACTGAGAGACTAGTTCGCGTAGAAACAGACAGACAGACGGACAGACAGACGGACAGACGGACATGCTCATATCAACTCAGGAGGTGATCCTGATCAAGAATATATATACTTTATAGGGTCGGAGATTTCTCCTTCACTACGTTGCAAACTTTTGGACAAAATTATAATACCCTCTGCAAGGGTATAAAAAGAGTCAATTATTTTTTCGAAAGCTCATTATCTTCATTCTGGTACCTACGAATGCAGAAAGGTGTACAGATAAAGGACATACTATATTCATCTTTTGCGATTCAGTTTTTTTAAGGACTCTACAACTTTTACCATAGTGACTAGTTGCCGCGGATATTCCGACATAATAGGGATCCTTCCCTCCCCCCTTCACTTGGATCACTCGGAAAAAAATTGTGTAACTTCTGTACTCTAATAAACTGAACTCTAAAATTGGTTAAAATTCATCCTCATGCCTATCATACTTTCCAATAAAAATATTCCAGAAAAAACAGCAGGTTGTGGAGCCAACAAGGTAGAAACCCCCCTTAACATTTTTCATATAACAATATTGCAAGTAGTTAATAGTACATTAACTTGATTTAAGGTTTGGCTTGGTTTATATTTTTATGTACCCAATTATGGGATTTCAATTTACATATCGCTGTAAAGGGTCTTCATTGAAATAAATAAATTAACAAATTTTTAAGAAAACAGAAAAGGAAAACAAACTTAGGGAGGAACCTTTTAAGATTGCATATATTTGGTAAATATTGGCCGATTCTTGTGAGAATTTCCTAATAAAAACAAATTATTGGAAAACAAAACAAAAAAATTAAAAAAAAGTTCCAAACTTCTAGCTTTAAAAAAACCAAAGTTGATATTTTTGCCAAATACCATTTACGATCGTTCCGAGTTATATGATAGCTATAAGATATAGTCTTCCGATCTTTATGAAATTTGGTATGTCGTATTATTTTGCCAAAAATAGCATTTATACAAAATAACTCTCTAACTCTATAAACACCAAAGTTATAGCATTTCCGATCAATTAGCTACATGGTAGCTATAGGATATAGTCGGCTGATTCGGAGAGTCGGAGTCGGCTTATATACTGCGTGCAAAGGAAAGAAGGGCATGCTCATATCAAAATAAAATTTTCTAAAAACAAACCTCTGTTAATTAGACCTTTATTCTTATAATTAAGGTTCCAATTCGCCTTTACCTAATACAACATGCATGTATTCATGCATGTACTCACTCTTAGCAATCATACACTCATTTAAGATGTGGTGTAAAATTTACGGAACAGTTGTAAATTTTACCACTCTTTTTTTTATTTTTACCACTCTTTATTTTTACCACTAAATTTTACCACTCTTTATAGGACCAAATTTATTTTATTTAAGTCTATTTAAGTTTTTTTATTTAATTTTAAAAACTTTTGCTGGAACGCGGCCAGGATCGACGAACTTTTTCCGATATTTTCAATACATATCTGATTTTAACTGCAAGGGTATATAAACTTCGGCTCCGCCCGGAACTTATTAAATTATAAATTTGTTTCTTTGTTTTTAGCCCTTGCAGAGAGTATTATAATTTTGGAGAATTTACACATATACGAGCCGCGACCACTATTAATTCGTACGGAAAGTTTTTTTACTCGTATATAATGTTCAGAAAACGATATTGTCAATAATAAGATATACAACACATAAAAATGATTTTTTATAGTATTATAACTTTATTTTCTTAGTTTTAAAACAAAAAAATTGTATTGCACTTCAACAACAAGTATGGTACTCCTCAATTGAGGATGGTATTCCTTTATTCTTCTGCCTGCGATTTTGATGTAATCATCCTTGTGGAAACGTGGCTCAATGACAAATTTAGCTCCTCTGAGTTCTTCGAGCCTAACTTGTACCATGTATTTCGAAAAGACCGAGATGCATTCAGTACCCAGTGTGGGCGAGGTGGTGGTGTGATCATCGCTATCCGTTGATCTCTTCAGGCTACACCACTGCGCCTTCCGGTGGCCGACCCTCTACTGGATCAGCTTGCGGTTTCAATCCAGGGCGTCCGTTCGTCACCATGGCCCGTTCGTCATCATTGCATCATACATCCCTCCGAATAGCGCATTTAGTATATATCATGCGCATCACTACATCTAAACATTACTAGTGTCTGTGCTAGAACGTCGGACCCTACCGGTAGCTGGCGATTTTAACCTAAGCTCTATTGTCTGGTCTTGGGACCCGGAATCTACCTGCATGCTACCTAGCAACGTTCACCAGAGTCATGAAATTTTAGTTTTAGATGATATTTTTAGTCTGGGCCTCTCCCAAGTAAATAATATTTTTAATGATTTATCCAAAATTCTTGATCTTATATTTTTAAATAATTTGGTTAATAGTAAAGTAGAATTATGCAATGTACCATTAAGTCCTTGTGCTATGCACCACAAACCATTAGTAATTCATATTGAGTTTTAGAGTTTTTTGCCTTCTGCTTCACCCATTTCATATTATCATCTGAATGATACTAACTTGTCACTTATAAATGCATCTATTTCAGCCTTTGATTGGGTTTCCCTTTTTTCGGATGGCTCAATCGATGATTGTTATACTAAGTTTTTGGTTGCCCTTTTTAATATTATTGATACTTATGCCCCTGTGGGGGTACGAAGATCCTATAGGCTTCCTTGGTATACAAAAGGTTTAAAAAACTTAAAGAATAGAAGGGATAAGCATTACAAAAGATTTATAATGACAAGGGAGTCTCGAGCAGGAGAGCTGTACTGGCAATTTAAGCGGAAATTTGATTTCCTTAATAAGTTCCTCTACAATCAATATATATCCGATGTCGAAGCTAGCCATCGATCCAATCCTAAGGCTTTTTGGCGGTTTGTTAACGGCAAAATGTCAAAATCAGACATAAATACCTTCACCCATATGTTATGGTAATTTAGCAACTGACTCGGATAAGGGCGTTTCTGATCTTTTTGCAAAATTCTTTGCCTCTAACTTGGAGCCGAAGGTTCTTTGGAGTAATAATGAAACTCTTCTTAGCATTGAGCCTTTTCTCAATGTGAGTAACATGGGCGTTTTGGGACTGTGACCTAGTTGAAGCCACTGGACCGAGTCGCTCACACCTGACGTTGATGGCATCTCCCCATTCTTTCTAAAGAGGAGTATCGCTTCCCTTTATACTCCCCTTCATCTCCTGTTCTCCCTGTCGCTCTCATCTGGTAGATTCCCCCACCGGTGGAAGATTACTTCTATAAAGCCTATTCACAAAAATGGCATGCTACCAACTATCGACCTATAGCCAAAATTTGCATCGTCGCTAAGATACTGGAGCGGATAGTAACTAAAAGATTGACTTTTCTGGCTCGTAATTTTATCCCCCAACCAGCATGGTTTTTTACCTGGGAGGTCAACTACAACTAATTTAGCGGTCTTCTCTAAGCACTGCTTTGAAGCTTTTGAAAACCGATTTCAGGTTGATGCCATTTCACTGACTTCTCCAAAGCCTTCGACAAAGTGTGTCATGCTGCCCTTTTGGCCAAATTATATAAATTAGGTATTCATTCCTGCCTATTAAGTTGGTTCGAGTCTTATCTGGCTGACCGACCTTGCCACGTTTCTATTGGAGACGCTATCTCAAGTCCATTTGTCACCTCCTCTGGTCTTCCACAAGGCAGCTCTCTTGGACCTCTTCTATTTATCATTTTCATTAATGACATCTCGTCATGCTTTCGTCATTCCCACTTTTAATGTATGCGGATGACCTTAAAATCTATAAAGCCATTAGCCGCATTAGTGATAGTTACTTGTTACAGGAGGATATATCCAGAGTTTACTCATGGTGCTCCCGTAATCTTCTTCCATTAAATTTATCTAAGTGTATGTATACCCGCTACAGTAGGCGGTCTCTTGAAATCTGCACGGGTTATTCCATTAGTAATTATAATTGGCAGCTAAAGAGGAGGTGTTAAACCTTGGTGTTTTATTCGACAGCAAATTTAAATTTTCTGATCACTTAGACTATATTCTGCCTAAAGCGTATGCTATGCTGGGCTTTGTTAAGAGGCACGTGAACAAATTCAAAAGTCCATACTCGAGCCTCAGCGTCTATGCTGCATTTATTCGGTCGAGGCTGAAATATGCCTCAATCATTTGGAATCCGGATTGTAAAGTTCGGTCCAACAGAATTGAGCGACTGCAGAAAAAATTTTTAAAATTTGCTCCTTTGCCTCTAAGGTTTCAGGATCCTGTTCCTTCATACCAAGGCCGCTGCCTTCTTCTGAATGTTTGCACGTTGGAGGATCGGCGTAAACTTTCAGCTTTAACTTTTTTAAACAATGTAGTCGTTGATATCATTGATTGTCCTTTTTTATTAGGGCTCATTAATTTTAGTGTTCCTCAAAGGGATCTTCGTACCTTTGCCCCCTTTCGGGTCAAGTGTCATAGGGCCAATTATCTTTTAAGGGGGGACAGCTGAGTAACAGGCGAAAAGCCAATCGAAAATTTGTAAATGAGGTTTTATTATATTATATTTAAAGTACAAAATAAAATTTTTTTTTAATAAATCGAAAACAAAATGGCGGCTCTGCAGCCTTTATTCGTAGGCCATATTTTTTTAAAGGGGGTCCATGGCCGAACACCTACACTTATCAGGGGCTCTGATAAGGTTGTGCTTAAACCAGTGGTCGGCACTCCAATACATTGATATGATTTTACCGCATTAGTGTTAGTAACGAATAGCAGAAAGTAGGCTTTGAGCATGACGTTTCACACATTTATACTGTGTGTGTGTGGCAGAGCTCGGGCAGAGAAATTTCCTATGCCCCCGAGATAGGGTCGTGCCGACCTCTGGCTTAAACGCATGTTCATCAGGCACTTCTTAAGTTTGTATTAGTATTGTAGTATGATTTATTAGTTTGTAAGTTGTTATTATGTAGCCATGTAAGGATTTGTCCGTTGGCGAATAAATAAATAAACAACAACAACAATATTATATCATTCTTTTAATGTGTCATTAAACTGATAATATAAATTCGACCACTATTAATTCGTACCGTGCCAAAAGCTTAGCTTAGAATTAAAAGAAGATCAAAACAAAAGGGAACAGTGAAACATAATCACTATCTAGTCTTCTTCTGTAAACAGTTTAACAAAGCAGAATGCAAAAAATGAGCGAATGGTGAAAATTACTCACAGTTTAGCTACGATGCACGTGGAAAGTTCTGGATAATTATAAAAATGAGAAAACTTTCGGTGAAATTGCCAGGCAGTTTAATCTGGCTAAGTCGTCCGGTCAGGGAACAATTTAAAAATTTAAGGAAAATGGCAATATTGAAAATACAATCGCAAAAAGAGGACGAAAATCGGCAATAACAGCACGTGACAAAAAGGCCCTGGCGGCAATAGTAAAGGCTGATCGTCGTCAAAATTTACGAAATAGCATCTGAGTAGTCTGATAGAATCGGAAAAGGTATTAAGCGTGAGTGTACGCGCCTGAAGTTGCGTGAAATCGGATATACATAAGTTCTATAAGGTATGTACAGTGATAGACTTTGTTACATACTTAATAGATTAACTTACTCTTAGGCCAAGAAAAAACCATTGCTTACGCTTCGTCAAAAAAAGAAGCGTTTACAATGGTCACGGGAACAGGAGTCCTGGACTCAAGGCAATGGAACACTATCATATTTAGCGATGAAGCTGTAAGTGTCGGCGATGCGCAAATGAGAGTCATCCATAATAAAACTGAAGCCTACCATAAAGACTGCCTTAAAAGAATAGTTAGGTTCCCAGCCAGCATTATGGTGTGGGGTTGTATCTCTGCCAAAGGAGTAGGCCAACTGAACTTTATTGATGGCGTGGTCAACGCAGAAAAATATGTTAACATACTCGGAGAAAGCTTTCTGCCATCAACACCAAAGCTGGCTGACTGTGGCGAATACATATTTCAGGAAGATGGAGCATCATTTTATACTGCCAAACGAAATTAATTATGGCTGCAGAATAAGAACATTGAGGTCTTAGATTGGCCATTTTAGTCCGGACCTAAGCCATATCGAAAATATATGGGGAATAATGAAATAAAACTAAAAAATGAGCCTCAAAGAATCCTGTTTGTATAAAAGCATGAACTCCAAGAGGTTTGGTACAAAGCAATTCCAAAATTTTTTGAAATTAATGCCAAATCATTGTAAATGTCTCGTAAAGGCCAAAGGCGATGTTACCCAATATTAATATTAACAAGAAAGGAATGCTATTTTTGTCTAAATATTGTGACCCGCCAATTTCATAAGGATCGGCCGGCTCCGCCCGAAGTTTCCTTTCTTGTTTTACGCGAACTTGGCTCTCAGTTTTGAAACTATCAACTTCAAACTTTTTACATATCCTAGTTTTCCTGGCACGAAGTATATAAATCTGCACAGTCGGTATCGGTCCAACATACATATATATGTTTCGGTCCTATATGGTTTTATTATAAACAATTTTCTTTTAAATGACAGTCAAATCGCAAAAAAATATCGTAAAGGCAGAAAAGAAAATTATATTTGACGATAAAAAAAATATCGTCAAATAAAATTGAATTTGGCGATATTGACGATATTTTGTGAATTTAAGAAATTGGTCTGAAACTAATTTCAGATAATAGAATTTTCATCAGAGTCGACCAACTATTAGATTCGATGTATTTCTTACAACCTTAAGGGCGGAATTAATTAAATAGAATATTTTTTTTGTATGTAAAAACATTGTTTTTTTTTAATCAGGCAAAGTATTATGTATTTTTGACTTTAATTTGTATTTGTACATTCTTCAATATAGAAACGTGATGTTACACAATGATCCTTTGCATAACCATGCTGCAAAAGATGCTGTATGATAACTATGATGCTGAATGCAGCTTGCGTGTTTCTGGTTGTACGTAACTATCTGTGTCCATCCACTGGCAGCTGTGGGCACGAGATGCAAGCTGGCACACACCAAATGGATGCTATATGACCAGGTAATCATAATCAATGCCGTCATCGTCGACTTTTTAAAGACGAAGGTTGAAAAAATACTTGGCATTGTGACACTGAGAAAAATATGCTAATATCATTAAAAACGCCGGTTTTAAAAACTTTGTGTTGGATAAGGTCGAATTTCATGTAGATATTATGAAACCTAAAATGTTTCTTTGAGCTACATACTAGCTGCAGGGGCACAGGGAACTAAAGTTCGTAAATTACGTAAACGTCTGAACGAAATTTTTGAGTGTAGATCGACATTTTTCTTAGGGCTAAATGCCCAACTGTCGATCGTTCGCTGTTGTGAAATCGCAACGTCGACTGATTCTGCCTCCCTTCGTCCCATGTTCGGATGTGTCCAATGAGAATTGTCTGGCAATGGCAGAGCCATTGCTGCTTAAAGCCAACAACAACGAATAGAAGGCTACAGCTAAAGTCGAAGCTGGAGATGGAGTTTAAGTTGGAGCTGGAGCTGGAGCTGGGAAATTACATGTCTTCGTATCTAAACGCACATTAACAATCAAGCTGGGAACTAAAGAAGGCTCGAGGTAAGGAACCTGCAATGGGAACCCTTTTTTCTGTTTCTTACAAAATCACAGTCGGTCGGTTGCGCATTTTTCTTCCCCTTCCCTCTCTCTTTGAGAACTTTTCTTATTTAATTTCGATCGATCACTTAAGGAGAAGGAATAATAAAAATTTTCAAAATCAAGCCGCTGGCAAGAATACTGACTTTCTTGTTGTGAACTTTACAGATGCACATACACCTTATACATGCGATATCTGGACTACGAAGGCGTATTTAAAATTAGTTTGAAGACCAACCATTTATTCCTAATATACACACAACTTTCTGTCTTCAAACACACAAAGTTGGGTCATTTTTGATCGTTCAGTAAAATTTGGTTGAGACCTTCTAACTAAAGGAATGCCAAAGCATTTTATGTCAATAAGATATTAGTATGGAAGGTTTAGATATAGGCGGCTGATCGTGACTGTTTAGAATTATATACTGCGTGCAGTTTATTCTCGTTTATAAGTTTGAAGTTCGTGTGCAATTTTTAAACTTGATAGCTTCGGAACTGATAGATAAGTTTGCATGGAAACGACAGATTGAAATGCGAAAAAAAAATTATATCTACTCTAAGATGATTCCAAAAAAAAATTCCAAAAAGGAAAAATTAATATTTTAAGAAGTAATTTTGAGTCCACCTTTCCAAGAATATGTACATGAAATAGCATAACCCCAGCACAAAAGTTTTAATTTTAGGTTTAATAGTTTCAACCGGCAACGATATGACGGAAGGCAAGTGGCAGTATCCCAGTTTCAATTTTTTAATGCAAATAACAGAAACTGATTTGGACAGATTCAATCCGTAGGACGAACCAAAGATACATATAGAGTTTTAGTTGTAAAAGGATCATCAAATTCTTTTGACCAACGTTTGGTAAAAGCAAAGATTATAAAGGACATAGATGGGACATCTCATACAAAGAACAATTTTCTATGGCGGGTTCCAGCAGTGGAACCCGCTGGAACGAGCGGGTTCTATTGCGCGACAAGTTAAGTTTGAGAAATTTTTCGCGCGACAACGAATGAGGAATAGCCGAGTGGTAGAGTGCATGGCTGGTGTGCAAAGTAAAACGAGTTCAAACCAGGCTCGGGACATCCATTTTTTTTTTAATTTTAAATCTATTTATATTATATTTTTATTCTTTTTATGTGTTTTCCTAAATTTTTAATTCAATAAAAAAAAATACAAAATTGTTAAATCACCTTAACATCGTCTCAGTTCGTAGTTCGGCTGGCAGATGAAAGAGGGAAAGAGAGAATTCTATTTTTAGATCGTAACATCTTTGGAACGATGAAAGTTTGAAACGTTGTAGTCGAACCAATGTAAGAGTAAAGAGATCAGAAATATCTTTTACCAAAGATTATACAGTACATAGATGGGACATCTCATACAAAGAAAAATTTTCTATGGCGGGTTCCAGCAGTGGAACCCGCTGGAACGAGCGGGTTCCATTGCGCGACAAGTTAAGTTTGAGAAATTTTTCGCGCGACAAAGAATGAGGAATAGCCGAGTGGTAGAGTGCTTGGCTTGTGTGCAAAGTAAAACGAGTTCAAACCTGGCTCGGGAATTCCATTTTTTTTTCATTTTAAATCTATTTATATTATTGTTTTATTATTTTAATGTGTTTTCCTAAATTTATAATCCAATAAAAAAAAATACAAAATTGTAAAATAACCTTAACATCGTCTCAGTTCGTAGTGGAACCCGCTGTAAAAATGTCTATAAGTGCGGGTTCTACGGCATTTTGGTAGGCCGCGTCATGGAACCCGCTCTCAAATGTTTTCATTTACAGCGGGTTCCACGACAAACGCCTGGCAGATGAGATAGGGAGAGAGAGAATTCTATTTTTAGATCGTAACATCTTTGGAACGATGAAAGTTTGAAACGATGTAATCGAACCAATGTAAGAGTAAAGAGATCAGAAATATCTTTTACTATCCTTACTCGTCAACTCTGTTTTTGGTATAGATTCTAGCGCCTCCTTTAACACCAATTTTAAGTATCATAAAATCAACTTCGAGGGTAGCCTAGATGGATAGTGCGTGGTCCTCATTCATGGGGTCCTGGGTTCGACTTCATTAGCGGGCGGTTGTTTCGATTTAGATAAAGTTTTAGTTTTATGATTCTTTTTATATTTACTTTTATTTTTTTATTTTATTTTTTTAATTGCATTCTATTACAATTGTTGTAAAAATAAGTGACGGACGTGTCGGATGACAAAATACCGGAAGGACTCCCTTGAAATTTTATTAGCCGTACATAATAAAGAATTATACAACTTTACAATTGTAAAATTAAAGAAAAATATTACAATTAAAGAAAAAAAATAATAATAATTATAAAAGAAAGAAAAAGTTCAAAGTCCTTACGAGGATTTGAACACAGAAAAATTACACATAGAGTAGCTAATCTATGCATTACGCTACCATCCTGTCTCGATCTGCGGCGATCAAAAATACTATTTGTTCTACCAACTACAACATCGGCGCATCGAAAACAGAAACGAGAAATCGAAATTGAAATTTGGAAGCCAAAACATTTTTACTCCGTCGTGCGAGCAGTCACACATATACACATAGGTTCACATTTTTGTTGACGGATACATGGAAAGAGTTCTAAAAATAGAATCGTATGTATGTGCGTTCCCCCCTCACCAACAAGCTCGACGCAAAAAGTTGACCGTTTTGGGCCCTGATGTTCCATCTATGTACTTTATAATCTTTGCTTTTACTATCCTTACTCGTCAGCTCTGTTTTTGGTATGGATTCTAGCGCCTCCTATAATACCAATTTTATGTATCATAAAATCAACTTCGAGGGTAGCCTAGGTGGATAGTGCGCGGTCCTTATTCATGGGGTCCTGGGTTCGATTTCATTAGCGGGCGGTTGTTTCGATTTTGATAAAGTTTTAGTTTTATGATTCTTTTTATATTTACTTTTATTTTTTTTTTTACTTTTAATTTTTACGTTATTATTATTATTTTTAATTGCATTCTATAACAATTAAAGTAAAAATAAGTGACGGACGCGTCGGATGACAAAATGCCGGAAGGACTCCCTTGAAATTTTATTAGCCGGACATAATGAAGAACAAAACAATTTTACAATTGTAAAATTAAAGAAAAATATTATAATTAAGGAAAAATAAAAAAAAAATAATTATAAAAGAAAGAAAAAGTTCAATGTCCTTACGAGGATTTGAACACAGAAAAATTACACAAAGAGTAACTACTCTATGCATTACGCTACCATCCTGTCTCGATCTGCGGCGATCAAAAATACTATTTGCTCTACCAACTACCACATCGGCGCATCGAAAACAGAAACGAGAAATTGAAATTTAAATTTGGAAGCCAAAACATTTTTACTCCGTCGTGCGAGCAGTCACATATACACACATAGGTTCACATTTTTGTTGACGGATACATGGAAAGAGTTCTAAAAATAGAATCGTATGTATGTGCGTTCCCCCCTCACCAACAAGCTCGACGAAAAAAGTTGACCGTTTGGGGCCCTGATGTCCTATCTATGTACTTTATAATCTTTGGTAAAAGCTAGCACACCCCTGGCTTTATTAACTGTCAATGATATACATATGTACATATGTTCATTGTACGACAGCTTCTAGTCAAAAAGGACTCCAATATCGGTAATTAAGGAAACCCGATCTAAGACGTTGTTCCATAATGAGACGATTTGAGGCACACTACGATTAAATGTCATAACCTTACACTTTGAGCAGTTAAGTAAAAGGAGATTGTTTAAGCACCACAAGAATAGCAATTCCGCGGTAGTTCTCAATAAGTGCTTTTTAGCCTTTCTTATGAAGCGGAATAATAAATGATTCATTCCATCGCTTGGGAAGACATGCAAGCTCCAAGGATAAATTGAATAAGATAGTAAGAGGATAGCAAAGGATATTAGAGCAGTGCCTTAGAACACAGCTAGGGACATTATCAGGACCAGCAGAAATTGAGATATCTATTGTTGAGAGAGCTTTAAACACATCCTCAAATCGAACTTTTGACAAATGTTGTTTATTTGTGGTAATTTATAGGGATATGAAGAATTGAGGTTATACTATATGAATCGGATGAATAAGATATTTGAAAAAATTACGCAAAGAGATTAGCAATACCTAGCTCAGAAGAATGTGAAATATTTTTATATGATAGGGAAGGAGGAAAAAGATTTGATTTACGTTTCATATCGACAAAAGAACAGAAGGAGCTCGGATCATTTCGAATGTTTACCTTTCAATTCATAATATACCGCTTATACAAATGATAGTTGAGAATAAACTGGTTGCGAATATAAAGAATGTTTGACTGATGAAACAAGGATCCTGATTTAAGAAACTTTTTACTTAAGAAACTCTTAAGACGAGAAAGGAGTTCATCAAACAAAACCAAAGTGGTTTTGTTGACAATGATGATGGGAATTATTTCGTAAAACGAATCAGTAGCAGCTTCAATTGTGTTTATAGATGATAGAAAATTCCAATGGATTTAACCCAAATGATTGCGAAGGGCAATAAAATCCGTCTTTTCAAAGCATTTAAAAGGCAGCATCATTATGAGGCGCATCAATTAACACCGATGCTAATATTGTAGGATGGTTAAAGTCTTCAGAAAGCGATAGCGGCGATGACCGACTGTCACAGAGGATGTCACATTGGAAAATATAAGGTCCAGAAATCTGCCGTGAGTGTTTTATGAATTGGGTTAAGTTGGAGTAGTGCAAAATCAGTTAAGCCATCGATAATGTCATTATGACAACTGGAAAGCAGAATTCATGAATAATACTGTGCTCAGGCCAGGCTACAGGATCAAGTGCTTTTTCGAGGTACGAATCCGGTAGGACTATTGTAAAAGAACATATAGAACGCTTATGTTTAAAGTAAACTTAAAAACAGCTAGGAGCTACTTTAAGAGGGTTTAACAGGTGACTCCTGACATCATCAACAGTGGCATCCAGCATAAGGCGAGAGAAAAATATTTTTGTAAATTAGCAGTTGTTGTTTGGAATTTTTCTTCTTGGAGATTGCCTAACAACTTTAAACCAGGGAATTGGGTTTCAAGGAATTTCTCATTAAGGGCTGGGAAGTGCTTGTGAACGTCAAGGGAACTTTTTCTAGTCTGTTTCATAATAGTCCGCATCTCTGACTCGATTTCTCTGCAAGCGATGCAATACCATGTACGGCCAATCTTCTTATTGTTAAGATCACATCAGCACATTTAATATGTGAGCAGTTGTTGCACAGCCAGCAAGACAGGTATGAGTTACCCGTGATGGATCCACCGAATTCACATTTTTTGGCTGTGCAAATTAGACTCATTGGATTGCTGACCACTGTAGTAGGGTGAAAAAAATTTAGATAGGCACTCTGTAGCTCTCTGTAGCCAAGAGTATTCGACCAGATCTGATGTAAGAGACAACGTTATAAAATAGATGTGCAACGAAAGCTAGGCGTCGTGAAGAACACCAAACTCCATAGTAAATACGATTTAACGGGTTACGTCCAGAGATTATAGCTCGGAGAAATAAATAGTTCAATGAACTTATTAAGTCTAATATATTTAGAGAATTAATCGTTATATTTCCACTTGTCGCGAAAACTTTAATTCTATGATCGAAGATAAATGCAATCTGGCGAGGGCGATCAAAGAAATACGTCCGGATACAGCTTAGTGAGGCAACGAAAGCTTTGTTACATGTTCTTCGTTATGGCTAATCTTCTTCAATGGATGGCAAGGGATCCGATGGATGTTTTATGTTAAATAAAACGATACCTTTCAATTGATTTATAATTTATCAAAAAATTCAATATAGGTATATAAAACCTTAATGGCACTTTTTCGTTACAAAAATTGATATCGGCTTCACCTTTTATCTTCAAAAACACGAATGTTAAGACATTTTTTAACGACCATTTCTTATAAGAGACCGATCCTTATTAAATTTGGTGAAACAAATCAATTGGTCAAAAATAAAGTCCATAGAAAATCCCTCTCTCTAAAAAGAGAAAACTCTCTAACTCTAAAAGGAAGAACGGCTTTAGTGGAGTTTCTCGACTTTTCTACCTACACTTTAACTAAAGTTAAAAGGTTAATACTCTCATCAAATTTTTTTTGTATACAGTAGAGAAGCAGAATAAATAGTCTATAACTTAAAAATTGAGCTGAATTGAAGGTAAGAATTAGGCATTGGAATAATTTGGCATCAAAATATTTTCACAAAAACTTATGGGAGCTGACGCTTTATCGAGATTTCTTTTTGAAGCGAAAGTGGGCGCGGCAAAATTTTGACATAAGCTCTATCTGAGAAGAAGCCATAGAAGTCCAAATCGAATCCATAATTTTAACTCTTTAATATGGAAATCGGTATATATATGTCTATAATATATCTAACAAGAAAGAAAAGCTATCTTCGGGCGGAGCCGAAGTTGATATACCCTTGCAGCTAAAACCGGATATATATCGCAAATATCGGATATAGTTGGCCGATCCTTATGAGAATATCATAATATAACCTATTTATTACAATAAAAAATCTAAAAAAAAAGTACCAAGCTTCTATCTTCAAAAATACCAAAGTTGGTAATTTTACCAAATACCAGTATATCCGAAGCAATTTCCGATCGTTCAGTTATATGGCAGCTATAAGATATAGTCAGCCGATCGTTATGAAATTTGGTAGGTCGGATCAACTGACCAAAAATATAATTGTACGAAGTTCCAACTTTCTATTCTCAAAAACACAAAAGTTGCGTCATTTCCGATCGTTCAGTTATATGGCAGCTGTAGGATATAGTTTTCCGATCCTTATGAAATGTGGCATGTCGTATTTTGTCAAAAAAAAACATTCGTTTAAAAAACCGAACTTTTTAACTTTAAAAACACCAGAGTTATAGCATTTCCGATCAATCAGTTATACATATGGCAGCTATAGGATATAGTCGGCAGATTCCGGCCGTTACGACTTACATATATACTGCGTGCAAAGGAAGGAAGGGTGGGTGCAAAGTTTCAAAACAATAGCTTTAATACTGAAAGAAAGACAGACGGACAGATAGACGGACAAACGGACATGCTTATATCAACTCAGGAGGTGATCCTGATCAAGAATATATAGGGTCGGAGATGTCTCCTTCACTGCTTTGCACACTTTTGGACAAAATTATAATACCCACCGCAAGGGTATAACAAAATACCGAGCAGAGTACCACTTCTATAATACCCACGCAGTTCAAGTTTGTTTCAAATTTTTTCCACGCCCCCTCCCGCCCCTATATTTGTAGCTCCAGTACAGGAAGCCCCTAAAAAGGAAATCTTGTTGTAGCGCCAGTTCAAACAATTTTTTTTGGAAAGAGCTTTGATGCCAAACTTTTCCAATGCCTAAGCCGTACCTATAAATTATTCTGCTTCCCAACTTAAGGGGGGACATCTGAGTAGAATTTTGAAAAAATCGAAATTTTTTTTTTCGCTTGAAACATTTTTTAGGGTTTTAAAAATGACATATCAAAAGATAGAGTCCGGCAAAAGTGTCTAAGTGTCGAAATTTTCCATTCTGCGGCGATGCTTCACAGGTATATCCCACAGTACTTAAAACTTTAAACGCGTTTTTCTCGAAACCACTTTTTTTGGGTTGGCCGAACACCTAACTCGAACAACTCTTAACCTATCGATCTAAAATTTTGACAGTATACTCAGAATACCTATGTCTATCGACACACGTAGGATTTTTTTTTTATTTTGCTTACTTTTTTTTTTATCAACAATTTTGTGACGTTTTTTGTTAGTGAAAATGGAAAATTTTGTTCAATCACTTGCCATTTTGGAAAAAATCCATATATCGAAAAAATCCTACGTGTGTCGATAGCCGTTGAGATAAAAAAACTAACCAAACTTGATTTTTTGTTCTAGATCAAAAATTAAGGACGTTAGGTGTTCGGCCATGGACCCCCTTTAAAAAAATAGGGCCTTCGAATAAGGGCTGCAGGGCCGCCATTTTGTTTTCGATTTATTAAAAAAAAATTTTTTTGTGTAGTTTAAATATAATATAATAAAACCCCATTTACAAATTTTCGATTAGCTGTTTTGATTTGGCCAAAAAAAATTCGAGAAAAACCGCTTTTTTTTGGCCTGTTACTCAGATGTCCCCCCTTAATAGCTTCTTGTTTCCACGAGCAATAAATTATGCAACAAAATTTGTTTTTGCTGAGAGTTATGCCACAGAATCGAGATGCTGTTATGTCATTGACTTTAGAAAATCGTTCCAAAGTTCCTCAAATGGAGTCAAAGAAAGACTTGAGACTCTAATAAGATGACGTTATAGTCCAAGTCAACAAAATGCAAAAACTACCTACTTGTTGGAAAGCAAATAAACTTTATAATAAAAAATTAAATTAAATTACGCCTTTTATCATGCCACGCATACTTTTATTTAGTTGCTTAAAATGCCTTTGAATATATATTTCATTTTTCAGATCGATACCGTACTTCGTTAAAAAGTTAAAGACGCATTGCTCCTACTTTCTTATATGAGGCTAAGTACATGGCTTTTTTGACTCTTTTTTCGAAATTAAAAATAAATTATAAGTTAAATAAATTAAAAAAAAAAAAGTATACAATTTTTTGTAAAAAGATGAATCAGAATTGACTCCAACATAATTGGAAAATGCGTATGTTTTTTTTAAATACATTAAAATGTCTTAAATACCTCGAAATACCTTGTGTACCTCATAGTGAAATTTTTAAGCTTCACGGCGCGAGCTGGGAATTCATTTTAGACACATGGTTTCATGGTGAAATTTTCTTAGAATTCTTCGTAGATTCCGATTATGGGGGACGATTTTCAGAATTTTTTGGACAGGAACAAATTGACCCGCCCTAATATATATACTTTATAGGGTCGGAGATGTCTCCTTCACTGCGTTGCACACTTTTGACCAAAATTATAAAACCCTCCTCTGCAAGGGTATTAATTTTCGAATACGCATTTTATTTGTCTAAACTGATTAAAATAATAGTTTTCATTTTTTGTGGGCGTTGTTAAGTTATAAATTATAACGGTAAAAAAAAAGAACTTTACTGCGTTTTAAACATGTGGTTGAAGTTATACTAGGCTTTGCATGGGTTAAAATTTTCAGAGATGTTTCCTAAACTGAACTGAGTTACAGCAAAGATTACAAAGTACATAGATGGGACATCAGGGCCCAAAACGGTCAACTTTTTGCGTCGAGCTTGTTGGTGAGGGGGGAACGCACATGCATACGATTCTATTTTTATAACTCTTTACATGTACCCGTCAACAAAAATGTGAACCTATGTATGTATGTGTGACTGCTCGCACAACGGAGTAAAACTGTTTTGGCTTCCAAATTTCAATTTCAATTTCTCGTTTCTGTTTTCGATGCGCCGATGCGGTAGTTGGTAGAGCAAATAGTATTTTTGATCGCAGCAGATCGAGACAGGATGGTAGCGTAATGCATAGAGTAGTTACTCTTTGTGTAATTTTTCTGTGTTCAAATCCTCGTAAGGACATTGAACTTTTTCTTTCTTTTATAATTATTTTTTTTTTATTTTTCCTTAATTATAATATTTTTCTTTAATTTTACAATTGTAAAATTGTTTTGTTCTTCATTATGTCCGGCTAATAAAATTTCAAGGGAGTCCTTCCGGCATTTTGTCATCCGACACGTCCGTCACTTATTTTTACTTTAATTGTTATAGAATGCAATTAAAAATAATAATAATAACATAAAAATTAAAAGTAAAAAAAAAAATAAAAGTAAATATAAAAAGAATCATAAAACTAAAACTTTATCAAAATCGAAACAACCGCCCGCTAATGAAATCGAACCCAGGACCCCATGAATAAGGACCACGCATTATCCATCTAGGCTACCCTCGAAGTTGATTGACGAAAGATGTTACGATCTAAAAATAGAATTCTCGCTCTCCCTATCTCATCTGCCAGCCGTTTGTCGTGGAACCCGCTCTCAAATGTTTTCATTATTACAGCGCACAGTGGTTGCTCCCATAGGCCAAAAATAAAAAAAATTGATAACGACAAAAATAATCGAAAAGTAAACAAATTGCCTGTAAAATGTCCAAGCTTCTTCATGACAAACCAGATTTGTCTAAAAATCTAACTGAATTTTCTAAAAAATGATTTGAAGATGCTCATTTGTAAAGCGCGGCTGCGCGCATCACGAATATTTCACAACTATACCGCACTTTGAAGTGGTCAGATCATTATTTACGTGTTCAAATTCAAATTATTTGTAATGGATTTTGAAGTTGAAGGTATTTTCTATAAAATGAGATATAATTTGATATATGTATTTATAATAATTATTGTTATTATTATATTACTATGAACTAATGCAATTTTTTTTTTTTCTATATTTTGAACGTATTTTTCATGTTTAGCTGAAGTTTTAGTAGTGATCCCACAAAATTCTACAATTCGTTTATATACCAATGTTTTTGTCGGTCTCCAAGGGTAACAAATGTGCAAAAATTTTTTGCCAAAATTTGCCTATGTGTCCAAAAATAGCATTCGTACCAAATCAGAATTCTCTAGCTTTAAAAACACCGAAGTTATATCATTTCCGATCAATCAGTTATATGGCAGCTATAAGATATAGTCGGCTGATCCTTATGAAATTTGGTAGGTCGTGTTATTTTGTCAAATATAGCATTCTTACAAAAATTGAACTCTCTAACTGTAAAAACACCCAAGTTATAGCATTTTCGATCAATCAGTTATATGGCAGCTATATGATATAGTTGCCCGATCTGGCTGATTTTAATATATTATTTTAGAATAAAAATATAAATATTTTGTGCCAAGTTTCCAGTCCCTACCTCAACTAGAAGTATTTTTGGCCGCTCTCTTCATACAAGCCGGACCACTGTGCAGCGGGTTCCACGACGGAAAAAATGAAAATATTTGAGAGCGGGTTCCATGACGCGGCCTACCAAAATGCCGTAGAACCCGCACTTATAGACATTTTTACAGCGGGTTCCACTACGAACTGAGACGATGTTAGGGTTATTTTACAATTTTGTATTTTTTTTTATTGGATTATAAATTTAGAAAAATAAATTAAAATAATAACAAGAAAGGAAAGCTAACTTCGGGCGGAGCCGAAGTTTATATACCCTTGCAGTTAAAACCGGATATATATCGCACACAACGGATATAGTTGGCCGATCCTTATGGGAATAGGAATATATAATCCAATTTATTACAATACAAAATCTAAAAAAAGTCCCAAATTTCTATCTTCAAAAATACGAAAGTTGATATTTCTACCAAATACCATTTCCGATCGTTCAGTTATATGGCAGCTATAGGATATAGTCGGCCGATCCTTATGAAATTTGGCATGTCGTAATGTTTTGCCAAAAATAGCACTCATGTCAAATTTGAACTCTCTAACTTTAAAAACGTCAAAGTTATACAATTTCCGATCAATCAGTTATATGGCAGCTATAGGATATAGTCGGCCGATCCGGGCCGTTCCGACTTATATACTGCGTGCAAAGGAAAGAAGGGTGTGTGCAAAGTTTCAAGACGATAGCTATAAAACTGAGAGACTAGTTCGCGTAGAAACAGACAGACGGACAGACAGACGGACAGACAGACGGACAGACAGACGGACAGACAGACGGACAGACGGACAGACGGACATGCTCATATCAACTCAGGAGGTGATCCTGATCAAGAATATATATACTTTATAGGGTCGGAGATGTCTCCTTCACTGCGTTGCACACTTTTGACCAAAATTATAATACCCTCTGCAAGGGTATAAAAATATAATATAAATAGATTTAAAATTAAAAAAACATGGACTTCCCCCGAGCCTGGTTTGAACTCGTTTTACTTTGCACACCAGCCAAGCACTCTACCACTCGGCTATTCCTCATTCTTTGTTGCGCGAAAAATTTCTCAAACTTAACCCGCTGGAACGAGCGGGTTCCACTGCTGGAACCCGCCATAGAAAATTTTTCTTTGTATGAGATGTCCCATCTATGTACTGTATAATCTTTGGTTACAGTTAGGAATAAAGAGCCAATTAGAAAATCCAAAGACTGTTTAAAAATTTCTATATCAGTGGCCTATTAAGCACAATTAGAGCGGGCACTGATGTGGTGGCATTAAATTAGTATTCTGTTGATTAACTTTGTTGTATAGGACCATATTAAGCGAAGAACTCACTGTGGATCAAATATTAACCATATGAATGTTTTAAATCTATTAGGCATATTATACAAATAATATTGAGAAAAAAACTTATTAATTATTAAGATTCTTATTATTATTTACACTCAAATAAAAAATCAATTACCATTTTTAGAGTTTCTCTTAAGAGTAAACATTGAATAAAAACACTTTGACCTATTTAAAAACTTATTCAAAAATTTGTTTTTTTCCTTTTTTTAATTAGACCAAAAGCTTCTTGAACAGAATGGTGCATGTCCTACTGTTCACAATCGAAACACTTGCTCTTTGAAAGTTTTCAAAGAACTCACTATCATAAATTGTTCAATTATTGACAAAGCTTATCAGGATTGAGTTAATTAATTTGAATCTATCTAAAACTAATTTCAAAAAAACATTTATTCTGGGGTGATTTATACATTTCAAAGTATTGACAATGTATATACCACATAATAAAACAAGAAAGGACGGCTACAGTCGAGTTTCGCGACTATATTATACACTGTACTGATCTCTTCCACCAACTCTTTAACTAACCTTTAAGGTTGAAACTTTAAACTTTAAAGATATGGAATATCAGCCAAATATTATTGTTGCAAGCTTTTGCGGTTGGGAAAAAACAACCGAAGGCCCCCAATACCCCCTACGTCCCTACAACCGTTTCAGTAGGGAAACAGACTAAAAAATTAATTTTGACATTAAACATTTACCAAAAACTTAAATGAACTGGCGCTTCAACGAGATTTCTGTTTTGGGGCGAGATTGGGCGTGGGAAAATTCAACACAAACTTGATCTGGCCGGATACCATACGAGTTTATGTTTCAAATGGGAGAGTTTTATTTCTTATATTCTTCGAGCTCCACTAGCTATGTGGATCTATGCGGAGTTTTGATAAAGATTACATATAAAGAAGAATTACCCGATTATACCGATAGCCGATTAACACTGTGTTAATCTACAAAAATACTTCAAGTATCACCACAAACTCCAAAAAAACAAAAGTGGACCAGTGGAATGCCATTCACAGGGATAGTGTTTCCCCGCGCACGATTAGGCAAACGGCTTGTCTTCTTGTGGACTTCTATCCACAGTGTTACCTTTTGTAAGTTTTTAAGTCAGCACAACTTTATGGGTTTTGAAGTGCACAATATACATATTCGTTCTTTTGAGTCAAAACTTTCAACAAAAACCTATAGGCTCTGGAAATGATGCATATATAAGATTGCAAATTATTCTATCAAATATTAAAAAGGAACTGTGTTGGAAAAAATAAAAGAAACGAATTTTCCCTTTGGGTTCAAATACGTATTTTTGATAAGAAACGTGGTACTGAGTGAAAATTTAAATTTTTCTTTAATATATATATGTACATCTATCTTACATACTAGAAAACAGAAATCTATTTAGCTTTATTCATTAAGCTTAAAAATTAAACTAAAGTTAAATTTTATGTTTTTGACCTGGAAATAAAAATAGAAACGAAATGACTAATCCTTCTCTAAATTTACTAGTTTTGCAAAATTTACCATGATATGTATTCAGTTTTAATATTTTGTGCCGTTACCAGAGTTTTATAAAATTGCAGCACACCTGCGAGCAGGGCCGTAGCTAGAGCCTCGGGGGCCCTGGGGCAACAAGTAAATTTGGGGCCCCTATACGAAAGTCTTTTGCCCCGCGGGGCCTCTTCCCTTCGGAGGCCCTGGGGCACCGCCCCACCTGCCCCATGGCAGCTACGGCCCTGCCTGCGAGGCATAGACTCAACCAGATTGGAGCATATTGCTTGCTAAATGGAGTACCACCAAAGATTATAAAGTACATAGATGGGACATCAGGGCCCAAAACGGTCAACTTTTTGCGTCGAGCTTGTTGGTGAGGGGGGAACGCACATGCATACGATTCTATTTTTATAACTCTTTACATGTACCCGTCAACAAAAATATGAACCTATGTATGTATGTGTGACTGCTCGCACAACGGAGTAAAAATGTTTTGGCTTCCAAATTTCAATTTCAATTTCTCGTTTCTGTTTTCGATGCGCCGATGTGGTAGTTGGTAGAACAAATAGTATTTTTGATCTGTCTCAGATCGAGACAGGATGGTAGCGTAGTGCATAGAGTAGTTACTCTATGTGTAATTTTTCTGTGTTCAAATCCTCGTAAAGACTTTGAACTTTTTCTTTCTTTTATAATTATTATTATTTTTTTTTTTCTTTAATTGTAATATTTATCTTTAATTTTACAATTGTAAAATTGTTTAATTCTTCATTATGTCCGGCTAATAAAATTTCAAGGGATTGTTACTTTAATTGTTATAGAATGCAATTAAAAATAATAATAAACACGTAAAAATTTAAAGTAAAAAAAAAAATAAAAGTAAATATAAAAAGAATCATAAAACTAAAACTTTATCAAAATCGAAACAACCGCCCGCTAATGTAATCGAACCCAGGACCCCTTGAATAAGGACCGCGCACTATCCATCTATGCTACCCTCGAAGTTGATTTTATGATACTTAAAATTGGTGTTAAAGGAGGCACTAGAATCCATACCAAAAACAGAGCTGACGTGTAAGGATAGTAGAAGATATTTCTGATCTCTTTACTCTCACATTGGTTCGGTTACCACGTTTCAAACTTTCATCGTTTCAAAGATGTTACGATCTAAAAATAGAATTCTCTCTCTCATCTGCCAGCCGTTTGTCGTGGAACCCGCTCTCAAACGTTTTCATTATTAAAGCTGGTTCAACGACGGAAAAAATGAAAACATTTGAGAGCGGGTTCCATGACGCGGCCTACCAAAATGCCGTAGAACCCGCACTTATAGACATTTTTACAGCGGGTTCCACTACGAACTGAGACGATGTTAAGGTTATTTTACAATTTTGTATTTTTTTTTATTGGATTATAAATTTAGGAAAACACATTAAAATAATAAAACAATAATATAAATAGATTTAACATTAAAAAAAAATGGATGTCCCGAGCCTGTTTTGAACTCGTTTTACTTTGCACACCAGCTAAGCACTCTACCACTCGGCTATTCCTCATTCATTGTCACGCGAAAAATTTCTCGCTCGTTCCAGCGGGTTCCACTGCTGGAACCCGCCATAGAAAATTTTTCTTTGTATGAGATGTCCCATCTATGTACTTTATAATCTTTGGTACCACTCTTTCTGGACTTTCTCCCACAATTGCTCTTTATTTTTTGGTTGAAACCCATTTAAACGTTTTTTTAGGATGCCTCACTGATGCTCAATAGGGTTTAAATCGGGTGACTGAGCTGTCCAATCCATACGTCGACTTTATTGTCCTGGAACCACTTTTTCGCAAGCTTGGATGTTTGTTTGGGATCGTTATCCTGCATAAATTTCCACTTCCAAGGCATTTCCTCTTCGGCGTATGGTAACATAACGTCCTTCATTATTTTTACATAGTCTGTAGAACACATATTGCCTTGTACCCGATAAAGTGGACCAACACCTGAAGCAGAGAAACATTCCCATAGCATTATATTGCTCCCTCCTTGTTTGATTGTCTTTTTGGTATATTTGGGATCGATTGCTGTGTTGTTTGGGTGTCTTAAATGGAATCTACCATCAGATCCAACAAATCAATCTTTGTCTCATCGGACCCAAGAACGTTTTTCCAGTTCATTCGGGTCTCTTGCTTTTTTGCAAAGCAGAGTCGCCTTTCGATATGCCTCTTGCTTATAAAAGGAACTCTTCTTAAATGTGCTTTCAAAACACGCTTAATCAGTCTTTTGCAAATGGTATGACTCGTTACGGATGCGTTCATATAGTTTTTAAGATCCTTCGAGGCTCCTCTTTCGACTTCCTTATAAGGGTCGTGTCAATTTTTGTGGAAGTTGCTCCCTTTCTGCCACGTTTTTCCTGGTTATCTGTATAGTGGATAGCAGAAAACACTTCTTTTTTGGAGCATTCCAATAGTTCGACAATTTGTCTCATGGATTGGACTCCTGCTTTTAATGTGAGGATTAGATTCCTCTCTACTGAGGTAAAATTTGCTCCACGACCCATTTTAAAGCTTTTAACAAAATTAAATGATAAATTGTACAAAAAATTGCTATAATAACACTTCTTGTAATGAAAATATTCAAAACAATACCTTTCATTTTAACTTAAACGAATAATAACCACAGATTTTCCCAAGAAAAACCAAAATTGTGGACGAAAAGCGTTCAAAAAGAAGATCGTGACCAAGTATCGTTATCCACGTTACTAACACAGTGGATTTCTTAGATATGTATATGGGCATTTCCTGGGGTCGCGAACGAACGTTCGTACGCAATTAGTGCCAAAAAATTAAAGAAAAAAACATTTTCTGATACTTTCTTTTTTTGTTTCCGATAGCATTTGGTGAGTTCTTTTCTTAGTGTAAATTATGGTTCTAATGGATTTTTCATTTTCATAATATTGGCAAAAACATGAGGTCGCGAATGTACGCGAAATGGAAGTTGGTTTTGGCTTGCTCTAGCAAAATCAATAAATCTGCGAATTGGAATGGAATATTTAATGCAATAACTTTACTTTTAAAATAGAGGCTATTAATGACTTAACACATAAAGTTTCATCTACCTGCTTTCACTTAATGCGAAGCAATTACAATAAAATTATGTTTTGGGTCGCGAACGTACGATTAGAACATAGTTAAAAATCAAAATACAAATTAAGGGGTAATTGAACTTTTTTTTTGCCCTCTTTGAATTTTTCTCGTCTTATTAGATTGTTATTAAGAGATTTAGTACAAAAAGAGCAAACACATCATATGTTTTTCTTGAGAAATAAATAAACATAAAAATGTCTTTAAAAGTAAAAATTACATTTAAAAAAAAAAAAAAAAAAAAAAAAATGCCATCTCTCCTTAAAAAGCCAAAACAAATTACCATAAAATTTTGATTGTGCATTTTTTAACTATTTATCCTGTGTCCAAAGTCACTTCATCTTGGTTGGCTAAACCATCCAAAGAAACACCTGTCACGAAAATTCGTCGCCCACTATGCAGATGCTCTCTGATTCCAAAGATGGTTTGGATGAATATTCAAAGTTCCTCGGGTCTGTCCAATAAAATATCTGCGTCCGTGTTAAATTCGAAATTAAGCTTAAAGCGTCCCCTTCCAATCCTTTGTTGATAATATTATTTTCTTATTATTATATTTTTTTTTAATAGACCTTCCTGTCCAATAGCCAATTTATTTAATTTGGATTAACTAAGAAAAATGTTTAAAGAAATTATTTAAAGGAATTTTCTAATGATATCCGATATTCTTGTTCTAAATTAAAAGGGTGTATTGTATTATTGTATTCGTGTGAATTTATGTAATTACAGAATGAATCATCTCCGACCCCATAAAATGTATATATTCTTGATCAGCAAAAGCAGCCGTGTCGATATAGCTTTAACCGTTTGGCAGAAACAAAAACAAGAATGAATTTCTTGCAGTGAAAAGTTTTCAGCACTGCAACAACAAAATTCATTCGGATTAGCACGATTAAAAAGAATAGGGAAAACACGAAAAATTTTTATTGTAATTGCCCTTTGCCTATGCTGGGACCAACGACGCTTATGGCGTGAGCAACGGAACGGTGTGAGCAGTCACACACAACTCCGTTATGCATGAGCATTTGCAAAAACAAATGAGCAGCGAGAGCAATGGGATGAGCAACACTGCTATAAAGACTATAAGAGATAGAGCTATAAAATTTGGCATGGAGACTCCTCCAAGACCCATGCAGTTCAAGTTTGTTTCAAATTTCAACAGTAAGGGAATGTTTTATTGATGCCAAACTATTTTTGTAGTTAATTTATATCTGTAAAACATGTTTTAGACAAATCGGCCAACTTTTAAAGGAGATATAGATAAACCATATTTATGCGATGGCAATCACGATTTCTTGAAACAGTGGCGGATCTAGGGGTTCTAGCGCCCGAGGCAGATCAAAAAATTTCCTGTCTCTACCGTTCTTCCATATGAATGTGGCAGATTATGTTAGGTATAAAAATACCTAAGTATTATTAATTTATTTATTAATTATCTTATCCTCATATGTATGAAACATTTTATTATATTATAATTATTTTGTTTCGTGCAACGTGAAAGAACATCATAATTCATGTTTTTGTATGAAAATTAAATATTATTTCTGAAGTATAACATTTATGGCCTTTATTGACGGAAATTCAGCATTTATATCAATGTAGTCGAGTGATGCTGCTACTTTATTTTCGATGGAAAGTATAGATATATTTGACAGCCGGTCCTGTTTCGTGGGTGTCCACAGATAATGGTAGAGTCAGCGATTAAAATGTGGTGTTACAGAAATATAGTTGTTTAGGCATGCACTGCAGATTTTCCCGAGTGCTTACTTGCGGGAAAACACAAAACCTTGGAAACATGCAGTGTAGGTCAAGTTCGATTTTGCGCCCTTAAATTTGTCGGCCGGTGTGCTTGCCCCTTTTGCCACCTCCTAGATCCGCCACTGATATAGAAATAACCCCTGTTTATGCGACACATATAATTTCGTGATTTGATTTTAGTAGAGATACCAGTCGTGTAAAATTAGGTATTTAAGTCTGGTTAGACTTTTACAAAAAGTAAACAATCCCAGCAATGCGATATATAAAAATAAATTTTTTATTTACAATCGGCATATAAGAACCGGAAAATTAGTTTTCAAAGTCGCTAAGTGGACATTTTAGTCAGTTTCAACTTTTATTCACGGGGCATTCGACAGTAATATAGATACATACATATATACTTTTTATTCTGCTTCTCTACTGAATCGGTGGTGTGGCCGTAGGGGGTAGTAGAGGGGCTTCGTTAGCATTTTTCCGAACAAAAGTTTTTTGCTGAGAATACATACCTTTAAACCAGTGGTCGGCAGAAAGTAGGCTGTGAGCATGACGTTTCACACATTTATACTGTGTGTGTATGACAGAGCTCGGGCAGAGAAATTTCCTATGCCCGCGGAATAGTTTAAATCAGCCGACCACTGCACTATGGCGCACAGATATTTCCCATTTATAAAGGCAATCGTTATTATACCTAGTATTTTTATCTGGGACCGTAATTGTTATAATTTTTAAAATAAAAATTATAAAATAAAAATTATTTGATGATTTTTATGACAAAAATTAATATATAACTCTTATTTTCCATTTTTATAATCATAATTAAGAATAAGAATTATTTTTAAATTTTTATAAAAAAAAAAAAAAAATTTTTAAATTCAATTTTTATTAAAAAAATTGAAAATAAGTGTTACGATTCAATTTTTATTATAAAAATTGAAAATAAAAATTGAATGCGAATAACTTCTGAACCGAGTGGACTATTAAAAACCCGCTTACATTTTTATGATCTGTGGCGCAGTACCTTTCAAATGATGTATCGAATGTCCTTAAAGGGCATAATCAAGGATTCCTTTATAATTCAACAGGGGTATATTGGGAATCAATGTCCAATACTATCGAAACCACCGCATTGAAGTAAAGACGCTTGGCGTGATTGCGCTCCATAAAGCATGAAAATTGAAAATGTGCTGAACGAGTTTTTAATAACAAAGGAGCAAGTCTACACTGTCACTTCAGACAATGGCAAGAATGTCATTAAAGCGATCGACTTCATAAACAAAGAATTGAATTCTGAATTTTGTGACGAGTTTGACGATGACGACCTTATGAAAGATATTCGCGTTCACTCTATACATTCGATTAGATGTGCCGCCCATTCCATGCAATTAGCTGTTCATGACCTGCTAAAAGAGAGGAGTCGGAGATTCCTTGTCGATAGCGCACGATCCATAATAAAAACATTTCGAACTCCGACTTATAGGTAAACAAATTAAATGCATAACATTACACTTAAAAATTACAATACTATTTTAAAATTATGGATACATCCCCAACCTCTACTGGATGTGCCAACAAGGAGCGTATATAAGGAGCAAAAGAAAACCTAAGTGAAACATTGCAGTTAACGGAATCAAATTGGGAGGAAATTAACTTGCTGTTGGCGGTACTAGAACCTATTTTTATAGCCACTCAAAAATTGCAAAGCGAACAATTATATTTCGGCGATTTTTATAAACTTTGGCTTGAAACGAATTTAATACAACAAATATTTCAATGTAATCGAAATAATTTTAAGAAACTCGGTGTGTACTTTTACATGGTTGGCCCACACTTGAAAATTTCTAGTAGAAATATAACTAAATAAATTGAACAATTGAGGATTCCATGATTAAAACATTTTTAGGACCTGTTTTTTTAATAAAGAGTAATATTGTCATTGCAGATGCCATTATTAAAAAATTTTTCTTCACATAATCGAGTCTTCCTTTTGTAATGAACACTGTTATTTATGGAATTATTAAGGAATCCTTGATTATGTCCTTTAAGGATATATAATTTGAAAGGTACTACGCCACAGATCATAAAAATGTAAGCGGTTTTTTAGTAGTCCACTCGGTTCAGAAGTTATTCGCATTCAATTTTTATTTTCAATTTTTATAATAAAAATGGAATTGTAACACTTATTTTCATTTTTTTTAATAAAAATTGAATCATAATTTTTATTTTTATTTTTTTTATAAAAATTTAAAAATAATTTTTATTCTTAATTATTATTATAAAAATTGAAAATAATAGTTATATTTCAATTTTAGCAATAGAAATTGAAATAAAAGTTTATTGTGTTTCTGGATTCACCAATAAAACAAGAAAGCAAAGCTAACTTCGGGCGGAGCCGAAGTTGATATACCCTTGCAGCTAAAACCGGATATATATCGCAAACATCGGATATAGTTGGCCGATCCTTATGATTACATCATAATAAAACCAATTAATTACAATAAAAAATCTAAAAAAAAGTCCCAAGCTTCTATCTTCAAAAATACGAAAGTTGATATTTCTACCAAAAACCATTTCCGATCGTACAGTTATACATATGTCAGCTATAAGATATAGTCAACCGATCTTTATTAAATTTGGTAGATCGGATTAACTGACCAAAAATAGAATGTGTACCAAGTGCCAGCTTTCTATCATCAAAAACACGAAAGTTGGGTCATTTCCGATCGTTCTGTTATATGGCAGCTATAGGATATAGTCGGCCGATCCTTATGAAATTTGGCATGTTGTAATATTTTGCCAAAAATCATGTCAAATTTGAACTCTCTAACTCTAAAAACACCAAAGTTATACCATTTCCGATCAATCAGTTATATGGCAGCTATAGGATATAGTCGGCCGATCCCGGCCGTTCCGACTTATATACTGCGTGCAAAGAAAAGAAGGGTGTGTGCAAAGTTTCAAGTCAATAGCTTTAAAACTGAGAGACTAGTTCGCGTAGAAACAGACAGACAGACAGACGGACAGAAGAACAGACGGACACGCTCATATCAACTCAGGAGGTGATCCTGATCAAGAATATATATACTTTATAGGGTCGGAGATGTCTCCTTCACTGCGTTGCACACTTTTGGACAAAATTATAATACCCTCTGCAAGGGTATAAAAATTAGTGGGAATGTATTAAAAAAACATCAAACTATTATGTTTCATACTCAAAATATTAATTATTAGCACCATATGTTAGCATAACAATTGCAAAGTCAGCTGTTGCATCCGAAAGCACGTGCGCTAAGTTTGTAATTTTCACATAGTTATTTGTTATATTAGATTATTCGTGTAAAGCACCATTTGAAAAGAAAAATAGTAATGGACACCGGCTTGTACTACATGTTAAATTGTTTAAATTGTGCGTGTCTCTACTAAAATTTTGTCATTTTATAAATGCACCTTAAGCTGAATTTTGGGAAAAAAAATTTCAACTTTGGGAAGAGTTTTGAAATAGAAGAAATATAAAGTTTTCAATGCGTCCAAGTTTATGTTGTAGCGTTGTCAATACTGAGCAATGGGTGTTAGTCTTATTGCGCACTTTGCCCCACTATTGGTGCAATTTGAATTTTTCTTAGATAACCTCACTTTCTCCAACGCCGATTTAGTCGCTGCTTGGAACAGCGACAAATGGCTGTACAATGTTTGAACGTCATGCAAATAACAATGTGGATAATGGAATCTTGAAAGA
This sequence comes from Drosophila bipectinata, assembly GCF_030179905.1. Taxonomy (NCBI): domain Eukaryota; kingdom Metazoa; phylum Arthropoda; class Insecta; order Diptera; family Drosophilidae; genus Drosophila; species Drosophila bipectinata. The sequence continues at coordinate 8,170,759 of NC_091735.1, read as the reverse complement.
AAAAAGCCACCAATTTGAAATGGAAGTAATGGAAAATACGGTGCTTCTAGTCGGCTGTTTTGGAGAAGAAGCGTCTGAGTCCCAAAACAAGCTGTATAAATCAGACAGGCGTCACCACTAAAGAAAGCACAGCCGATTAAATTCCTTTGCTGATGTGTTCAACAGAACTATGGATACATCAGATCCAATTATTTTGTCCCTTAATTTATCGAGACGCATAAAAAACTAAAGAGTCTTTTACTTCCAATTGAGGAAATTGTGACGATTGCGAATACGAAAATGATGTTTGTCTCGAAGCAGACGAATTTAACGATTCCAGCTTGTTTTTTTTAGATAATATTGATATACATATTATAGAAAATGAAATAAATGAATAATAAGATTAATACTACTCTATGAAGGAATTTTTCTTTTTCATCTTTTATATGCATTTGTATGGAAAAACACTGAAATCCGGTATTTTAAACTGATTCCCAGGGAAAGCGTTATCAGATTTGGTTCAAAATTTCTATATTAAAAAAGTATTTAAAAAACAACAAATATTTTTTTTCTTTTTTCTTACCGGTCTTTCAGAATTTGGAAATGGCTTGGGCATCAATAAGAGCATCAGCTAGCATTCCTGTATTCATCCAAAGATTATAAAGTACATAGATGGAACATCTCATACAAAGAAAAATTTTCTATGGCGGGTTCCAGCAGTGGAACCCGCTGGAACGAGCGGGCGGTTGTTTTGATTTTGATAAAGTTTTAGTTTTATGATTCTTTTTATATTTACTTTTTTTTTATTATTTTTTTTTTTACTTTTAATTTTTACGTTATTATTATTATTTTTAATTGCATTCTATAACAATTAAAGTAAAAATACGTGACGGACGTGTCGGATGACAAAATGCCGGAAAGACTCCCTTGAAATTTTATTAGCCGGACATAATGAAAAATTAAACAATTGTACAATTGTAAAATTAAAGAAAAACATTACAATTAAAGAAAAATAAAATAAAAAAATTATTATAAAAGAAAGAAAAAGTTCAAAGTCCTTACGAGGAATTTGAACACAGAAAAATTACACAAAGAGTAACTACTCTATGCATTACGCTACCATCCTGTCTCGATCTGCTGCGATCAAAAATACTATTTGCTCTACCAACTACCGCATCGGCGCATCGAAAACAGAAACGAGAAATTGAAATTGAAATTTGGAAGCCAAAACAGTTTTACTCCGTTGTGCGAGCAGTCACACATACATACATAGGTTCACATTTTTGTTGACGGGTACATGTAAAGAGTTATAAAAATAGAATCGTATGCATGTGCGTTCCCCCCTCACCAACAAGCTTGACGCAAAAAGTTGACCGTTTTGGGCCCTGATGTCCCATCTACACAAGTCGGCAAAAGTATTTTGACAACATCAGCTTGCGACTATCCGACACTGCTTTGCATAGTGTAGTCAAATAAATGGTAAACAATTTATGCTCAATACACAGAGTGCAATTACAGTTACACTTTAGACCAATATTTTGCTTATTACCTTTTGAACTTTCTTTCTGCTGATAAGAAAAGTTAGCCGGTAACGAGTTTGACGATGGCATAAGTATTTTGACATCACACATATTTAGTCTGCATTCATTAGTTGATCGACGAATGTCAAACCTTTGCTTAAGATAAGCTTTATTAAATTACTATTTTTGCTGATAGGCTTTTTTTCGTTCATAAATTTATTAAAGATGGTTAAAACAAATGAACTGAGCGAATTCATTAAAAATGAAATAATAATAAAGTATAACTCTGGTATTTCGGTACAAAATATCGGTAAATTATACAGCATTTCTCGGCAAACTGTATACTATCAAATAAATAAATATAATAAGAGCCATACAACCAAAAACGCTAACCGTAGTGGCCGACCACGTAAAACAACAAGCAAAGCTGATACCTATATTTTGAGAAAATTTAAACAGAATGTTTTACATACTCCTCGATCAGTTGCTAAAGAGTTAAAAGAAGGAGCTGGCATTGATATCAGTGAAAGAACCGTTCGTAGACGTCTCAAGGAAGCCGAATTTGGAACATATATTGCCAAAGTCATACCACAAATAACTCCACGCAATAAGTTAAAGGGCCTTGAATTTGCCAAAAAATATGTCGGTCAGCCTGAAGCATTCTGGAACAATGTTTTGTGGAGTGATGAAAGCTCTTTTGGGTTCCATTTCTCAAAAAAAAAGATTTATGTTCGATTGCCGAAACAACATCGCAAAAAAGTGGCACCCGTATGTGAAAGAACAAGTCATTCAGGCGGGTCCGTAATGTTTTGGGGATGCGTATCTTTCACTGGCTTGGGAGATTTAGTTCCTGTTGATGGAACCATGAATAAAGATAAGTATTTAGAGGTCCTCAATAATCATGCTTTTCCTTCTGGTGATAAATTGTTTGGGGAGTCCTTTATTCTCCAACAGGACAACGCCCCGTGCCATAAATCTAAAATAATTACACAATTTTTAAATTATGTTGGAGTAAACACGTTGGATTGGCCACCACAAAGCCCAGATCTCAACATAATAGAAAACCTCTGGTCATATATTAAAAAAAAGAGGTGCGCAAACTTGACTAGAAATCGAGATGATACGATTTTAGAGATACAATCTCTATGGAAGGATATTCCACTGGATTATATCCATAGTTTGGTACAGTCAGTACCAAGACGTCTCCAAAAAGTTATAAATGCTTAGGGTGGATATATTTTCTTTTAATTTGTTATTAGTTTTTAGTTATCATTTAAGTTTTTATAAATTTAAGACCTTAAAGTAAGTTGTCAAAATACTTATGCCACTGGCAATTTGTAAAAAAGTAATTTTTCTTCAACGAACAATGCACTTATTTACTATTTTGTATTATTAAATTTAAGTAATATACTATAACTATATACCATAATTATTGAACATTTTTTCTTTAAATATTTAAAAAGTTACAAAGTTATGGTGAAATTTTCTTGTCAAAATACTTTTGCCGACTTGTGTATGTACTTTATAATCTTTGATTCATCATAAAGCTTAGAGGCCCAGACGACCGAGGGGCGCTCAAGAAACGATTTGTTAGAATATATTAAGTTATTTGTTAATTATTAAGCTAAGAGGAGTTAGTAAGGAAATTTAAAATTCTATATTTTAAGTTAGAGGGACAGGAAAGAGATGTAATAGAGTAGAGACCATTGTAGTTCGAACATAATACCCTAAGAGTCATGCAGTGCATATGTCGAACTACAACGGCTAAGGAGCTCCATAAATTTCATTAATTTATCATTAGTTTTACCCGATCGTTCCTATGGGAGCTATAGGATATAGTTTCCTGATCCGAACGATTTTCATACTATATGTGCCTAGGATCAAATAATAACGATTGGTAAAGTTTCATGTCGATATATCCAAAACTGACCGAGTTATTAATTAATGCCACAAAAACATGTCAAAAACCCCATAGTGCACTGATTTAAACTTTAAATGGGCACTACGGTTCAGACAACACCTTTTTGTGGCAAAAAGTAATATGTGCCTAGGATCAAATAATAACGATTGGTAAAGTTTCATGTCGATATATCCAAAACTGACCGAGTTATTAATTAATGCCACAAAAACATGTCAAAAACCCCATAGTGCACTGATTTAAACTTTAAATGGGCACTACGGTTCAGACAACACCTTTTTGTGGCAAAAAGTAATTCTTGACGCGACAATATTTTTTAGTTTTCTTCCTGTATTTTTTTAATAAACATAAATATTATACTTTTAAAAAAGAATTATCGTGGTAACTTATTCGTCTACTTAAAACAAACAGTTTGGTTTTTTATTTTTTAACAGTCTTTTAAAAACAAACATTTGGTAATCCCAAAAAAGTTTTGCGATAGTTATATGTATATTTCACTTTATATGTCTAGTATATGTCTCAGGAATAGCTCAGGGGTAGAGTTTTTGGCTGATGTGTGAAGGGTACTGGGTTCGAGCCGAGCTGAAAACTTCTCTTTTCTTGTTTTATTATTATACCCTTGCAGAGGGTATTATAATTTTGGTCAAAAGTGTGCAACGCAGTGAAGGAGACATCTCCGACCCTATAAGGTATATATATTCTTGATCAGGATCACCTCCTGAGTTGATATGAGCATGTCCGTCTGTTCTTCTGTCCGTCTGTCTGTCTGTCTGTTTCTACGCGAACTAGTCTCTCAGTTTTAAAGCTATCGACTTGAAACTTTGCACACACCCTTCTTTCCTTTACACGCAGTATACAAGTCGGAACGACCGGAATCGGCCGACTCTATCCTATAGCTGCCATATAACTGATTGATCGGAAATGGTATACCTTCGGTGTTTTTAGAGTTAGAGAGTTCAAATTTTACATTTATTTTTGGCAAAATAATACGACATGCCAAATTTCATAAGGATCGGTCGACTATATCTAATAGCTCCCATATAACTGAGCGATCGGAAATGGTTTTCGGTAGAAATATAAACTTTGGTATTTTTGAAGAAAGAAGTTTAGGACTTTTTTTAGATTTTGTATTATAATAAATTGGATTCTATTATCATATTCTCATAAGGATCGGCCAACTATATCCGATTTTTGCGATATATATCCGGTATTAACTGCAAGGATGCATCAATTTCGGCTCCGCCCGAAGTTAGCTTTCCTTTCTTGTTATGTTATTAAATTTTTTAAAATTATATTTTTGTGGCATCTTTTTTCTGCCATTCGTTACTAATGCTAATGTAACGTATTAAAAAATCTTTTCAAAATCTTATTATGTATTGAGTGCCGACCACTTGTATAATACGGTTATATTTGCAATATCTTGCAAGTTGTTCATAGAAAGTTATGTATATCTTTGTGTTTGTTTCAAACATGTTTCAATATTTCAAAGATTTTTATCAGATATAAAATGTGTCGTTGGAAATACGGATAAAGACGAACTCAGCACCTAGTCGAACTTCTAAGAGACTTATGCCCGGGGCAAGCCAAATACATATTTACATACATAGTTCCATAACAAAAACTTAGTAAACTTAGAAGGGTTATGGTACAGGATTTCTACAGGGTTATGGTACAGGAAACTGAATTTTATTGAGTTATGGATAAGACTCAGTTTTTCGAAGTTTAAAGAGGGTGCCGTAATTTTATAGCCTTAGTGAGAGGACGTGTTTCACTATGGATTTATGACTGCGCCTGAGCATTATCGAACGGCTATAGTTTTACTATTGACTCAACCATATTGTTGAATTATATGTTTGGACTTTCCATGAATATTATTTTTGTCAACTGATTAGATTAGGAGCTTAGATAAGTAGACTAAAATCTAAAAGAAAGAGTTTTCAATTGGAAAGTTAAATTTCGTATTAACCTGTGTTAACATTTTGGTTAAAAATGTCCAACGCAGTAAAAAGGAAGTCTTCGACCCTATAAAGTATAAATATTTTTGACAGTCTAAGCATGTCTGTCTGTCTCTCACTTTGACGCACCATTTTTTCCTTTGCACCAGTGGTCGGCAGGGCCCTATTCCAGGGTCATAGGAAATCTCTCTGCCCGAGCTCTGCCGCTGACACACAGTATAAAACGTTACTAATACTAATTACTAATACTAATGCATGAAAAGTGATATCAATGTATTGGGTGCCGACCACTGTGACATAAAATCAAAAAATTCATGACTAAACAAACGCATATGGTCAATGGATTCTTAAAGTAGCTTCTCCAACTAGATACAAACCATTAGTTTTATTTAAACTTCAGCATCCCTGAACTTCTACCAGGGCTTCAAAGTTCATTGACAGATCAGCTGGTTATCGCAAACAAAAAGGCGGGAAGCTGCACACAGACTTTGAACTTTCCGCAATTTGTAATACGGGCACCAATTTTAACGAAACAAAATGGAAAATGCTATTTCTGGTATGTAAAATATAATTTAATGAAACCAATTTGTTATCAGTGTTACGTGTTTTTTCTGTGTTTGTTTTCGTGATGTCTTAAAATAGTTAATTTGTATTAAAAGTGTCTGCGTATTATGGATTATAACTAATTTTCTGTCACCTTCTGTCACCATCTGAGTTTGCAGAAGTATTAATGTATATTTTTTCTTGAAGATTATGATGATTAGGTAGTCCATTCGTAGAAATATAGTCCCTTAACATAAGTTTAACATAGTAAGCGTTGAATAGTGTCAACGCGTTGAATAACGTCAATTTAACGGTAACTAAAGCTTTGCAAATGTCGTTTTTGCATTGATAACGGTAAACCAAAGCTTATTTATTCTCTTTTTATCACTTTTGCTAAATTTTTCTTTTGCTAACACGTGCATTTTGAGATGGGGAAGAAAACAAAGGAAATTGATATAGATTTAAGGAAACTCATAGTAAATCTTCGCGATGAGGAGAAAACTCTTCGAGAAATTGGGGCTATCATTGGAAGAACACACTCCTCTGTACAAAGAGTTCTTGAAAATGCCCAAAAATCAGGTTCCTGTGAGTCCAGGCCCCGATCCGGTAGGCCCCCAAAGCTCACTACCCGGGAGAAGAGGAGCATTTTAAAGACAATTAAGGTCAACCCAAGGACAACTGCCTCTCAAACTGCTAAGGATATTAAGGATAAGTTCAACAAGGATCTTCATGAGGACACGGTGCGTAAAATCATAAAGAAAGAAGGCTATAATAGCCGTACTGCCCGGAAGAAACCCTTAACATCCGATGTAAATAAAAAAAAACGCATGAAATTTGCGAGAAAATTTCAAAATAAGCCCACTGAGTTCTGGGAAAAAGTAATTTTCAGTGATGAAAGCAAATTTTGCATCTTCGGAATAAGAGGACGTAAGCTGGTATGGCGAAAAAAGAATACAGCCCTAGATATTCAAAACCTTGCCCCAACCGTGAAACATGGCGGTGGTGGTGTAATGGTTTGGGGATGTATGGCGGCTAGTGGAGTCGGTAACCTTGAATTTATTGAATCGACAATGGATCACAAGAGATATATCGACATTTTGAAACAAAATTTATTCCAAAGCGCCGACAAATTAGGACTGGCAAATGAGTTTTGGTTTCAACAGGACAATGATCCAAAACATTGTGCCCACAATACCAAGCTGTGGTTGCTTTACAATGTAAAAAATCAGTTGAATTCGCTACCGCAATCCCCTGATCTCAATCCTATTGAGCATTTATGGGACCTATTGGAGCGCAGGATACGCCAGCACACCATAACATCCAAGGATATGCTTAAGGGAACCTCCCCCATTCTCGGTTTTAAAAAATCGATTTTTTTTTTAAATTTAATTTGAACTTATAACTATTCAAGAATGTTCCCTGAAAATTTCAAGTAAAAATTTCAAAAACTCTTGAAGATATAGCCGATTTATGGTGGAAGCCTCAGGCGACGGCGAGAGCCGTCTCAAAACTTTAAACGCGTTTTTCTCGAAACAGTGTTTTTACGACTGGCGCATAAGGTTACTCAAAAACTGTTAATCCAATCGGTTCCAAATTTTAGCACGTTATTCTATACATATATGTATAGCTCTCGTATGAACTAGGATAAATCAAATCGGTGAAGATCTTCTTTACTTTTCAGCTCGATTTGTGGCTGAAAAAAATGGAAATTTTCAAAAAAAAATTTCAAAGGTCCGCCATTTTGTTAATTTTTGAGCGAAGTTCAATCCTAGTTCATACGAGAGCCAAACATGTACTTTTTCTAATCCCGTTGGAATTTTTGGATTCAGATGTTCCAGTGAGCGGAAATCACATGCGCCGCCGAAAAGAAGGGGTTTTCTTTGATCACAAAAAACAACAACAAAAACAAAAAAAAAAAATTCTGTGAAATGGTTTTCTTCCTTTTTGTGTCTTAATATATGTAAGCACAGTGACAGCCCTAAAAAATAATTTATGTTCATTTGCCAGCCCATTGAAAATCGTCAAAATTTAAAATCGAGAATGGGGGGGGTCCCCTTAAAAGGGTTATGCAGGAAGAATGGAGAAAAATAACAGCAGAGAATACCGCTAAATTGGTCCACTCAATGCCAAATCGGTTGGCTGAAGTCATAAAAAGAAAAGGATATCCAACTTCGTACTAATATATAAAAAAAAAAACGTTTTCTTTCTAGATTTTAAGTTTTGTACGCATACTTTTTCTGAATGAAAATCAGACTATTTTGTTAATTTTTTTTATATTATCTAAAGTTTGATAGCTAGAAACTAAGAAGTTATATATTATTAAAGCTAATAAAAAGTACTACTTTTTATAAAAAAAATAAAAAAAATTGTCTATGTATATTATTAACCCTTTTTTTTTTAAGTCAAAGTGAGCGAACATGTTTGTACGCATAGTTTTTCTGGCAAGTGTACGTATCTTAAAATACAATTTTTTATATTTACACCAATATCGACCTGCTCAGCGGCGTATAACAATGTCTGTTTTAAATTTATAGTTTAAAAAAACTAAAAAAAAAACAAACTTTACGCCTAGCACGTGCTTGCGACAAGAACTGCAAAGCCATTTTTTTGCTTGGCCACTTAAAGGTTATAGTTTTGAAAAAAAAATCACCTTTCAGTTTTACAAGTAGTTCACGCACTGAAATTAAGGGACCAAATCCCGAACGATTTTTCAGCCGAATGGACTACCTTGTATAATTGTATCATGGATAATCTTATTAACAACTTTTGCTCTTATTACAATCTTTTTGCAATCTTATTAACAAAAACAAAGACGCTGTATCTGATTACATTTTGGAAAAACTGAACCGAAAAAATCTTGACTCGGAAGCTAAAAGCAAGTTTTTGGAAAAAGTCAAGAGTTTCGAAATATATGTTAGCCAAAATGTAGCTAAATACAATAAAAATATAGCTCGCTTTAAAAAAAATAAGACTAACTGGTTTAATTCAAGCATGAGCATTGAATTCAATTCAAAGCACACCTTTATCCCAAAACCTTAAACGAGGAAGACCTCAAATAAGTACTGAGGATGGAGGAAAATGCCTGAAACATAAATTGGCGTCGAACCTTACTGACTGTGGGGACAATAACACAAGTTTGTTGCTGCACGCAGCTACACTTTCAGCAAAGAAAGCAAACCATAAAGACATGTGTGTTAAGGAATGTGTTTATGTGTTTTAAGGAATTCGGTGCTATCAGAAAATGGAGCTAAAAAGGCAAAACAAAAATTACTTTTACCCGAGCCAGTACCCTTAACTCCAAACGAAGCTTTGGCATTTGTCCTTGAAAATTCATTAAGTAAATCTGAATATAAAACAAGAAAGGAAAGCTAACTTCGGGAGGAGCCGAAGTTGATATACCCTTGCAGTTAAAACCGGATATATATCGCAAACATCGGATATAGTTGGCCGATCCTTGTGATTACATCATAATAAAACCAATTAATTAAAATACAAAATCTAAAAAAAAGTCCCAAGCTTTTATCTTAAAAAATACGAAAGTTGATATTTCTACCAAATACCATTTCCGATCGTTCAGTTATATGGCAGCTATAGGATATAGTCGGCCGATCCTAATGAAATTTGGTAGGTTGGATCAACTGACCAAAAATAGAATCTGTAATAAGTTTTTGCTTTCTATCTTTAAAAACACGAAAGTTGGGTCATTTTCGATCGTTCAGCTATATGGCAGCTATAAGATATAGTCGACCGATCCTTATGAAATTTGGCCTGTCGTAATGTTTTGCCAAAAATAGCTCTCGTGTCTCTCTTACTTTAAAAACATTAAAGTTATACCATTTCCGATCAATCAGTTACATGGCAGCTATAGAATATAGTCGACCGATCCGCGTCGTTCCGACTTATATACTGCGTGCAAAGGGGTGTGTGCAAAGTTTCAGGAGGATAGCTTTAAAACTGAGAGACTAGTTCGCGTAGAAACGGACAGACAGACGGACATGCTTATATCAACTCAGGAGGTGATCCTGATCAAGAATATATATACTTTATAGGGTTGGAGATGTCTCCTTCACTGCGTTGCACACTTTTGGACAAAATTATAATACCCTCTGCAAGGGTATAAAAAAAAAAGAGTACGTTCGCGACCTCATGTTTTATGCCAATGTTTACGCGACCCCAGGAATATCCGATATACTTTATAGGGTCGGAGATGTCTCCTTCACTGCGTTGCACAGTTTTGGACAAAATTATAATACCCTCTGCAAGGGTATAAATATACGAGACTTGAAGAGTACTCATTTGTCTGCTATATATCCGCCATATGACAAGGTCGTAAGAGCGAATCTGGAGTGCCGGCCTAAGGATATAGTAGTTACCAAAGTTTCATGTAAAATTACCCTACAAGACTTGCTCAACCACACCGCAACCAGAATACTACAAATGCAGGAAGATGTTTTCAGTTCATTTAAAACGATCAATTAGAATTTAAATTAGAATTTAAAAAAGAAACTTCAGAACATATTCTTACAGAAAAAATTGATTTGGATGGGCAACTAAAAAATTTGTCTCCTTTAGTACATAAAATTACTAAGAACAAACTGTAACTACATACATATGTATATCGTTTGATCTTCATATGGCGTTGATGGTAAAGTGCTTAATGTTTTAACAAACACAAATTCTTGCCAAAAATGTCCTGTATGCGGCAGCAATTTTGAGACGGCAGCAAATTTTCTCAAAACAATTTTTTGGGGCCGATGACATACATACATTCAAAAACTTTTAAGCCAAAACCAGAAAGCCTTCAATATGGTGTAAGCCCACTGCATGCATGGATTAGATCAGTGGAGGGCACGAAATCTAACGGTCGGAGCCGCAGCTCGGCCAAACAACAAATTACAACAACAACCACCACCCTCGCGATAGTTGTCGTCGCGTTGTGCGTTGCAAACTCGGGACCGCGGGGTCGAACTCGGCCCGCTACCTGCCTCGGAATTTGTGCAGCATTGGTTTTGTAAATCTTCACGGCTCACTGACCGCGCGACTTGATCGTCTGGCCCGATTTGCTGGCGCCAAAAATTACGAATAACGGGGGGAGCCTTGAGAGCCCGAGGAGCCATGGGCTTGCCCACCCCTGAATTAGATTCTTTGAGTTTGTGTTGAACATAGCTTACAGAATTAAGGGGTTATATAAAGTTGTACCGCGCAAAAATATGGATTTTTATCGATTTTTTTTTGACACTATAGAAAATATTTATGAAAAATGTTTTACCGACTTTGTTTAGTACATGTTTCTGGGTACTTAATTAAATTTTTTCATAAAAAAATATTACATAACAAAAATGTTATAGTCGAATTCCCGGATCGTCTCTTTTCGATGGTGTCTTGCGGTGGACATGATTTCTCAAAAACGGTTCATCCGAAATCCAAATTTGATTAAAAAAAAAATGGCGACGTTTTTAACAAAAAATGTACTTTTTCAAGGTATAAGATTTTCGTTTTTTGTGCTTTAAAAAAGGAGTTTTCAAAAAAATCAAAATGAAAATCCCTCGTTCACGGACTAGCTAATATCATAATAAATAAGTGGTCAAAATTTGGTGTTGATCGGATTAGTAGTTTTTTAGTAATCATGTCCACCGCAAAGGTAATTTCCCAAAAAAAAGATTCTGAGATAATCGCGTTTAAAGTTTCAAGTTTGTTCAAGTTTTATATGCAGATAGTGCGCTATAAATAGCTACAGCTTCGGTTCTAATGCTCCGATCGTTATGAATTTTTGTGAGAGTATTTCCACTATAATTTACTTTTTCTTAAAGAATATGCAATAAAAAAAAAACAGATTTTTTCATATATCACAACTGTATATAACCCCTTAATATTTGTAAGTGGCAAATTCGAGATAACAGCGAAAAATTAATTATGGCGGCAACAAAAAAGAATATTCAAGACAGAATGCAAAAAGAAATAAGCCTACAAGCCAAAAAAAACAGTAGCGGAAACACTAACGACGGAAACACGGCTAGAATGGCGTTTAATAATGTACAATTATTGGCAGATATTTTGAAGATTGATTTTGATATATAAAAAAGATTTAAGATTATTCTTATCGCCATATCCTGTGAACTTTCGATCCATACTAAAAAGGTTCATGACTTCTGTGCAACAACTTTAAAATTGTATCTATCAAAATATCAGTGGTACCCAATGTCATCTATCGTTTATAAAATTTTAGAACCCGGGGCAGACATAATGAAATGTTCAGTGGTACTTGTCGGCTGTCTAGGCGAAAGTGCGTCAGAAGCACGGAATAAATTTTATAAACATTATAGGCGATCTCACGCACGACAGAATTCGAGACTGAATTACATGTTAGATGTGTTCCAAAGGTCCATGGACTCCTCTGATCCTTTATTGTCCATCTGAACAAAAGACTATGTAAAGTCCTACAGTTCTTTTAAATTTGACAAGCGAAAGTAGAACTGAAGCTGAACACAGCGGCTCCAGCTCCGATTTGAATAATTCTTTTTCGTTGGAACTGGACGCAGAAATAATATAACTACTACAAATAATATTAAGTTATAGCATTAAAACAAAAATAAAATATATAAAATGTCTTCTAATAATATCTATGCGTACATGGATTTTATAAAATTAATGAAATCGGGGGCGGTAGGTGTGAGTGGTCAGATCGAATTTTGGCTATAACCTTGTGGGGATCTTATCATCAATTGTGCCAAGTTACAGCACTGTTGGGTCATTTTTGGATGTTATACAAAAAAATCGGTCAATCCGGCCACTACGCATTGCTTTGAACCCAGTATAGATGTTGCAACGGCCGGGATCGACCGACTATATGCTATATCTGTTATATATCTGAACGATCGGAAATGCACAACTTTGGTATTTTTGAAGATAGAAGCTTGAAACTTTTTTAAAAAGTTAGCGGGCTCCGCCCGAATTTATCGTTCCTTTCTGTTATTGCACAGCTCGAAAATTGCATTAAATGTTTGCTTAATGCATTCTTCACTAGTATTTTGTACTTTTTAGAAATCTTTTTCGTTAGTTCTGAGTACTTTAATTTCGTTAATCAGATGAACCGCAAATGAAGCAGTTCTGAGACCTATCTTCACTTAAGTAAAGCCTAGTGAATTGCATATTTTCCATGGTTGTTATGAGTTATAAGTGATATTTTGATCTTAATCACTTTTTCACAACCGATACACGGGGACACTCACAAGCTGTCAACGCATTTGTTTCACAACTTACCAAATGTCTGTGTCCCGATCCCTCTTCTAATTTCGATCCCGAACATGGTCCCATCCCTATTCCCATTCCTATGCCGATACCGGTTATTATTTTCGGTTTTGGCCCTTCGCCTTTATGATTTTTAGACCCTGTGACAGTAGGACCCATTGCCTTTATATGTACGTTTTGTCGCTCCGTTGTTGTGTTTCTGTAGTTTTTGTTGTATTATTGCCGTTACGGTCGTCGGCGGCAGAATTAAAAAAGAAACAATTTTTATAGCAAGGCTAATTATAGATTATCACTCTTCTGCCATCACGTCCGCCTTCACAATTTGTGTACATGCATACATATTTACAAATTTATATGTAGCTACGCGATTCGTAGGATCTTTCGACCATCGAAAAGTATCCATTAAAAATGACACCGCATTGTTTTATCTTTACTGCATAATTGCGGTTAATTTCTTCTTTCGGTGGTCCGGTGTGATCTTTTCGCTGCCTCCGATTACGATTTTGATTTTGGTTTCGGCTTTTGCTTTTGATCATTTTCCACGGCCACATTCTCGTTCTATAGATTGGCCGAAGCCGAATCATCGGGGCGCCGATGAGCAGGACGGTAGATGGGAAGAGGAAACGGAGAGCGGAAAGTCTCCTGAATGAGCCTGTTTTTTTTCTTTTCTTTTGAAGGCAGTCCCTACCCCTTGTGGCCCTCTTCTCCATCTCTTGACTTCAAATCTATAACCGCTCTAAAATCATCGGAAGTTAAAAATATTTCTTTCTATTTTTAATATTTTAGTTTGGTAACATTTCAATGAAAATGTTCAATTTTCATTAAGAGGGGTTTCTACCTTTTTGGTTCCAAAAGACGCTGTTTTTTCCCTAATTTTCCTAATTTTTTCTTTAGTTATTTGATTTATTTTTTGTTATCGTTATTTTCTGGTACCACGGATTCTAGCGACCTTTAGGACTTTCAACAACTTAAAAAACTTAGTTTAAAATGCCAAATTAAATTTTTTACTTCACAATTTAGAAACCCCTCTTAGAACCCCCTTAGAAGGGACCGAACCAGAAGTTTAACATTAAAACTTAACATTTAATGTTAACAATACCAAAACTCTCCTGTTACAAGAAAGGAAAGCTTACTTCGGGCGGAGCCAAAGTTGATATACCCTTGCAGTTAAAACCTGATATATATCGCAAACATCGGATATAGTTGACCGATCCTTATGATTAAATTATAATAAAACCAATTAATTAAAATACAAAATCTAAAAAAAGTCTCAAGCTTCTATCTTTAAAAATACGAAAGTTGATATTTCTACCAAGTAACATTTCCGATCGTTCAGTTATATGGCAGCTATAGGATATAGTCGGCCGATCCTAAAGAAATTTGGTAGGTTGGATCAACTGACCGAAAATAGAATCTGTACTAAGTATCAGCTTTCTATCTTCAAAAACACGAAAGTTGGGTAATTTTCGCGTCAAATTTAAACTCTCTAACTCTAAAAACACCAAAGTTATACCATTTCCGATCAATCAGTTATATAGCAGCTATAGGATATAGTCGTCTTATCCGAGCCGTTCCGACTTATATACTGCGTGCAAAGGAAAGAAGAGTGTGTGAATGCTTTAAAACTGAGAGACTAGTTCGAAACAGACAGACGAACAGACGGACATGCTCATATCAACTCAGGAGGTGATCCTGATCAAGAATATAATAACAGGTATAATAACGATTGCCTTTATAAATGGGAAATATCTGTGCGCCAGTAAACAAATTTTTTTTTGAATAAGTTTTGATGTCAAACAAACGAAAAATTTGATGCTACATTTTAACTGCCAATTTAGCTAAATCGGGTCATTTTTCCAGGAGCTATTCTATGTACATACATATATTCTGCTTTCCTACTAGATTTTTTAAGCTGTGTTTCAAAACTACAAAAGTGTGGAAAATCCGAAGAGGTAGAAACCTAGATCGTTAAATGAGAAGAAGATGGCTGAATTGGATTATATGAATCAAATTTTGTAGAATTCGATAAAAGCGTTAGTGTTCTTGCAAGTTTCCAATTGCTTTGCCAAAACAGTGGTAGTTTGTTGGGAAAGTCTTTGATTCCAGAACGGAAGGATTGATAAGCCTTACACCATGTTCCTTCATTTATTCGTTATTTCTTATCTACTTGTAGTAGTCGCTTAGGGCACTTTGCAACGGAAAAGCAAGTAAAATAAATTACTAGTGCTTTGTCTTTGCTGACGTTCCGCAAAGTGTGGCACCATTGTGACCAGGCAACAACGACCTTGGCGTCCTGCGAACCTGAAAAAATATAACTATCCCATAAGCAACCGTATAAGTACCCTGTCCATTACAAATCCAAAATTTAATAGTAGTTATCCTCTCGATTCCCAACTACCGCATAAAAGCACTTTACACTGCTTAGCCGACGATTGCAAGAGAGCCACCATAAAGGTGGATGACGTCAAAGAGAGAGAAAGAGAAAGAGAGAGAGAGTCAAAAAAGCGCAAAGAAATCCATCTCTTCTTGGGCCATGCGCAACTTTCCATTCCGCATTCGGCCAATGTGATGGGAGTATGTGCACCTGCTGGCAAAGAGGCTGGTCGTACAAATGTTCTGTCGGGAGTGTGGCCGGCCGAACGACAAATTTTATGCCCACTCCATAGCTGACCACAAAATGTTGTGTGAGGACTGGTAAAAGGAAGATCCGTATGAGTTTGCTTGTCAGGCTGCAGAGGGTCGGAAGCTCCATCGGCCCACACCTTTTGCTTGGCACGGAGACGGCGTGGACCCCACACATGGGGTCCCCTTTTCACTTAGGACAAAACAGAATGCTGTAGAATTGCACATTACAACCCTAACATTATTCGCTATGTTCTGACCCGCAGAAATTGCAATTTTATATATGTATGTACATATGTACATGCCATCTATGGTGGTGCTAACAAACATACATATGTATGTGTGTACCCAATCCAATATCCAAATTGTGCCTTTAAATCTATCGGACGAATAGTGCCAGTTTCATTCAGTATCAAATCATGTATCATACATACTTGCATACATACATACATATGTTATAATAAATTTATCTACATGAATGCATATGCACATATACATATATGTACAATTGATTGTCTTATTAGTTCTGAGTCTGTAGATATTGAATAAAGTCAATAGTTCTAAAGATATCGACTCTAAATGTAAGTCAATGATACCCCATTACAGTTGAATTTATTTATGTATTGTAATAGCAAATACATACATACATATGTACAAAGCGAAAAAGTTTACCGAGGACCCGATTAAAGGACCATTTAACAATAGATTCCGATGTAGTCATGTTTCGAGTGGTTCAATATAATACATAATTTGATCTGCAATAATTTGTCACCAATATTTCTTCTTGTAAATATTATATTAAATATTATATTTCTTCTTGTAAATACTCATAAATATTATATGAGTAAAAGGTATACATATTTTATTTGTACAAACGTTAGGGCCACATCTCATACCATGGTTTGAGAAAAAATGAATATGAATTAGAACCTTACACGTAAACACTCATTTTCGTATACTTCGAAATTACTCTATACTCGTATTCGTTAGTAAATTCGTTATACTCGTAAACGCACGTAATCTAAATATTAGTATGCCATGTAATTGTATTAGTTTCGCAGAATTTTAGGTATTCCAGCCAGCAGTGACACTTAAGAGAGAGCTTTCTCTCAAGCCATTATTTAAATTTTTTAAAAAAGAAGCAATATTTCCACAAATAGCAATATGATGAATAAGCTACAGTTTTTTAATGTTAACTAATAAAAAAAAAATGAGCTGCAATAATTTTAAATTTGATTTGCCTATTATTACAAAAAATGTAATATACGTATTGTGTTTTATTTATTTAATAAATTCATTTATTAACAAATACATCAAATGGTAATTGGTATAGTAAGCATCGAGTTGTACTTGATAATTACCTAGCACACATTTTAATGTTCAGTAATGTCAAGCCTAAGTAAGTATTTTGTACTTACAAATACGAAAACGAAGCCTGCTTTGATTGTACTTGTTCAATCGGTAAGATTGGATACCGGTCAAGGCAAGTACATATGTACATTATCGTCATTTCAAATGTATTCACGCAAGACTAATATGAATACAATGAATGATGTAAAAAAATTTAAATAAAACGTTTTGAGTTAAGGTTGCGAACGTTTTTATTTTCATTTTGAGGCTGACTTTCAAATACCTTAATACGTTATGACTTAATACGACTATACGTCAGGCTGACTTAATACGTTATATTTTTGGTATAATGTAAATGTTATAAATAACATGAAATTTATGGTTTTTAGTATTTTTTAGTATAAAAAAACTTGAAAACATACATACAAAACATACAATACATATTTATTATATTTATATAAATTATATTAAAATAATAAATTATATTTTATTTTTATAATTTTAAAATTATATTTTATATAATTATAATTTTCTTTCAGACGGCTTGGTATCTTTTCGCAGACAAAGAGTTAAACATAAGCAGGGGTATCTTTCATACATACATATATAAATAAATATGCGTATATTTTTTATGGTTATTTATTATTATTTAAAAGAGTAAAAAATTATTAAAATTTGTTTTGCAGACAACAAAATACGCAGGGGTATCTTTCATACATACATATATAAATAAATATGCGTATATTTTTTATGGTTATTTATTATTATTTAAAAGAGTAAAAAATTATTAAAATTTGTTTTGCAGACAACAAAATACGTTTGAAAGAAAATATGCTGCCAAATGCATCATGGTTGATTTATCATTGAAATGTAAAAACACTTAAAAAACAAATTGTAATCAATTTTTTTCCTATATTTGTATACGATAATTTTTTATACTATACTTGTAGAGCTCTTGTAGATTTTAGTTTTAGAACTTGTAGAGCTCTCTTCGATGTTTCAGATCTCAATACTCCACACCCTCGATAATTTCGGAAGCAGTGAAGACATGTCAAAGAGAAGCTCTCTGTGCTCTCTTATTTATTTTGGCTCTCTTATTTATTGTGCTCTCTTATTTATTTGCCGTTCAGCACTGCTTGCCTGTGCTCTTTCTAACGAAGAGTGACGTATACGAGCTTGTAGACGCGAATGGTTTTGTTTGGTTTGGGTTCGAGTTAATGGGAGTAAAGAAGCAGGCAATACAACCGTTGGAGTGTTCGTGTGTGTGCCAACGGCTAGGTTGGTCATTTTATGCGTGCGTAAGTGTGTGTACAGCTGTTGGCTCCATCCGCAGCAACAGACGCAGCAGAAGCAGCGGCGACGTGATTTTAGTCGAGTTGCCGCTGCCGCATCAGATCACACTTCGCCTTCAAGCGCACTTTAATCGGTAATCGGAATCGGAACCGAGTCTTCGTCTGTTATCGTTTCTATCCGCCTCTTTTTTGTCACCAAATACATGTACATACATACATATTATTTTTCTGTGTCGCGATGGTTTGCCGCCGCTAAGTGCGGAAATCTATTTGTTTATGTAAAGTACAAAATAAATAAAAAAAAAACAAGAAAAAAAACTGAAGAAAATAATTATTATTTTAAAGAATTTTTTTTAATGTGCAAGATGACCGTAGTCCCGTCATATAAAATATTTTAAAGTGATTAGCATGTGCAGTACGGTTTCTGCTGGTGCCGAGTGGTAACATAAACAGTTAAGGATGAATAAGATATGTCCGTATACATATGTACGTACGTACACATATGTATACATATGTAATACAAACTTGTACGGACATTGTGCCGTCCGATCCGATCCGCGTGCATCAAAAAATGCTTCGCCTTTGGTTTGTTCGCATTCCAATCGAAAATTGGCTATTTTCATCCCACTCACACTGCCGCACAAGTGTCCCCGCCGCTGTCGTCATCGCCATCGCCGCCGTTTGTCGCTTGCCGTCATCGTCAACGTCGTCGTTGCTGCGTCCTCTGGATTGGCTTTCCGATTCCAAAGAGTTCGTTTTTTATGCCTCTGGTCGTCCGACTTTTTCACCGAAAGTCGATTGGATTACATGCTCCTTGAGGCTCTTCTCAATTGCTTTTTCACGCTGTTTTTTTTCTCGTTCTGTGTCCTCAGCATCTGCGCTGACGCTGACGCCGACGCCAGCGTTGACGCTACTACGACGGCGACGATATTTCGTTTTTTGTGATTCGTTTTTTGCGTATGCTCCGGGGTGCGCTCGTGTGTGTCTCGCGTGTGTGTGGCTCATGCTTGTTTTTGTGTGTATGTATGGGGGTCTTGAATATTGTCGTCGAGTGTCATTGGTCGAACAGCGACCTCAAAACGTCGCATTTTTAAGTTCGACTAGCCGCTGAAGTTTCTGATTTTGAGTGCGGGTGTTGGCCACTGTGAGCGGACGTGAGAAAGAGAAGGCACATTAGTGCATGCTTCTGTAAGTACATGACACGGCGGGGGCGAGTATAAAATGCATGGTAAAATGGCGACAACGACATCTAAAAGAGAAACAGAGGCTACAAGTCATTTAAGATCGTGTGACATTTTTGTAATAATAACTTTAAACATTTTCGGGAACTGAAATCGTTCCAGCCTCGTTTTACAAGAAAAACATCATCTATATTTTCAGTTACGCATTTGGAGATACAAATAATAAACCTTACTTGTATAAAAATTAAACAGCACTAAAATTAATTAAGTGAAAGGTGCAACGAAAACACATCATCAACTTATAACTTAAAATATAATATTAAGGTGCACGTGGCTGCGTTCAATAAATCAACAAACTGAACATAAAAAATAAAATTATAGCAGCAGACGTCTTTAAAATCCATACATAGAACTCCGTTTTAACTTATATACAGGTACTTAAAGATGCAAATTAAAAAGTGATTTGCATTCATATGTCACGATATGTCGACGATATTTAAAAAAAATAATAATGTCCATATATTCTATAAGTATATTGCATCTCTATTGGATATATTACATATATTGTAACTCTCTATTAACTAAAAGGGCAAAATTAAGTTTTATTTTTTATACATTTTAAAGTTTTTGAAATCTGTATTTTTATACCGTTGCAGGGTATCTCCCTATAAAGTATTTATGTATATTATTGATCAGGATCACATCCTGAGTCTATATAAGCAAGTCCGTCTGTCCGTTTCAACGCTGTCTTATGTCTAGACTTTAGAGATATCAACTTCAAACTTTGCATACATCCTTTTTTTTGCAGGCAGTATAAATGTCGGCCTGAACGGGATCGACCGACTATATTCTTTAGTTGTCATATACATACATATGTACATAATTGAACGATTGGAAAAAACGGAGTATTTTTAAAGACAGTCGCTTCGTTTTTTTACCCTTGCAGAGGGTATTATAATTTTGTCCAAAAGTGTGCAACGCAGTGAAGGAGACATCTCCGACCCTATAAAGTATACATATTCTTGATCAGGATCACCTCCTGAGTTGATATGAGCATGTCCGTCTGTCTGTCTGTTTCTACGCAAACTAGTCTCTCAGTTTTAAAGCTATCGACTTGAAACAAACACCCTTCTTTCCTTTGCACGCAGTATATAAGTCGGAACGGATCGGCCGACTATATCCTATAGCTGCTATATAAGTGATTAATCGGAAATGGTATAACTTTAGTGTTTTTAAAGTTAGAGAGTTTAAATTTGACACAAGAGCTATTTTTGGCAAAATATTACGACATGCCAAATTTCATAAGGATCGGTCGACTATATCCTATAGCTGCCATATAACTGAACGATCGAAACTGACCCAACTTTCGTGTTTTTGAAGATAGAAAGCTGGAACTTGGTACAGATTTTATTTTTGGTCAGTTGATCCAACCTACCAAATTTTATTAAGATCGGCCGACTATATCCTATAGCTGCCATATAACTGAACGATCGGAAATGGTTTTTGGTAGAAATACCAACTTTGGTATTGCTAAAGATAGAAGCTTGGGACTTTGTTTTTAGATTTTTTATTGTAATTAATTGGTTTTATTATGATATAATCATAAGGATCGGCCAACTATATCCGATGATTGCGATATATATCCGGTTTTAACTGCAAGGGTATATCAACTTCGGCTCCGGCCGAAGTTAGCTTTGCTTTCTTGTTTTTTTTTTTTAAATTTGTATTCTTAAAAATTAGTTTTATAATGAAATTCTCAAAAGCATTGGCCAACTATATCCAATATTTGCGATATACCTCAGGGTAAGAAGTATATGTGCATTGAAATTATTTAAAAAAAAAACCATAAAATAATTATGTATATAAGGTTTTTGATTAAATTTATTTATATTGCTGGAATACATATTAACAAAAAAATAACAATATAGTTTTCGTAAACGTTTTGATTAACTTTAAATTAAATAAAGAATTTTAATTTCATATGAAATAAGTAAATGTGCATACTGGCCGAAAATTCGAAATACATGTTGGAAAATTTTTCAACAATTTTAAGTACACATCCTAATAATTTATATGACTTCCTTTCATTGCATTGAATTTGCTAAGTTTTTCAGCGTTGTCGGATTAATTTGATCCCATTCCTTGATCAAAGCCTTAGGTCCTTAGGGTTTAGGTCCGGGCTGATCGCTGGCCATTGCAATAGCGGTATTTTTCTAGCTGTCAGAAAGTTTTGTGAGGTGTGTGGATTGGCGCGTTGTCTTGCTGGAATATCCACTCATCCCCATAAATGTCTCCAGCAAATTCAATGAGCACTGTTTTTAGTAACTCTATATAAATTTCTGCATTTGTTCTAGTCGGTATAAAACAAAGTGGAGACTTCCCAGCATACCCAAATCCGGCCCAAACCATTAATGATCCTCCACCGTGGTTTCGTTTATGGCAGACCTGCCGTGGTTGCCTTTTGTCGCGCCAGTACTTTTGACAGGAGTCAGGACCGTCTAAGTTAAATTTTTTTCGTCCGAAAACATAACTTTTTTAAACTCCTCCGACCAAAATTTGTATTTCTCAGCAAATTGTAGACGAGCGGTTATGTGGCGCTTTAATAGCCTTGGTACAGGGTCGCGTGAAGCATACATATGTAACCCTTGCGTTTTGGTTTAAAATTTGGTTTATACGTCTTTGGGATACTTCAAGATTCAGTTGACCTTTTATCACCATGCAAGACTTGTTGTCTTGAACTGCTAGACGCCGAATTCGTCTCTTGCACCGCTCGTCGATTTTAGTGGGCCTGCCGCTTCGCTTTATTTTTCCATAACTTTCTGGATTTTTAAAGAAGTTACTTATTGTACTCCTGTGCCTATTTAATCTGGCAGCAATATAAGAAATGGTCTGGCCAGATTCAGCCAGTCCTTTGATCATGCCGCGATCTTCTTCTGACAAATGTAAACCACGTGGCATTCTACCGTAAAATCAAACTAAATATTAATTATTTTATTATACAAAGATAAAAAAAATATTTTACTTACGTTGCGCTGACTAAAAAATATTTTTAGATCACACTTCTTAGCTTACTCGCTATCAATAACAGAATAATCTCAATATGCACATATTCTTATTTCCTATTAAAATCACAAGTTTCAGCACATGTTCTTAGAAACGGTACAACGAATGAAGTCCAAAGAGGACCGTTGAATTAGGATATGTTCATAAAAGATAAGAATACAAAACTGCGTACTTACAAAAACTGTACCGTTAACTTTAGAGTAAATACAAGCAAATTAAAAAGTGCACATATACTTCTTTCCCTGAGGTATATGTTAGGGTGTCCCAAGGTAACAGGTGGGACTTTTTTCTGAAAGCTGGAAGTTCCAGCTTTCTACTTTCAAGCACGAAAGTTGGGTCATTTCCGAGCGTTCAGTTATATGGCAGCTATAGGATATAGTCGGCCGATCCTTATGAAATTTGGGATGTCGTATTATTTACTCTCTAGCTCTCCAAAAATAGCTCTCGTGTAAAATTTGAACTCTCTAACTCAAAAAACACCAAAGTTATACCATTTCCGATTAATCAGTTATATGACAGCTATAGGATATAGTCGGCTGATCCCGGCCGTACCGATTTATATACTGCGTGCAAAGGAAAGAAGGGTGTGTGCAAAGTTTCAAGTCGATAGCTTTAAAACTGAGAGACTAGTTTGCGTAGAAGCAGGCAGACGCACAGACGGACATGCTCATATCAACTCAGGAGGTGATCCTGATCAAGAATATAAATATATTTTATAGGGACGGAGATGTCTCCTTCACTGCGTTGCACACTATTGGACAAAATTATAATACCCTCTGCAAGGGTATAATAAAATTAAACAAAAACTAATAACAACTCAAAAATTTACATTACTTTAATATTCGGTGTTTGTATTCGACGCTATTGATGATATCTGCGTTTGGTGTACACGGCGGTCCAATTCACTCCAAAAATTTTCAATAGGATTGAGATCAGGTGATTGGGGCGGCGTTTTCAAGACCTTTGGGCAGTTGTAAAGCATCCACGACTTGACTTTGGCCTTGTGCCTTGGATTATAGTCCTGATATAATTTAAAAGTGTTTTGCAATTTTTGTTTGCAGTTTCCATTTTCTCCGCCGACTGCTGTAAATGTTTCTTTAA
Organism: Drosophila bipectinata; assembly: GCF_030179905.1. Lineage (NCBI taxonomy): Eukaryota > Metazoa > Arthropoda > Insecta > Diptera > Drosophilidae > Drosophila > Drosophila bipectinata. Next base: position 8,146,987 of record NC_091735.1, on the reverse strand, counting down.
AATTTTCAAATATTCGTCTAGGTCCCTAATTCTATTTATAAATACTGAATTTATAAATACTGAGTTAAGGCCGATCATGGGAAGGAAGTTTCATCGTAGAGTTCAGCTGAGGATTTCCGCAGTTTCCTTTTAAGTCTTACCCTCTAAGTGAAGCTGGAGGATAAGCTTTTGCTGCTCCAAGGATGCATTTTTACCTTTGCGGCCCATCTTTAAAATCGGTGCTCGTGGTATCTTTTTTCTTTGGTTTGATTGAAACGAATTTTCCCTTTGGGTTCAAATACGTATTTTTAATAAAAAACGTGGTAATGAGTGAAAATTTTAATCTTCAATATAAATACATCTATCTTACATACTAGAAAACGGAAATGCATTTATATTTATTCATTTAGCTAAAAAATTAAACTAAAGTTAAATTTTATGTTTATGACCTGGAAATAAAAATAGAAACGAAATGACTAATCCTTCTCTAAATTTAGTAGTTTAGCAAAATTTACCATGAAATGTATTCAGTTTTAATATTTTGTGCCGTTACCAGAGTTTTTCAAAATTGCAGCACACCTGCGAGGCATAGACTCAACCAGATTGGAGCATATTGTTTGCTAAATGGAGTACCACTCTTTCTGGAGTGTTTTTTTTTGGTTGAAACCCATTTAAACGTTTTTTAGGATGCCTCACTGATGCTCAATAGGGTTTAAATCGGGTGACTGAGCTGACCAATCCATAACGTCGACTTTATTGTCCTGGAACCACTTTTTCGCAAGCTTGGATGTGTGTTTGGGATCGTTATCCTGCATAAATTTCCACTTCCAAGGCATTTCCTCTTCGGCGTATGGTAACATAACGTCCTTCATTATTTTTACATAGTCTGTAGAACACATATTGCCTTGTACCCGATAAAGTGGACCAACACCTGAAGCAGAGAAACATCCCCATAGCATTATATTGCCCCCTCCTTGTTTGATTGTATTTTTGGTGTATTTGGGATCGATTGCTGTGTTGTTTAGGTGTCTAAAATGGGATCTACCATCAGATCCAACAAATCAATCTTTGTCTCATCGGACCAAAGAACGTTTTTCCAGTTCATTCCAGTTCACTCTTGCTTTTTTGCAAAGCAGAGTCGCCTTTCGATATGCCTCTTGCTTATAAAAGGAACTCTCCTTAAATGTGCTTTCAAAACACGCTTAATCAGTCTTTTGCAAATGGTATGACTCGTTACAGATGCGTTCATATAGTTTTTAAGATCCTTCGAGGCTCCTCTTTCGACTTCCTTATAAGGGTCGTGTCAATTTTTGTGGAAGTTGCTCCCTTTCTGCCACGTTTTTCCTGGTTATCTGTATAGTGGATAGCAGAAAACACTTCTTTTTTGGAGCATTCCAATAGTTCGACAATTTGTCCCATGGATTGGACTTCTGCTTTTAATGTGAGATCTAATCCTCACATCCTCTCCACGACCCATTTTAAATTAAATTAAATGACAAATTGTCCAAAATAATAATTGCATTTCCGTTAATCAGTCATATGGCAGCTATAGGATATAGTCGGCCGATCCCGACTTTTCCGACTTATATACTGCGTGCAAAGAAAAGGGTGTGTGAAAAGTTTCAAATCGATAGTTTTAAAACTGAGGGACTAGTTTGCGTAGAAACAGACAGACGGACATGCTCATATAAACTCAGCTGATTAGGTGATTTTTGCACAGGAAACGCAATAAACTTTTTTTTTTCTAAAATATAACTTTTTTTATAAAGCCTCCTTTGCACCCATATCATAATATTGCTCTTATCATTTATCCCGAGTGCTATGATTTGCGTAAGTGTCAAACTAAATTTTAAAAAAATTTAACGGTATGCCAGTTTTAAGGTTCATTGTGTCCCTTTAAAAAATTCCCTTTACGGTATTTTGGTTAGTTTTATAATTCTTAAAATGCGGTCCAATCAGCCCTTTCCTTATTCGGTGATAAGGAAATCATTTTTGTATTTGTTTGTCATTCATTTTTGTAAATCATTTGCCTTTTAACCATATCCATTTTTCAGTTTTGTTAACTTTGAAAGGCTCTACGATTAATAAAGTAGGACCATCTTTTGCGCGAAGAGGCTGACCAGATCCGCCGATTTGAATTTTTGCGGGGAAACTCAAAACTCCGGCCCCAATATGACGGATCTATCCGTCCTGTTCTATCCGTCCGTGAAAACTTTAATCCTACTTTAAAATGAGTGTGATTTTGACCCATAAATTACAATGTAATGTATTTACCAAGTATTTGGTTGAAGTAAAAATTTCATGTTAAACAATGTATTAGCGATGGCTTTTGGCCGTAAGTTTTTTACTTACCTTATGTTACTTTGTAACATTACTTTTTTAAGTTCGTACATAACACCTTTCAATACCCGGTACTCGTCGAGTACTCGGCCCCCCCTACGGATACCGATTCAGTAGCGAAGCAGACTAAAACCTGGGGGCAGACTTGGGAGCGGGAGTAGGCGTGACAAAATTTTGACACAAACTTAATCTCCGCAGATACCATACGAATCCAACTTCCAAATCGGATAGTTTTCTCTCTTGTAGTTTTCGAGATCCATGGGTTCAAAATTTTAGCTTGTTTGTATTGTATTTATTGGGAAATTGTATTTATATCGGTATATCTCCTCTTAAAACCGTTTGATTTGAATGAAATTTGTTTTTAGATATATATCAACTATAGGAATTGTTTGGCATCAACATTTTTTCTAAAAACCTTTTTTCTAAAATTTGTGGATACGGAGAGGGCGTGTCAAAATTTTGAAACAAGCTTGATGTGCGTGCGCATTGACTCGGCTGCTGATGCTGATCAAGAATATATATACTTTATGGGGTCGGAGATGATTTCTTCTCTATGTTACATACATTCACACAACTACAATATACCCTTGTATTCTACAAGTATCGGGTAGAAAAATATGTCTACTGTTTTTATACCCTTGCAGAGGGTATTATAATTTTGGTCAAAAGTGTGCAACGCAGTGAAGGAGATATCTCCGACCCTATAAAGTACATATATATATTCTTGATCAGGATCACCTCCTGAGTTGATATGAGCATGTCCGTCTGTCCGTCTGTCTGTCCGTCTGTCTGTCTGTTTCTACGCGAACTAGTTTCTCAGTTTTAAAGCTATCGTCTTGAAACTTTGCACAAACCCTTCTTTCCTTTGCACGCAGTATATAATTCGGAACGGGCCGGATCGGCCGACTATATTCTATAGCTGCCATATAACTGATTGATCGGAAATCAGAAATCAGGAAATCAAATTTTACAGAAGCGCTATTTTTGGCAAAATAATACGACATGCCAAATTTCATTAGGATCGGCCGACTATATCCTTTAGCTGCCATATAACTGAACGATCGGAAATGGTATTTGGTAGAAGTATCAATTTTCGTTTTTTTTGAAGATAGAAGCTTGGTACTTTTTTTTAGATTTTTTATTTTAATTAAATGGTTTTATTATGATGTAATCATAAGGATCGGCCAACTATATCCGATGTTTGCGATATGTATCCGGTTTTAACTGCAAGGGTATATCAACTTCGCTCGAAGTTAGCTTTCCTTTCTTGTTTTCTGTATTATAGGTTTCTTGAATTGTAATTTATTTTTGGGGAAAGAGTTTATTTTTTGTTCTCACTGTTAATATATTTTATTATGAGTCAGAAAACCGATTTCAGGTTTAATTGAGAAAAAAACATGCTACTAGCGAGTTGGGCTCATTGACGCGTATACTTCCTTGAATGATCGTCGTTCTTTCTCACAGGATAGCCATCATTTTGCACGAAGATATACTTCAGAGACCGTAGCCAGCGGTGGCAGAAATTGAAATTGCAACGAAAGCGCAATAAAAACAACAACCATAACAAAAAAAACATGAAAAACAACAACGCACATGAAAATGTAATGCAGACCACAGATGAAAGACATAAAACCTGCGATGGATACGTCGACGACATGAACTTACCTTAGTCTTGCCAGCATCGTCTTCGCATCAATACATCCATTCCCATTCCCTTCACGGTAATCGTTCTCCTTGCTTTGTGACGTTGTCGCCTCCGCAAGCCACAGGGTATAATTGTAAAGGTGCCACTGCTGCTTTTGGATAGTGGCTTAAATCGCAAAAAAATTCGTCAATTTGTATGGGAAAAACTGGGCTTTTTATACCCGGTGGTAGTCACACGATTGTAGTCGTGTGAATGTATGTAACATAGAGAAGAAATTATATATATTCTTGATCAGCATCAACAGCCGAGTTTATATTGCCATGTCTGTCCGTTAGTCCGTCTGTCCGTATGAACGCGTGAATCCCTTCCGCAACTATAATTCGAAAAATTTCTGTAACACCAGTACAAGAAGGTCTTTTGAAAAACAGTTGATGCATAACTATTTCTGTAGTTAATTTATACCCGACAAAAAAATTTCATCCAAGTTTCATCCGGCTGGTTTTTGGAGTATATATCTACTTCTATATGTCCTATATGTCTACCATTTCCCATAAAAACGGGCTAAAATTATAATCGGAGGTATCCGATTTAAAGTCGTGTGATATCCGTGCAGATTAAGTTTGTGCCCACTCCCGCCCCAAAACAGAAATCTTGTTGTAGCACCAGCTTCTTAATGTTTTTTAAAAATATTTTGATGCCAACTGTTCCAATGGCTAATCAAAAAACAGCCAAATCTGATCATTTTTAGAGGAGTTATAGACTTTTTAGTCTCCTTCCTTACTGAATTTGTAGTATGGCCGTAGGGGCGCTGCAGTTGTTGTTTTGCCCAAGCGCAAAAGAATGCAACAACAATTTTTTGCTGAAAATCCATAACTTTAAAGGTTATTTAAATTGTGGGTGGAAAAGATGAGTACCGTCTATAATATAGTCGGGAAACTCGACTATAGCCGCCTCTCCAGTTATTAACAATTATCTGTTAGTCTAGATTATTGTAATTAAAAGTAATGATAAATTAAGCCAATAGAGATTAAAAAATTTTAGATTTAATTTCATCTAGGGATAATTCAGGGGATAACAAATGGGAAACCAGGTTGTAATGTTTACAATTGATTACCAAAGGGGTCGGAAGGACCTAGTTACCCTGTTAGGAACTGAAAAGTTTAAGTTTTCCAGAAGTAATTTGGAATTCACCTGTCCTAGAATTAGCATATAAAGAAGCGTAACCCCAGCTTAAGTACCGCGTTCTTGGAATGAAGGTAGTTTAGGTAGTAGGTAGGTAGTAATAGTTTAGGCCGGTAACGCTACGACACAAGGCAATTAACAGTATTAAAGTTTAAATTTTTTAATGTAAATAAAAGAAACTGCTTTTGAACAAAGTATTTCGGAATCGATAGGACAAAACAAAGATACATATAGAGTCTTAGTGGTGAAAGGATCATAAAGTTTATTTGACTATCGTTTGATAAAAGCTCCTGGCTTTATTAACACTCAATGAAATAAGTAAAATCAGGCTCAAGGCACCTACGTTTTTTATACCCTTGCAGAGGGTATTATAATTTTGTCCAAAAGTGTGCAACGCAGTGAAGGAGACATCTCCGACCCTATAAAGTATATATATTCTTGATCAGGATCACCTCCTGAGTTGATATGAGCATGTCCGTCTGTTCTTCTGTCCGTCTGTCCGTCTGTCTGTCTGTCTGTTTCTACGCGAACTAGTCTCTCAGTTTTAAAGCTATCGACTTGAAACTTTGCACACACCCTTCTTTTCTTTGCACGCAGTATATAAGTCGGAACGACCGGGATCGGTCGACTATATCCTATAGCTGCCATATAACTGATTGATCGGAAATGGTATAACTTTGGTGTTTTTAGAGTTAGAAAGTTCAAATTTGACATGAAATCTATTTTTGGCAAAATAATACGACGTGCCGAATTTCATAAGGATCGGCCGACTATATCCTATAGCTGCCATATAACTGAACGATCGGAAATGACCCAACTTTCGTGTTTTTAAAAATAGAAAGCTGGAATTTAATACAGATTCTATTTTTGGTCAGTTGATCCAACCTACCAAATTTCATAAGGATCGGCCGACTATATCCTATAGCTGCCATATAACTGAAGGATCGGAATTGACCCAACTTTTGTGTTTTTGAAGATAGAAAGCTGGAACTTGGTACAGATTCTAGTTTTGGTTTGGTCAGTTCATCTAACCTACCAAATTTCATTAGGATCGGCCAACTATATCCGATGTTTGCGATATATATCCGGTTTTAACTGCAAGGGTATATCAACTTCGGCTCCGACCGAAGTTAGCTTTCCTTTTTTGTTTTTTTTTTTTAATTTATTTATATTATATTTGAATTGATTTTAAGTGTTTTTCAAAATTTATAATCGTACTTAAAAATAATAAAAAATTTTGAAATCACCTTAACATGGCCTCACTTTGTTTCCACTACAAACCACTAAACTCCACTTCTTCGCGCTGTCAAAAATTTATATGAGTGAGGGATTTACGGCATATTGCCAGGGTTCCACAACAATAGGCAGGCCGATGAGAGAGTGAAAACAAGAAAGGAAAGCTAACTTCGGGCGGAGCCGAAGTTTATATACCCTTGCAGTTAAAACCGGATACATATCGCAAACATCGGATATAGTTGGCCGATCCTTATGGAAATAGGAAAATATAATCCAATTTATTACAATACAAAATCTAAAAAAAGTCCCAAAATTCTATCTTCAAAAATACGAAAGTTGATATTTCTACCAAATACCATTTCCGATCGTTCAGTTATATGGCAGCTATGGGATATAGTCGGCCGATCCTAATGAAATTTGGTAGGTTGGGTCAACTGACCAAAAATAGAATCTGTATTAAATTAAAATCTATAATAAACAAAAACACGAAAGTTGGGTCATTTCCGATCGTTCAGTTATATGGCAGCTATAGGATATAGTCGTCCGATCCTTATGAAATTTGGCATGTCGTAATGTTTTGCTAAAAATAGCTCTCGTGTCAAATTTGAACTCTCTAACTCTAAAAACACCAAAGTTATACCATTTCCGATCAATCAGTTATATGGCAGCTATAGGATATAGTCGGCCGATCCCGGTCGTTCCGACTTATATACTGCGTGCAAAGGAAAGAAGGGTGTGTGCCAAGTTTCAAGTCGATAGCTTTAAAACTGAGAGACTAGTTCGCGTAGAAACAGACAGACGGACAGACAGACAGACGGACAGACGGACAGACGGACATGCTTATATCAACTCAGGAGGTGATCCTGATCAAGAATATATATACTTTATAGGGTCGGAGATGTCTCCTTCACTGCGTTGCACACTTTTGGACAAAATTATAATACCCTCTGCAAGGGTATAAAAAGAGAATTATATTTTTAGACCGTAACATCTTTGTAACATTGGAATAATAAAACATTAATCCAAAGAAAAGAGATCAGATGTACCGTCTACTATCTTTACTCCTAACTACATGATTTTCTCCTGTTGCTATGGCCATCGCCTTAAGCTAAAATATTTCTCTGCTGGAAAATTCGTCAAAAATTACGGAGTGGTAGAGAATGGGGCTAGGAGGCTTTTCAGTTTTACTTACATTTTTATTTTTTTTTTCTTATTAATTACTAATATTACACAAAACAAGAAAGGAAAGCTAACTTCGGGCCGAGCCGAAGTTGATATACCCTTGCAGTTAAAACAGGATATATATCGCAAACATCGGATATAGTTGGCCGATCCTTATGATTACATCATAATAAAACCATTTAATTAAAATAAAAAATCTAAAAAAAAAAGTCCCAAACTTCTATCTTCAAAAATACGAAAGTTGATATTTCTACCAAATACCATTTCCGATCAATCAGTTATATGGCAGCTATAGGATATGGTCGGCCAATCCTAATGAAATTTCTTAGGTTGGATCAACTGACTAATCTGTACTAAGTTCCAGCTTTCTATCTTCAAAAACACGAAAGTTGGGTCATTTCCGATCGTTTAGATATATGGCAGCTATAAGATATAGTCGGCCGATCCTTATGAAATTTGGCATGTCGTAATGTTTTGCCAAAATGCTCTCATGTCAAATTTGAACTCTGTAACTTTAAAAACGTCAAAGTTATACCATTTCCGATCAATCAGTTATATGGCAGCTATAGGATATAGTCGGCCGATCCGGGCCGTTCCGACTTATATACTGCGTGCAAAGAAAAGAAGGGTGTGTGCAAAGTTTCAAGACGATAGCTTTAAAACTGAGAGACTAGTTCGCGTAGAAACGGACAGGCAGACGGACAGACAGACGGACATGCTCATATCAACTCAGGAGGTGATCCTGATCAAGAATATATATACTTTATAGGGTCGGAGATGTCTCCTTCACTGCGTTGCACACTTTTGGACAAAATTATAATACCCTCTGCAAGGGTATAAAAATATCATATATGTCCGGTAAATAAAGTTTCAAGGGAGTTTCAACTTATTTTTACAGCAATTGTAATAGAATGCAATTAAAAATAATAATTATAAAGTAAATATACTCACTTCGCTTTTAAAAATAAATTCACTTTCACAAAACAGAAACAACCTCACTTATAAAATCCCACCCTGAAACCCCTTGGTAAGGAGGACACGCTTTCACCTACATAGTCTACTCTCGAAATTGATTTAGTGATACTTAAAGTTGGTATTGAAATAAAAGCGAGAATCAATGGCAAAAATAGAGCTAAAGAGTATAGATTATAGAAGATATTTCTGATTTTTTGCTATCACACTGGTTTGATTTGAACGTTTCAAACTTTTATCGTTCCAAAGATGTTACGTTCTAAAAATTGAATTCTCTCTTTTCCCTCTCTTATCTGCCAGTTGTTTGTCGGGAACTCGGTCTCAAATGTTTTCATTTTACAGCGGGTTTTACTACGAACTGAGGCAATGTGAAGGTGATTTTAAAATTTTGTATTTTTGATTGGATTATAAATTTCGGAAAACAATTAAAATATAATATAAATAAATTTAAAAAAAAAAATAAGAAGTTGGTGTCTCGAGCCTTATTTGATCTTGATTCATCCGGACCTCAGGGAACTCACGACTCGGCTATCCCTCATTCGTTGTCGCGTCCCGCTGGAACGGGTTAAGAACCCGCTGGAACCCCATTCCAGCGCCCCATTTGAAAAAAAAGGAATATTTAATTATTGTTAAAGATTAAAATTTGTTTAATTTTTATAATTATTATTTTATTTATATTTAGGTTTCGAGGCTTTACATAAATTTTTACTTAAAAGACGTTTCTTACACAATGGATCTGATAGAGCCCAATGTACCAGAACAGGGCATGTTGTTCAACACTGTACTGTTCGAAACATAAATTCAATAAAAGTATGAGTTGAAGAAAAAAGATCAAAGACACGGTCACTTAGCATGTCGAAGATGGAGTAAACCCAGCAGAACATGGGAACAAGTTCTGTTCGAATTCACTTAATGACAAGATCAAAACGCTTACGCTTGGCCGGAATACCGGGAAAAGAATACCGAAAACCGGGCCAGAATACGGGGAATTACCGGGAAAAGTTTGATGGTTGGCCTTGTCTGGAACCCTATACATCGACTACCTGCATACTACCAATATTCGCATCGCAAGTTAGTTCGGGTTATAAGTCACAAAGCAATTACATTGAATTGCTTTTTACAGGTACCAGTCGAAGTCCAAAACGTGATTTTCAGCTTTAGGTTCACAAATTCAAAATAAATAAAAGCTGCTGCAATGTCGGCGATGGAAGACGTTAAGAACACGATGGACATGAAAAAGAGAAAGTCGTTTCATGGGTTGTGTTTTAAGTTGGGGTAAAAAATATCTTCGGGGTCAAGATTACATTCTGGCCCATTCATTAATTGAATGATAGTCAATAAATAGAAAAATTTGTTTATAAATAAGTGAATTTGTATGTAAATATTTTAGAAAATACATCTTTTGAAACATTTTTCTACACTGCAGTAAGAAGACTACAAATACTAAGAATTTTGTAATTTTATGATGTAACAAGAAAGCAAAGCTAACTTCGGGCGGAGCCGAAGTTGATATACCCTTGCAGCTAAAACCGGATATATATCGCAAACATCGGATATAGTTGGCCGATCCTTATGATTACATCATAATAAAACCAATTAATTACAATAAAAAATCTAAAAAAAAGTCGCAAGCTTCTATCTTCAAAAATACGAAAGTTGATATTTCTACCAAATACCATTTCCGATCGTTCAGTTATATGTCAGCTATAAGATATAGTCAACCGATCGTTATGAAATTTGGTAGATCGGATTAACTGACCAAAAATAGAATGTGTACCAAGTGCCAGCTTTCTATCATCAAAAACACGAAAGTTGGGTCATTTCCGATCGTTCAGTTATATGGCAGCTATAGGATATAGTCGGCCGATCCTTATGAAATTTGGCATGTCGTAATATTTTGCCAAAAATAGCTCTCATGTCAAATTTGAACTCTCTAACTCTAAAAACACCAAAGTTATACCATTTCCGATCAATCAGTTATATGGCAGCTATAGGATATAGTCGGCCGATCCGGGCCGTTCCGACTTATATACTGCGTGCAAAGGAAAGAAGGGTGTGCGCAAAGTTTCAAGACGATAGCTTTAAAACTGAGAGACTAGTTCGCGTAGAAACGGACAGACAGACGGACAGACAGACGGACAGGCGGACATGCTCATATCAACTCAGGAGGTGATCCTGATCAAGAATATATATACTTTATAGGGTCGGAGATGTCTCCTTCACTGCGTTGCACACTTTTGGACAAAATTATAATACCCTCTGCAAGGGTATAAAAATATGCATTGCGTATTAACCTTTGTTGGTGACAGAGGAACAATACAAATGCATACGAGTCTATTTTTGGATAACTTGTATTTATACCCGGTACTCGAAGAGTATAATGGTATATTTTAGTCGTGTGAATGTATGTAACATAGAGAAGGAATCATCTTCGACCCCATAAAGTGTATGTATTCTAGATCAGCATCAACAGATGAGTCGATATAGCCATGTCCGTCTGTCCGTCTGCCCATCTGTCCGTATTAAAGCGTGGGTTCATTACATGAGATTACAAGAGATAGAGCTATAGGATGATGTAGCATGAAGACTCCTACAATGCCCACGCAGTTCAAGTTTGAAATCTCAGAAATCAGAAATCTTTTTAGAAAATTTGAAACAAAAATATCGTTTTAGCGACAAATTTTTTGTCGCTACAAACATCTCCGACCCTATAAAGTATATGTATTCTTTATCAGAATCACCTTCTGAGTTGATATAAGCATGTCCGTCTGTCTGTTTCTACGCAAACTAGTCTCTCAGTTTTAAAGCTATCGACATGAAACTTTGCACACACCCTTCTTTCCTGCACGCAGTATATAAGTCGGACCAGCCGGAATCGGACGACTATATCTTATAGCTGCCATATAACTGATTCATCGGAAATGGTGTAATTCTGGTTTTTGTTTTTTGAGTTAGAGAGTTCATATTTTATATAAGAGCTATTTTTGGCAAAATAATACGTCCCACCAAATTTCATTAGGATCGGCCGGCTATTATCTATAGCTGCCATATAACTTAACGATCGGAAATGACCCAACTTTCGGGTTTTTGAAGATAGAAAGCTGGAACATAGTAGAAATTCTATTTTTGGTCAGTTCATTCAACCTAACAAATTTCATAACGATTCTCTCATAATGATCGGCCAACTATATCCAATTCTTTCCTATATATGTATAGCCTGTTTTAACTGCAAGGGTAGATCAACTTTGGCTCTGCCCGAAGTTAGCTTTCCTTTCTTGTTCTGCTTTATCATAAATACGGTAAATACATTGATATAAATAATATAGTAGGCCTTGAAATATAATAATCGGCGAGAAATGACAAAAATCTCGCAAAATATCCAAAAAGTAATAAAAAATCTAATTTTTCACTCATGAAAACTGGACATTTAAAGTGAAAAACTGATTTATGTTATAGGTAAGTCCGTTAACGAGCATTGTATGATAGTATTGTTTAGCTATCGTCATTTGGCTCACTGGGCTTCTCTATGTTATATTTATTCACACGACTACAGTATATCCATGTAATCTACGAGTAGCCTCGTAGCCTTTAAAATAGTTTATTTTACATTGAAAGCAATAGAGAATTGATATACTATCAAAAAATGTTACAGAGACTGGTTTTCCATTGGGCTTACAGTTAGTCGGGTCACATTTAAAGCTTCGAGGTTGCCTCCTTAAAATAAAATTGCAGCCCTGAAAAATTTATCAGTTAGGATATATGTATGTACTTTGATTTAGGGTCGATATCAGAGTAAGAAAACCACTGGTTTGGTTAAATTAGGTTAGGTTGAGATGACTGTCGAATTAAATAAATCCAAAATACTAAGACATTTTTATACCTGGTACTCGTAGAGTACAAGGGTGTATTAAAGTCGTGTGAATGTATTTAACATAGAGAAGGAATCATCATTTATATAATCTTATATTTAAGCTATAGCTATTGATCAGCGTCAACAGCCAAGTCGATATAGCCCCTGTCCGTTGGTCCGTCCGTATGAACGCGTCGATCTGAAAGACTATAAGAGATATAGCTATAGGGTTTGGCATGGATACTCCGTCAATGTCCACGTAGTTCAAGTTTGTTTCAAAATGTTGCCACGCCCCCTCCCGCCCCCACAAATTGCAATAGCGAAAATTCCGTAGCGCAAGTACTGGAAGGTTTTATAAAAAACTTTGGCAAACTATTTCTACAAGTAATATATATCTGGAAAAAAAATTTCAACCGAATCGGCCAATTTTTGGTGGAGATATACCCATATATACAGGTATTGAAATGTATTGACATCATCTTTAAAATGACATATAGTTTGTTTAAATGATGTTTACACGTTAAAAAATTACAATCGATTGAAATGGAGTTCACAAACGCAGAAATTCGGGCAATTTTGAAATTTTACTTCGCACAGGGAAAAACTGCTGCAGAATCTCGCAGACAGATTATTGCTGTCTTAGGAGATAACAAACTATCAATTCAAGCCGCCGAACAGTGGTTTAGGCGATTCCGAAGTGGCAATTTTGATACCAAAACACCCAAGAATTCCGGACGACCAGTGACCGTTGATCCGGATAAAATCATGGAAATAGTGTTTAAAGTCGAAAAATTTAACAATAAAGCTCGATGTATGAATTCGTCATGAGTTATCCCAAAAAAACCTTTTCGACCGTGTATCAATCTGCGAATCTTTGTTGCACCATAATAAACTTGACTCATTTCTGGAACGGTAAGTCACTGGTGATGGAAAATGGATCACATATGACAAAATAAAGCGTAAAAGATCCTGGTCGAAGCACGGTGAGTCGTCTAAAACGGTGGCAAAGCCAGGGCTGACGGCTTAGAAGGTGTTTCTGAGTTTATGGTGGGATATCAGAGGAATTATCCATTATGAAGTGTTGCCCTTTGGACAAACCATCAATTCTGACCTCTACTGTAAACAACTGGAGCGGTTGAAGATTGAACTTGAACAGAAGCGGCCAGCCATGGTAAATCTTAAGGGCGTTGTTTTCCATCATGACAACGCCAGGCCCCATACATTTTTGGTGACGCGTCACAAGTACGGAAGTTTGGTTGGGAAGTGTTAAGGGGTTACGCCACCCTGAAATTTTCAAAAAATTTCAATATTTTTTTACTTAATTTAAAAGACTATTCTTACGCGTATTTTAAGACGTCCCCGAAGACAATATCTTGATAATTATGGAAGTTATGTTTATTTGAAGTCGGCACGGCAGGAGGGCACCTAAGACACTTCTTTTTCTTCTTTTGCGTTTTTCTCGAAACCACTTTTTTCAAGACGGTGGGCATGATAACTCAAAAACTGTTCAACCGATTGACTTGAAAATTGAAACACATCTTCTTACATAGATTTTCCACAGAGTGACGTAGGATTTTTTCGATCCAATGAATAGAAAATTTTTTTATGCAATTTTTAGTACGAAATTTTTCGCCCAAAAAATTGAGTCAATTTTTAAAGTGCTCTCATTTGCGTAATTTTTTTTTTCTTAAACGGCTACGTCACTCTGTTCCAAATTTATCACTTTTTAAAAAAAAATTTTAACTTGATTGAGATGAAAATTGACACGTGAATCATGCCCACCATCAAGGAGCACTCCGGAAAAACCGATGATCGCCGACATTCATATCTCCGCCATTTTGCATAGAAAACAAGTTTTTTTTTAGAATTTGTAAAGCTTATTAGTTGTATTGAATAGAAATAAAAGTGGAAAAAATCTATCTCAACTAGTTTAGTCACAAGAAATTCCTGAAAAACCGTCCCGTTTCCACGCGGTCAGGGTGGCGTAACCCCTTAATGCATCCACCTAATTAATGCATAGAGACAAGGAATTCTTTAGGAGAGGCATATACAAGTTACCATCAAAATGGCAGAAAAACATCGAAGGCAACCGTACATATAGCATTTAAATCGGACAATGCTAACTATGTTAAAATCGTCGTCAAAAATCAATAAAGAAACCGGTATTTCATTACCTACGCTGGATCCCACTCGGACGTACAAAGTTTGAATTGATAAATTTCAAGCTGAGAGACTCGTTCGCGGAGAAATCAACAGACAAACTGACACACGGACAGGTAGACTCTGTCAAATGTCAAATGACTTCTTGAAAATTGTTGACATTTTGAAGGCGCTCTCGAAAAGCCCCTACTTTGTGCATTTAACGACAAAAAAAAACACGCTAACCTGCCAAAACTGGAAGGCTTCACAAATTCAATCTAAAAATCGAGACCGTTCAGGGCAGAGACCGTACATAGAAAATTTCTGTTAAATTTTGGGCTGTCTCCGCCCCAATATTTTTAAATTCTTCTATCAGAACAACCTTTACCGCGGCCTTTGCTTTAATGGTCCGTTTTTGAATTGGGTTTTAAACGAACCATTTCCACCTGTCTACCATTTCCTACAAATCATAATGGGGTTGATGTCTGAAGGGCTTTTACGTTATGTGCGTTCTTATACCCTTGCAGAGGGTATTATGATTTTTTACTAAAAAGTATATATATTTTTGATCAAGATCACCTCTTGAGTTAATGTAAGCATGTCCGTCTGTCTGTTTCTACGCAAACTAGTCTCTCAGTTTTACAGCTATCGACTTTAAACCTTTCACACACCCTTTTTTTCCTTTGGACGCAGTATATAAGTCGGACCGGCCGCGATTGGCCGACTATATCCTATAGCTGCCATTTAACGATCGGAAATGGATCGGATCGGATTGATCGGAAATGGTATAACTTTGATGTTTTTAGAGAACTCAAAAAATTGATATAATTTTAATGCATTAGTATTAGTAACGAATAGCACAAAGTAGGCTGAGAGCATAAAGTTTCATACGTTTATACTGTGTGGCAGAGCTAGGGCCGAGTTTGAATGCTATAAGAGTTCAAATGAATGCTATTTTTTGGCAAAATAGCTGCCATATAACTGAACTATCGGAAATGACTCAACTTTCGTGTTTTTTAAGATACATAGAAGTCGCTCAGCTGAGACAAGCGAGGGGAAGAGTTATATGCTGGTGTGGGGAGTTAAAAAGGGTCTAAACCGATCTCCCTAAAAGAATGCATGCCAGTAAAGGAGAAATTATAAATGTATATCGACCCTATAAAGTATAAGAACATATAAAGGGGCGCCAAACCAAACACTAATGATTTGAAGAAATGTCAAGGCTCCAAATCACTGAACATTTTCGCCCTGATACACAATTCCGATGGTTTAGCCAGATTGCATGATCAAAATTTAATTTTTTGCTTGTTATTAATTTTTTACGACTAATAACAAAAAAGGGAACACTATTAACAAGATCATTGATACTTCCGGTCTTGTAGTTCTGAACGATGGCTCTGCCACTCACTTCAGCACTCACAACACCCATACTTTACCCATACTGACTTTACCCATATTGACATTTCACTTTGCTCTCCTAACCTTGCTCCATATGCAAACTGGAAAATTGACCAAGACCAAGTGATCATTTTCCCATTATCACTTGTTTGTTTCAAACAACTACCAACCAAAACACGGAGTCGCACCCAAAACGAAATTTCCTACAACAATTTGCCAACTGGGACAAGTTTGAGAAATTAACAGCAACATTAAAGCCAAAGCATCAAGCCAGTTCAAATATAAACCAAGAAGCAGCAAACTTAAAAAAAATCATTTTACAAAGCGGCAATAAATCTATTCCCCAATCTTCGGTTATTAAATCTGAACACAGTGTCCCCTGTTGGAACCACAAGCTAGCTCTTCTTCGTAAATCAAAACAAAAACTATGGCACAAATTAAAAAACAATATTACAACTGAAAACTTAATTAACTACAAAAAAGCCAATGCACTCTTCAAAAGAGAATTAAAATTAGCCAAAAATGCAGCTATGCACGACTTTACATCAGATATACAACTCTTAAACTGAGTATTGTTGTCCCAATTGCTAATCCAAACTCTGACAAAACATTTCTTAAGAGGGGACATCTGAGTAGAATTTTGAAATTTTTTTTTTTAGCTTAAAAAATTCTTTAGGGTCTTAAAAATTACATATTAAAAGATAGAGTCCGGCAAAAGTGTCTACGTGTCTAAATTTTTCATTCTGCGGCGATGCCTCACAGGAATATCCCACAACAATTTTGTGACGTTTTTTGTTCGTGAAAATTGAAAATTTTGTTCAATCACTCACTATTTTGCAAAAAATCAATATATCGAAAAAAAAGTACGTGTGTCGATAGCCGTTGAGATACAGAAACTAACCAAACTTGATTTTTTGTTCTAGATCAAAAATTAAGGACGTTAGGTGTTCGGCCATGGACCCCCTTTAAAAAAATAGGGCCTACGAATAAAGGCTGCAGAGCCGCCATTTTGTTTTCGATTTATTAAAAAAAAATTTTATTGTGTACTTTAAATATAATATAATAAAACCTCATTTACAAATTTTCGATTAGCTGTTTTGATTTGGCCGAAAATATTCCAGAAAACCCGTTTTTTTTTGGCCTGTTACTCAGATGTCCCCCCTTAATTTGTATCGTCCCATTTCACTAAACTCTTGCTTTGCCAAAATTCTCGATAAAATGATAGCCAATAGGCTTTGGTGGCTTTTAACTAGCAACAAACTATTGAATAACAAGAAAGAAAAGCTAACTTTGGGCGGAACCGAAGTTGATATACCCTTGCAGTTAAAACCGAATATATATCGCAAACATCGGATATAGTTGGCCGCTCCTTATGAGAATATCAAAATAAAACCAATTAATTACAATAAAATACCTAACAAGAAAGGAAAGCTAACTTCGGGCGGAGCCGAAGTTGATATACCCTTGCAGTTAAAACCGGATATATATCGCAAACATCGGATATAGTTGGCCGATCCTTATGAGAATATAATAACATAACCCAATTTATTATAATATAAAATCTAAAAAAAAGTCTCCAACTTCTATCTTCAAACGTACCAAAGTTGGTATTTCTACCAAATGCCATTTCCCATCGTTCAGTTATATAGCAGCTATAAGATATAGTCAGCCGATCGTTATAAAATTTGGTAGGTTGGGTCAACTGACCAAAAATTCTGTACTAAGTTTCAGCTTTCTATCTTCAAAAACACGAAATTTCCGATCGTTCAGGTATATGGCAGCTATAGGATATAGTCGGCCGATCCTTATGAAATTTGGCATGTCGTAATGTTTTGCCAAATATAGCTCTTATGTTAAATATGAACTCTCTAACTCTAAAAACACCAAAGTTTTACCATTTCCGATCAATCAGGGCCGATCCCAGTCGCTCCGACTTATGTACTGCGTGCAAAGGAAAGAAGGGTGTGTGCAAAGTTTCAAGTCGATAGCTTTAAAACTGAGAGACTAGTTCGCGTAGAAACGGACAGACAGACGGACAGACGGACATGCTCATATCAACTCAGGAGGTGATCCTGATCAAGAATATATATACTTTATAGGGTCGGAGATGTCTCCTTCACTGCGTTGCACACTTTTGGAGAAAATTATAATACCCTCTGCAAGGGTATAAAAATCAGTTTTGGTCCATTAAAGGTAAATCGGTATCTGAAGTTCTACTCTTGGTAGATCATCTGATCTTTACAGAGAAAAAACCATATCTCACTACTATCTCTGGACTTCCATAAAGCTTTTGAAAAAAATGTGAATTCATACAATTTTAAATCAACTCGTTTCCTGGCACGTCGGCCCCAAAATTATAGGTTACATCAAAAACTTCATGACAAACCGGAAAATAAAAGTGAAAATAGGGAATGCTTTCTCCAGAACGTTAGACCTCCATAATGGAATCCCTCAGGAATCACCACTATCCGTCGTTATTTTTACAATCGCTTACAATAAACTATGTATGCGAAATAATTCAAACTCACAAAGAAATATCGTTCTGCTCCTACGCTGACGATTTCAACATAATTCGCCCTCTTGGTAAACCTAAAAACCTTGATATTTACTTTAGCAACATACTAACTGACATTCGAAACTGGTGTAACTACTCAGGTGCTAGCCTCTCAGTAGAGAAATGCAAGCACATACACATATGTAGGAAATATAACTGTAGGTGCAAACTCACTACATCAGGATTCTATATATATTAGATGTTGACACCCTAAAAATTCTCGGACTTACAATTAATAAAAAACACAACTGGAATTCGCACATAAAATCCCTTATTCCTTCAATACAGAGTAGACTTAATATAATTCTCTCTAGAAACAAACTAAATTGCAGCCCACAAACTTTATTAAATGCAACCAAAGCGCTAATCATCTCTAAAATAGACTATGGTATTTTTATTTACGGATATTCTACAAAATCAAATCTTAAGGGGTTATATACCTTCTTTGTCGAAGAAAAAGAGCAAAGATCGGATTTTTTTTAGGTATGTAGCAATTATTTAATTACAGAGATGTTTTAATTTTTTGATAGTACACTTTATTAACAATGTTTGTGCAAAATTTGGTGCAAAAATGTTAAATAGTTTTTAAGGGGTGGCTGTTTCTCTTAGAGGCTTTTTTTTTTTTTAGAGCCTTGCGGTGACAGTTCCCCTGGTCAAACAGGTCAACTTAAACCATAAAAGTAAAAAAATTTCATTATTTTAGTGTATTTCCTTGTGCTTGAACGATCGATTTTAAAATTTTTATTTTTTTTATTCATACGGGAACGTTTTATGCTAAAATGAACTTTTTGGGCTCTAGAAATTTCACTAAAAAATTCATTTCGGCGAAAAAAAAGTTTGTGCGTGAAAAGTCGATCGTTCAAGCACAGAAGAATTTCATTACGAACATTTTAAAACAAATTTGAAGTAAATGGGTTCAGTAGTTTTCCGCCAATCCATGTCACCGCAAAGTCATTTTTCAAGAAACACATTTCGAGATATTCGCGTTTAAAGTTTCAAGTTCAGTTCAAGGCCGCAATGAGGCGCGCGGTTAGGAGCGCTGTAACTTTTTTTCTACTGCTCCAATCTCTATGAAAATTTGGGAAAATGTTCTTAAGGAGTTTTTCTTCAAGATAAAGCAATAAAAAAATTTTCGATTTTTTGAAAATAAAAAAGGTATATAACCCCTTAACAAAATCAAGACAGTCAACAACGCAGCCACAACGCCAATTTATAACTTATTACACGAATCTCATATCTATCCACTGGAGATTAGACGTGACCATATAACCTCATCTCAACTTAAGTCTTTATCAAATAGCAATGACTCTCCTATCTTGAATCTGGTGAAACAAATCAAAAGATCTAAATTATTCTTTAAATAAAAACTTCAATCTGTCTTAGGAAAAATAGTGCGTTTCTCTATAGATCATAATTTACCTGCTACTCTACCAAAATTCATTAACAATAAGACCGCACCCAATTGGCAACTAAATGAAAATTCAATAAATCTTACTCTCACTACTAACAATAGGCACAACACCAGCCCAGTAATATATCAAAAGCTATTCTCTGAAATTAAAAATACTCTAAAGGACTTCGAATTTATTTATACAGACGCTTCTAAAATAAAGAACACAACCAGCTTTAGCATCCCCTCAATTAACAAATGTATAAATAGCAGTATTCTACCACACTATACATCTACTCAGTCTACTCAGCTGAGTTAATAGCAATTTTCCAAGCCATAACCCTACACAAAAACTCTTAAAAAAAATAGCCATCTGCTCTGAATCACTTTCTTCACTTAAAAATATATCCAACCCCAACACCCAATGCATCTACGCTAAATATATCCGTAACACTCTTTACAATAACCCAAAAATAAAGTTAACTTGGATACCGGGACATGTTCAAATTACAGGTCATGAATTCGCAGATACGTCTGCAAAAGCGGCTTGTTTTTAGACCCCTCCATATGACATCAAACTTTAACTTTCGAGACATCAATAGATACCTAAAATTTACTTTCAAAATCATTTTCCATTACTCCTTTTGAAGAACATATAACCTAATATAATTTTTAGTTTAATCTGTACATTTATAAGAAACATATTCTACCAATACAAAAAACAAATCTAATATCTACATAAGCAGATTATTCCTATCACTATAAGTAAGACGAAGGCCTTGCTGCTATGGCTTTAGTCATAAATTAGCTTATAATTTTAATTATAACCTAATTATTAATAATAATAAATTGATTAAAATGCAATCCAATGATAAATTAAATTTATAATTATGGGATAAAATTAAATTTTAACTTAATTAAATACATTTTATTTTGAAACGAAATCGGAATTCGGACTTAAAACCGTGGCATCACGTAAATCTAAATCACCTTAAAAACTCCGAAATTATTTACTGTATAAAAGTAAAGTAATTTCACTAGTGTTTTAAACATAGCTCGCAAATAACTGTTAATCGATTGTCTTTGTTAGACTATTCAAAAAGTCTTTTTTGAATGTATGTATGTGTGTATGTACAAGTTAGTGGGTCTTGTTTCATTTGGATATTCAGAGAAAATAATTAAAACAAAAAGAGGACGGGAAATACAAAAAAATTATAACTCTGAAAAAATAATGGTAAACAAATACCTTTAGGTTTAGGTTTAATGATAAACGACGATACACTACATTTTTATACAAATGTAAGGATAAAATCGCCAATTTTGAGTGCGCTTGAACGTGTAGTCTTGGCCATCACGGCTTTTTATACCCTTGCAGAGGGTATTATAATTTTGTCCAAATAAAAAAATATTATAATTTTTTGTGCAACGCAGTGAAGGAGACATCTCCGACCCTATAAAGTATATATATTCTTGATCAGGATCACCTCCTGAGTTGATATGAGCATGTCCGTCTGTCCGTCTGTCCGTCTGTCTGTCTGTCCGTCTGTCTGTTTCTACGCAAACTAGTCTCTCAGTTTTAAAGCTATCGTCTTGAAACTTTGCACACACCCTTCTTTCCTTTGCACGCAGTACATAAGTCGGAACGGCCCGGATCGGCCGACTATATCCTATAGCTGCCATATAACTGATTGATCGGAAATGGTATAACTTTGGTATTTTTAAAGTTAGAGAGTTCAAATTTTAGGTGAGAGCTATTTTTGGCAAAATAATACGACATGCCAAATTTCATAAGGATCGGCCGACTATATCCTATAGCTGCCATATAACTGAACGATCGGAAATGACCCAACTTTCGTGTTTTTGAAGATAGAAAGCTGGAACTTGATACAGATTCTATTTTTGGTCAGTTGATCCAACCTACCAAATTTCCGACTATATCCTATAGCTGCCATATAACTGAACGATCGGAAATGGTATTTGGTAGAAATATCAACTTTCGTATTTTTGAAGATAGAAGTTTGGGACTTTTTTTAGATTTTGTATTGTAATAAATTGGAGTATATATTCCTATTCCCATAAGGATCGGCCAACTATATCCGATGTTTGCGATATATATCCGGTTTTAACTGCAAGGGTATATAAACTTCGGCTCCGCCCGAAGTTAGCTTTCCTTTCTTGTTTTTCGTTAAAATTTAATCTTTTTTATTTAAAATTTTTAATCGACTTTTTCGGTCAATCGGTCTTTTAATGCGGGTCTCTTAGTGAGCGATGTTCAGTAGGCGAGAATTTAACGAATCTCTCAACGTAAAACACTCAACCCAAAACCAAAGTCAAAAGAAAGTAAGTGTCCTGCTCTGAGAGAGAGTGATTGGTAAAATTTCATTCGGTTGTTCTCATAAACTGAACATAAGGAAAAAAGTTTAACCGTTATTTTCGAACTATGGTTTTAAAGAAATCTTAATTTTATCAATTTTTAACGCAGCTAAGTTACAAATTCAACACTTCTAATGGATCAATAGAACTTTTCACTTTTCAGAAATTGAAGCGAAATTTGAGTGGAAGTTTTTTGTGTAGCACCTGTGACATTCTTGATCAGCATTACCCGCTGATTCGATTTAAAAATGTTCGCATCTCTGTTTCTACGTAAACTAGTCTTTCAGATATTAAGCTATCGAATAGAAACTTTGTCATATCTTTCCTTCCCTTATTTTTATACCCTTGCAGAGCGGATTATAATTTTGGTCAAAAGTGTGCAACACAGTGAAGGAGACATCTCCGACCCTATAAAATATATATATTCTTGATCAGGATTTATATCCTATAGCTGCTATACAACTGATTCATCGGAAATGTTACAACTTTTGGGTTTTTAGAGTTAGAGAGTTCAAATTTTACATGAAAGCTATTTTTGGCAAAATAATACGACATACGCCCGGGATCGGCCATATAACTGCCACCATATCGGCTGCCATATAACTGACCGATCGGAAATTACCCAACTTTCGTGTTTTGTGTTTTGTAAGAAAGCTGTAACTTAATACAGATTATATTTTTGGTCAGTAAATCCGATCTACTAAATTTCTTAACGATCGGTCCTATATCTTTAAGATAGAAGCTTGAGACTTTTTTTTATATATTTTATTGTAATTAATTGGTTTTATTATGATATTATCATAAGGATCGGACAACTATATCCGATGTTTGCGATATTTCCGGTTTTAACTGAAAAGGTATATCAACTTTGGCTCCGTCTGAAGTTAGCTTTTCTTTCTTGTTTAAATTAGAACTATCGGAATTATTAGGTATTCTATTGCCACAACTGAGCCGATGTAGTAAGCTGTAAGGTTTTCAAAATGATTGGATATCCTTTAATCGAACCGAATTGTTGTAATTTGCACAATTACAATAAATCCTTCTAGTTTGGGAGTAACAGTAACAAAAATAACACCTCATTATAAATTCAAGACGTAATAGGAAGATTGTAGTCGAGTTTAGAGCACCACTTAGGTATATTTACATAAATACAATGTGTATAATTGACGAAAACATTAAAATGGTTTTGCTAATAAGCAGATTATACTATATTTATTTGTATTTATCATCACAAGTAGCAGTAGTGCTAATGACAATAAAATTTGTGAGCATCGTTTTATTGAATTTGTTAACACATTTGTGTAATATTTTGTCAACATCGATTGCCTGACCGTGAGATTAAAAAAAATTTATTTTTACCAAGAAAGGAAAGCTAACTTCAGGAAGAGCCGAAGTTATACTCATCTTAAGTGACAGTATAAAGTATAAAATAAATATCCCAAATATTGAATTTAATCGGCTAATCTCCATACGAATTTCAATTTCATATAATACAAATTTTGAAAAGCTTATATTTAAAAAAAAAAATGATACATATACAACTTCCAATCGGCCGATCCCCGTCATATGTGTGGAACAGATCACGCTTTCGCAACTTAAGAACCAGTGAAGCTGGTTCATGTCATTTGAGGAGTTTTTTAAATCTCCAATTCTCTTTCTTCAAGGTTATAACGCTCTAGATTTAAACGATTTAAATTATTTTACTTTTGGAGATAGCCCTGAGATGTCGCAACTTTTGATATATCAAGATATAAGATGTAACTGAGTCATATAAGTGGAGTAAACAATTTTGTACAGCCACGTTTGTACAGCTTCTAAGTTTTTCAGACATATATACGTAGAAATATACATACGTACATAATATGTACTAGAGGTTTGCAGGAATACATTCTTATTGCCTTAGCCATAGAATATATCCGAATGGAATAGAATAAATGAGTGCAAGAGACACAACAAATTGAGTGAGAGGGAGTGAGAGAGTTAGAGAGCCCATCGTTCTAACTGATGGGCATTCTCTTGCTTTGAAACCGAGAGAGTTGGGGTGGAAAGCAAATACAGTGCTTTTGGAATGAGGAATGCAGCCGAATGTCTCAAATGGGTTTTAACACACTCTATACCAGTGGTGCCCAAGCTCTGCATACGGGAGAGCAAACTCCCATACCAATGCAAAAAATCACCAATGCATTGGTGCAAGAATTTTTTTCCCATCCATGTGGGTGCACTGAAAAATAAAATTATAGTCACATTTACAAAGGGTCTAAAAAAATCAATATAAAAAAAATACATTTTATTACAGCAATTAAAAAAAGGACCTAAATTGTTTACAACAGCTTATTATTATACTATGAAAAATATGCAGAGCTTATTACTTTAAAAAAATGTTCTGCGAAGAACAAATTCATCGCTTCAGATCGACCATTTTGGCAGAAACAAAAACAAGAATGAATTTCTTGCAGTGAAAAGTTTTTGGCACTCCAACAACTAAATTCATTCGGATTAGCACGATTAAGGAGAATAGGGAAAACACGAAAAATTTTTATTGTAATTGCCCTTTGCCTATGCTGGGACCAACGAAGCTTATGGCGTGAGCAACGGAACCTTATGGCGTGAGCAGTCACACACAACTCCGTTATGCATGAGCATTTCCAACAACAAATGAGCAGCGAGAGTAATGGGATAAGCACTGCTCTATGCATTCATTTATTTTCTTCTGTGGAGTAAAAAGCTTCTTTCAATACTTCTTTAATAATGAGGGAGTTGACAAAAAGGTAAATTATAATGAAAGTGTTTTTTTTTGCGATTGTATGAATAATTATTTTATACGTATGGTTTTTAACCGTTAGTATTATTTTCTTAGTGTTTTTTGGTTAGTTTTCTTGTGAGTTTTTTCAATTTAAATTATGTTACAAAATTTTTTGGTTGTTCATGGATGATGGATAGTGGGGGCTTGAGAATGGGCGGGACGACCGCTAGGCATTGCTTCGCCCGCCACAGGCCCCAACTCTCCACCCTACCGCCTCTCCTGCTCGATGCTCCTGAGCCTCTGCATTAACGCTGCAGCAAAAGATGCTACTGCGTCCCAGAGCATCTGGGCTTCCAGCATTACCTCCAGCATTGACAACGTGCCTGGCGTCCTCGACAATCGATCTCCCGCACTCCGGGCACCAGTCATCCTCCGCGTGGCCAAAACGTTCAGGTATTGCCGGAAGCAGCCATGTGCACTCAAGACCTGGGTCAGGTAAAAGACGACCTGCCCGTGGCTTTGCAGCACCCACCTTTTAAGGTTAGGAATGAGGGTGTGTGTCCATCTTCCCTTCGTCGACGCGTCCCAGCAGTCCTGCCAGGCTGTGAGCGACCTCTCCTTGGCGTCCTCTCTTGCAGCTGTAACGGGGGTGCCGCCGGCACGCTCATTGCGAGCACGGGTTTCCTTAAGCTCCTTGAGCTCTCGAGTGCGCTCCTTCAGCGGGACCATCCCCGCAATGACCAGAATGGGGTCGTCGGAGACTGTCCTGAAGCTGGACGCGACTCTTATATCACCCAGCCTGTAAACTGCATCTACTCCTCTCCTGTAGCTGGGCGTATTCATCGCCTCAGCCCAGATGGGCGCTGCATACAAAATTTGCGCCGAGGCAACGCTCACGAGGAGCCTTCTGCTGTTCTGCTTGGGGCCTCTGGTGTTTAGAAGGATCCTGGCGAGGCCCCTGGTAGTGGCTGCAGCCTTGCCCTGGATATAATCAAGATGCTCGCGGAAGGCGAGCCGGTCGTCGATCACACCCAGATATTTTATGGCCCGCTGGGAGGTTATGGCCATTCCACCAACCCGGATTGTCGCCGTGTTCAACAACTTGCGGCTGCTGACCAGCACCGCTTCGGTCTTTTGGGGGGCTTCGCTTAGACCGGCATTTTGGAGCCACATCTCCATTGCCTTGATTGCTTTTTTCGCCGCTCTCTCCGCTTCCTCCCTGTGCTTGGCCACAATCACCAACGCTACGTCGTCTGCGAAGCCTTTGTATGTATGTATGTGTAACTGCTCGCACGACGGCGTAAAAATGTTTTGGCTTCCAAATTTCAATTTAAATTTCTCTTTTCTGTTTTCAATGCGCCGATGTGGTAGTTAGTAGAACAAATAGTATTTTAAATCACTGCCAATGGAATCTGGGTGATGCATAGAGAACGCATAGAGTAGTTTCTCTGTGTACAATTTTTCTAAGTTCAAATCCTCCTGAGGTACATAAGGTATTTCGAGGTATTTAAAGCATTTTAATGTATTTAAAACCTACGCATTTTCCAATTATGTTGGAGTCAATTCTGATTCATCTTTTTACAAAAAATCGTATTTTTTTTTTAAATATATTATTTTAAAACTATCCATGTACTGAGCCTCACTTACTGAGAAAGTAGGAGCAATGCGTCTGTAACTTTTTAACGAAGTAAGGTATCGGTCTTATTGAAATTGAAATATATATTCAAAGGCATTTTAAGCAACTAAATAAAAGTAGGCGTGGCATGAAAAAAGGCGAAATTTAATTTTATTTTTATTATAAAGTTTATTTGCTTTCCAACAAGTAGGTAATTTTTGCATTTTGTTGACTTTGAATATAACTTCATCTTATTAGAATCTCAAGTCTTTCTTTGCCTCGATTTGAGGAACATTGGAACGACTTTCTAAAGTCAATGACATAACAGCATCTCGATTCTGTGGCATAACTCTCAGCAAAAACAAATTTTGTTGCATAATTTATTGCTCGTGGAAACAAGAAGCTATTAAGTTGGGAAGCAGAATAATTTATAGGTACGGCTTAGGCATTGGAAAAGTTTGGCATCAAAGCTCTTTCCAAAAAAAATTGTTTGAACTGGCGCTACAACAAGATTTCCTTTTTAGGGGCTTCCTGTACTGGAGCTACAAATATAGGGGCGGGAGGGGGCGTGGAAAAAATTTGAAACAAACTTGAACTGCGTGGGTATTATAGAAGTGGTACTCTGCTCGGTATTTTGTTATACCCTTGCGGTGGGTATTATAATTTTGTCCAAAAGTGTGCAAAGCAGTGAAGGAGACATCTCCGACCCTATATATTCTTGATCAGGATCACCTCCTGAGTTGATATAAGCATGTCCGTTTGTCCGTCTATCTGTCCGTCTGTCTTTCTTTCAGTATTAAAGCTATTGTTTTGAAACTTTGCACCCACCCTTCCTTCCTTTGCACGCAGTATATATGTAAGTCGTAACGGCCGGAATCTGCCGACTATATCCTATAGCTGCCATATGTATAACTGATTGATCGGAAATGCTATAACTCTGGTGTTTTTAAAGTTAAAAAGTTCGGTTTTTTAAACGAATGTTTTTTTTTGACAAAATACGACATGCCACATTTCATAAGGATCGGAAAACTATATCCTACAGCTGCCATATAACTGAACGATCGGAAATGACGCAACTTTTGTGTTTTTGAGAATAGAAAGTTGGAACTTCGTACAATTATATTTTTGGTCAGTTGATCCGACCTACCAAATTTCATAACGATCGGCTGACTATATCTTATAGCTGCCATATAACTGAACGATCGGAAATTGCTTCGGATATACTGGTATTTGGTAAAATTACCAACTTTGGTATTTTTGAAGATAGAAGCTAGTTTGGCTCATTTTGTTAAATTAAAAAAAAATTATAAGTTGAATAAATTTAAAAAAAATTATAAAATTTGTTGTAAAAAGATGAATTAGAATTGACTCTAACATAATAAGGGAAATTCGTATGTTTTTTTTTTAAATACATTATACCTCGAAATACCTTATTTACCTCAGTGAAATCTTTAAGCTTCACGTCGCGAGCCGTTTCATGGTGAAATTTTCTTAGAATTCTTCGTAGATTCCGATTATGAGGGCCAATTTTTGCGACAAAAAATTGACCCACCCTAGTAAATATATTCTTGATCAGGATCAACTCCTTAGTTGATATAAGCATGTCCGTCTATCAGTCTGTCTGTTTCTACGCGAACTAGTATCTCAGTTTTAATCTGGTCAGTTAACTGATTTTTGGTCAGTTAATCCAACCTACCAAATTTCATAACGATCGGTCGACTATATCTTTTAGCTGCCTTATAACTGAAGGAGCGGAAATGGTATTTGGTAGAAATACCAACTTTAGTATTTTTGAAAATAGAAGCTTGGGACTTTTTTTTAGATTTTTTATTGTAATTAATGGGTTTTATTATGATATTTTCATAAGGATCGGCCAAATATATTCGATGTTTGCCATATATATCCGGTTTTAACTACAAGAGTATATCAACTTCGGCTCCGCCCGAAGTTAGCTTTCCTTTCTTGTTTATTTATCTTTTATTGTAGTACTAAGACAAAAAAAAAACATTTATGTCCGGTAAATAAAGGTTCAAGGGAGCCCGTCTTTCATTTTGTCATCCGACATGTCCGTCACTTATTTTTACAGCAATTGTAATATAATGCAATTAAAAATAATAATAATAAAGTGATTATACTCACTTCACTTTTAAAAATAAATTCAATTTTTAAAAACACAAACAACCTCACTCATAAAATCGCACCCTGAACCCCAATGGTAAGGAGGACACGCTTTCCATCTACATAGGCTACTCTCGAAATTGATTTAGTGATACTTAAAGTTGGTATTGAAGTAAAAGCGAGAATCAACAGAGCTAAAGAGTAAAGATTATAGAAGATATTTATGATCTCTGCTCTCACACTGGTTCGATGTGAACGTTGTATTTTTGTATTTTTGATTGGATTATAAATTTAGGAAAACAATTAAAATATAAATACATTTTAAACAAGAAAGGAAAGCTAACTTCGGACGGAGCCGAAGTTTATATACCCTTGCAGTTAAAACCGGATATATATCGCAAACATCGGATATAGTTGGCCGATCCTTATGATTATGATTTATCATAATAAAACCAATTAATTACAATAAAAAATCTAAAAAAAAGTCCCAAACTTCTATCTTCAAAAATATGAAAGTTGATATTTCTACCAAATACCATTTCCGATCGTTCAGTTATATGGCAGCTATAGGATATAGTCGATCCTAATGAAATTTCGTAGGTCGGATTAACTGACCAAAAATATAATCTGTACCAAATTCCAGCTTTCTATCTTCAAAAACACGAAAGTTGGGTCATTTCCGATCGTTCAGTTATAAGGCAGATAAGATTATAAGATATAGTCGGCGGATCCTTATGAAATTTGGCATGTCGTAATTTGTTGCCAAAAATAGCTCTCATGTCAAATTTGAAGTCTCTAACTCTAAAAACACAAAAGTTATACCATTTCCGATCAATCAGTTATATGGCAGCTATAGGATATAGTCGGCCGATCCCGGCCGTTCCGACTTATATACTGCGTGCAAAGGAAAGAAGGGTGTGTGCAAAGTTTCAAGACGATAGCTTCAAAACTGAGAGACTAGTTCGCGTAGAAACGGACAGACAGACAGACGGACAGACAGACGGACAGACAGACGGACAGACGGACATGCTCATATCAACTCAGGAGGTGATCCTGATCAAGAATATATATACTTTATAGGGTCGGAGATGTCTCCTTCACTGCGTTGCACACTTTTGGACAAAATTATAATACCCTCTGCAAGAGTATAAAAATAAGAAGTTGGTGTCTCAGCCTGATTTGAGATGGATTCACTCCGTACATCAGCCAAGCACTCTACCACTCGACTATCCCTCATTCGTTGTCGCGTTCCGCTGGAACGGGTTAAGAACCCGCTGGAACCCCATTCCAGCGCTGGGACCCGCCACTTCTCTTTCTATGAGATGCCCATCAATGTACTGTGTAATCTTTGATTAAATCTTCAAAACCACTTAAGTTATGGCATTTTCGATCAGTTAGTTATCATATAACTCGGCCGTTTCCGTCCGTTCCGTTCCGGCACACGCAGTGCACGTGCAAAGGAAAACAGGTGTATGCCTCGCAAACATTTTGCAGAATAATAATGCCCTCTGCAAAGATTTATCTATGGAAAATCCGCAGTTTTAGTCCGTTTGTATGGGGAATTGTTTATATGAATTTGGGTGTATCTCCTCCAAAATATCTGCTGCAGGCAATTTGGATGAAATTTGTTTAACAGATATGTATGTATATTAGCTATAGAAATAGATTGGCATCAAAAGTTTTTCAAAAAACCTTTCAGTACAGGCGCTAGTACTGACTAGTCTACGAGTACCGGGTATAAAGAGGCCCAAGCTTTAAAAGTCCTAAGTCTATCTTCAAAAAAACAAAATTTTTTTTTTTTTTTTTTTTTTTACCAAATACCATTTTGGATTGTTCAAATATGTGGTAAAAAAAACCTTAAAAATATAATTTGTAGAAGGTTTAAACGTTAGAAGATTATAAAATTCATAGATGGGACATCAGGGCCCAAAACGTTAAACTTTTTCCGTCGAGCTTGTTGGTGAGGGGGGAACGCACATGCATACGATTCTATTTTTAGGACTTCTTAGAATTTTTAGAATGTGTCAAAAATTAAATGTGTGCCTTTGTATGTATGTGTCCCTACTCGCACGACGGCGTCAAAATGTTTTGCGCCGATCAATGCGCCGATGTGGTAGTAGTGCAAATAGTATTTTTGATCGTTACTCATCGAAACAGGGTGGTAGCGTAATGTTTGTGACTGCTCACGCCATAAGCTTTGTTGGTCCCAGCATAGGCAAAGGGATACACTTACACTACACTACAGCATAGGCATACACTTACAATAACAATATTCTCCTCGATCATACTAATCCGAGTGCTTTTTGTTGTTGGAGTGACGAAAACTTTTCACTGCAAGAAATTCATTCTTGATTTTGTTTCTGCCAAAATGGTCGACCTGAAGAGATGAATTTCTTTTTCGCAGAACATTTTTTTTTTAAGAAGCTCTGCATTATTTTTATACCCTTGCAGAGGGTATTATAATTTTGGTTAAAAGTATGCAACGCAGTGAAGGAGACATCTCCGACCCCATAAAGTATATATATTCTTGATCAGGATCACCTCCTGAGTTAATATAAGCATGTGCGTCTGTCTGTTTCTACGCAAACTAGGGAAGTTTTTAAGCTATCGACTTGAAACTTTGCACACACCCTTCTTTCCTTTTATATGGAAAGAAGGTATATAAGTCGAATGGGCGGGATCGGCCGACTATATCCTATAGCTGCCATATAACTGATTGATCGGAACTGGTAGAACTATGGTGTTTTTAGAACTAGAGTCAGTTTTTAGAGTTTTAGTTCAAATTTTACACGAAAGCTATTTTTGACAAAATAATACGACGTGTCAAATTTCATAAGGGTCAGCCGACTATATCCTATAGCTGCCATATAACTGCTTGATCGGAAATGCTATAACTTTGGTGTTTTTAGAGTTAGAGAGTTTGGATTTTGCATGAGTGCTATGTTTGGCAAAATAATACGACCTGCCTAATTTCATAAGGCGGATCGGCGGACTATATCCTATAGCTGCCATATAACTGAACGATCGGAAATGGCCCAGCTTTCGTGTTATTGAAGACAGATAGTTGAAACTTCGTACAGATTTTATTTTGGCTTAGTTGATCCCACCTACCAAATTAAGCTGACATATAACTGAACGATCGAAATGGTGTTTAGTAAAAATACCAATTTTTTGTATTTTTGAAGATAGAAGCTTGGGTTTTTTTTATTCTTTTTTTTTTTTTTTTTTTTATAGATTTGGTATTGGTAGGGTAGAGGTAGAGGTAGAGGTAGAGGTGGTAGAGGGCTTGGTCAAAAGTATGCAACGCAGTGAAGGAGACATATCCGACCTATAAAGTATATATATTCTTGATCAGGATTACCTCCTGAGAATGCCCGCCTGTCTGTTTGTTACTACGCGAACTATTCTTTTAGTTCGGGATCAGCCGACTATATCCTATAGCTGCCATGTAACTGAATGTAACTGATTGATCGGAAATACAGATTCTATTTTTAGTCAGTTCATCTGATCTGCCAAATTTCATAGGGACGGCCGTTTATATCTGAACTGAACAATGGGAAATGGTATTTGGTAAAAATTGGAATTTTTGTATTTTCAAGGATAGAGGCTTGGGACTTTTTTTTTAAATTATTTATTTTACTAAATTGGTTTCATAATCAAATTCTCATAAAGATCGGACGACTATATCCGATATTTGTGATTTATATCCGATCTTAACTGCAAGGGATCAATTTCGGATCCGCCCAAAGTTAGCTTTACTTTATTGTTTTTTTCAGTGATTGAAAATTCTATGCTAATGCATCAGAGTATTTTTTTTTTGCTCCCGCTATTTGAATGAGAGCAACTTCAAAAATGCTACGAGAGCGACGCAGTTGCTACGAGAGCACAATATTCTTTTCGTTGGCTCTGCTCTCATCTCGCTGTCGATGTTTGTGCTATTGGTACAACTACAAATAGCGTGTCGCGCATTTTCTTGCTATTGCTATAGCTCCGTGCTCTTCCGTTCAGTGTTACAGAGCAGAGCAGAGACCAGCCGTTTTGATTTTGTGCTCTCTGCTATGCTACAGAGTCGATCGAAAACAGAGCAATAGCGGGAGCAGAGCAATATTTTTACTCGTTTTTTTTTTATCGCATCATTTTTAAAACCGTAAAAGATTAACTTTCTGACATAGACGTGTAAAACACGGCGCCAAATTTGATGTTTTATTTCTTTTGATTGCTTTGTGTGAATCATCGTTATCGGCAATTAACCCGTTTTATTGTTTTTTCTTACAGATTTACAATAGAATAGCACCTCAACAAAGAATTTTTTGAAACAAAAAACAAAAATTACCTTATTATTATTCATGAAGTAAGTAATAAGTAAAAAGTAAGTAAAATCACTAATATAATTTTTATATTTTAGAGTGCATACGAGTTTGTGTACTCGGACAAGTCGCTGTTTAAAGAGGATGTTATAATCCATACCATCCATTATATAAGTTTTGTGCAAAGAAAATGTACGTACACAGCTGATCACAATCTAAGATAAATTAAGAGACGATGAAGCTTTGACGTAGACTGCTACAATACCCAGGCAGATCCCTTTTTTGTCAAAAGGGGTTTTTAATTTTGGTTGTACATACAGACATACCAAAAATACACCAACTTTAATACGCAACTTTTAATGGAGTAAGGGCCATTACAGGTCATTTGCTAAGCTAGACCAAGTTGAATTATATAATTTAATGTTTATATAACCCGTCCCCTACATTTATTAACAAACAAGAAAGGAAAGCTAACTTCAGGCGAAGCCTGAAAAAAAAAAACAAATTAAAAAAAAAAACAAATAAAAAACAATTAAAATAAAAACAAAACAAAAAAAATATCGCAAACATCAGATAGTTGCTCAGATATAGTTGCCCGATCCTTATGAGAATATCATAATATAACCAGTTTATTACAATGAAAAACCTAAAAAAAAATACCAGGCTTCAATCTTCAAGAAAACCAAAGTTTGTATTTTTATCAAATATCAAATACTTTTTCATTCCAAATAAATTTTATACAAAATAACTCTCCAACTCTAAAAACACCAAAGTTATAGCATTTCCGATCAGTTATATGGCAGCTATATCTATAGGTCGACCGATCCCGGCCGTTCCGACTTATATACTGCGTACAAAGGAAAGAAGGGTGTGTGCAAAGTTTTAAGTCGATAGCTTTAAAACTGAGAGACTAGTTCGCGTAGAAACGGACAGACAGACGGACAGACGGACATGCTCATATCAACTCAGGAGGTGATCCTGATCAAGAATATATACTTTATAGGGTCGGAGATGTCTCCTTCACTGCGTTGCACACTTTTGGACAAAATTATAATACCCTCTGCAAGGGTATAAATATGTTGACTTGCGAAATTCTCTTGGAAATTCTCGTTTTTGCATTGCATTGTCACTGGAAATACAATGTGGATCTATTTTCAAAACCCAAAATGAAAAAAATCCTATATTATCCCAGCCCAGCCGGCCCAATCCCAATATCGGCCAAACCGTTTCGGCCGCAAAGCCATGCTGAGCGTTTTCCGGGATCAGGCCGGAATCGTTTGGTATGAGCTCCTAAATCCGAGTGTAACCGTTGATGGCAAACGCTACCAGCAACAACTGGAAGAATTGAAAGAATTTCTGCTCCAAAAACGCCCGCAAAAATGCCCAGAATCGGGAAACTCCTGTCTCATATGCATAGACCTGGTAGCCTAAGATAGCGCTACTAAAAATTGCAAAGTTTCATTTTATTATATACCCGGTATAGACTATATTATACCCGGTACTCATTTGTTTCACCCCTTCCTCATTTAGTTTAATCTTTAACGGTATGGATTCTCAGTATAAAATTTTTGTTGCATACTTGTGCGCTTGGGCAATACAACAACTGTTTAAGCATTGAACACTATTATATATACAAATTCTTAAGTTTGAGTTTCAAGGGATCGGACCCATGAAATAAGAGACAAACAGCATGGTCTAAAACCGATCCCCTGCAGCCTAACACAAACACATACATAAGTGGTGCGCTTATCGCACTTGAGAAAGGGTCGCATAGAATGTCAGCGTGCAGTGCGTTGATAAGTAGTTTTAAATAGATTTAAGATTTTCATGTATCGTACTTATAAGAGAACTTTACCAAATAAAATCAGTTTCCGAAAGGAACTCATTGGAGTAAGACCTACTTATTTAGGGCTCCTCTTACAACAACAACAAATCTACGGCCATTCTACCGATTAATTTGGGAAGCAGACTAAAAAGTCTATAACCACTATAAATTATCCGATTTGGCTGATTTTTGATTTGTAGGCGTAGATTAGCCATTGGAACTGTTTGGCATCAAACCATGTTCCAAAAACATAAAATAATTGGCGCTAACACCTGATTTTTTTTTTCGGAGGGGGTCGGAGGTAGGCGTGTCAATATTAAAAAAAAAAGAATTGATCTGCGTGGGTTTCATACGATCCAAAGTTCCAAATCTGATAGTTCTATCTCTTATAGACTTCGAAATCTACGCGTTCAAAGTTTTAGCCCGATTAAATGGGAAATTGTATATACATACAATACTGGACAAAATAATAAGTACACTCGTGTACGGTTTCTTTAACTTCTCGTAAAAGTTTTTTAATGATCATAAAGAAAAACTCAAATTTACTTATAGCTTTTATATGTATATAAAATTATAAAAATGGTTAACATAGGCATTTTTCAATTCATTTATAAAGTTTGTGGTTGATTATATCTAAAAAACATAAAAAAGGGTTGGTCAAAATAATAAGTACACCAATTCTTCAAACTCAATAACTCAAAACTTAACAACAATTTTTCAACATTTTCTTGATTTCCTTAATCTATAACTAGTATCCAGTATATCCACCCTTATTTTGTAAAACTTTGGCGATTCGTTTTGGCATACCAGCAATAAGCTTGCGACAAGTATCCACTGGAATGTCATACCAGGTTTTTTGGACAAATGTCCACAATTCTTCGGCATTTCGAAAAGTTTTTGTTCCGATACGACGTTTTAAGTGCTCCCATAGGTTCTCTATCGGATTTAAGTCCGGAGACTGGCTTGGCCAACTCATAAGATATACTCCGTTTTCGGTAAACCAAGCCTTGACCAGCTTTGAGGTGTGTTTTGGGTCGTTGTCTTGTTGAAAGACCCATCTCAAAGGCATGTTTTCCTCAGAATATGGTAGCATAACGTCAGCGAGTATGCTTTTATACCCAAATCGGGTGATTATATCGGTTATGCGATGTATCCCCAAACCATTATGCATCCGCCTCCGTGCTTAACGGTCTTCTTCGTGTACCTGGGGTCGAATTGTTTACCTTTTGGGCGTCGTACATAACGTATAGAGTCGTTACCAAAAAGGTATATTTTTGTTTCGTCGCTCTATAAGACATTGTTCCATTTTTTAGATCCTTCTGGTCCAGACCATGCCAAATGATTTTGTGCAAACTGGCGCCTCATCTGTAAATTTTTTTTCCGAAGTAAAGGAACTTTTCTGGCTATATGTCCTGTTAGGCCGGAACCTTTAAGTCTGCGCCGAACCGTTCGAGATGATATTTCATTGCCGATTTCAGCGACAATGGACTTGGAAGACATAAAGGGATCTTTTTTTTGCCAGACTGACGATGCGGGTGCCCGTCGTTTGGGAAGATTTCTTCTTTCTTCCTCGTTTTTCGGTAGGATCTTTCGATTTTAAGGCATTCTGAACAAAACACACCGAGCGTCCAAGGCTTGCCGCAATTTCTCGTAGACTTTTTCCTTCTTGTTGAAGATTCAAGGCAATCTTCTTTTCTTCCAGGGTGCAATGCTTTTTTCGGCCCATCTAAAGAATTTTTTGTAACCCAAATTCACTTAAAATGCAACAAGTCATTAAAAATAAACATACCATAGTCCAATGCTAAACTTAATCCTTTCAAATTTGTGAATAATAGAAGTGTACTTATTATTTTGACCAGACCAAAAACGCCCATCCAGAACAAATTTAGGCTTATAAATTTAACACTATAACCTTTCAAAATATAATCAACTGGCAGCCCTGCATTCGATATGGGAATATCTCCTCCAAAAATGGGCCGATTTGGATGGAATTTGTTCAGATATATATTACCTATAGAAATAGTTTGGCAGCAAAAGTTTTTCAAACGACCTTCCTACAGAAATTCGCAATTTGTGGGGTCGGGAGAGGGCGTGGCTTTAAACAAACTTGAACTGCGTGGGTATTGTAGGAGTCTCCATGCCAAATCCTATACCTCTATCCTATAGTCTTTCAGATCCACGCGTTCATACGGACAGACGTTCTGTCTATCCTTCTGTCTATCTTTCTGTCTGTTTTGAACACAAACTAGTCTCTCAGTTTTAAAAATATCGACTTTAAACTTTGGACACACCCTTCTTTCCTTTGCACGCAGTATATAAGCCGGCCACATTGGTTTCAACAACTTTCAACTTTTTTTGTCTTTAAATTTTTTGTTAAAATTATAATAGCATCTGCAAGGGTATAAAAAAACTTAACATCATCAATGAAAAGAGAAATCAATGACAAGAATATTGTTCGAATTATTAAATGCAAATTTCAATTCAATTCATAAAACAAGAAAGAAATAGCCTTTAATATACCCGGTACCCATCTCTTCCACCCTCACTTTAACCAAAGATTATAAAGTACATAGATGGGACATCAGGGCCCAAAACGGTCAACTTTTTGCGTCGAGCTTGTTGGTGAGGGGGGAACGCACATGCATACGATTCTATTTTTAGAACTCATTACATGTATCCGTCAACAAAAATGTGAACCTATGTATGTATGTGTGACTGCTCGCACGACGGAGTAAAACTGTTTTGGCTTCCAAATTTCAATTTCAATTTCTCGTTTCTGTTTTCGATGCGCCGATGCGGTAGTTGGTAGAGCAAATAGTATTTTTGATCGCAGCAGATCGAGACAGGATGGTATCGTAATGCATAGAGTAGTTACTCTTTGTGTAATTTTTCTGTGTTCAAATTCCTCGTAAGGACTTTGAACTTTTTCTTTCTTTTATAATCATTTTTTTTTTTATTTTTCTTTAATTGTAATGTTTTTCTTTAATTTTACAATTGTACAATTGTTTAATTTTTCATTATGTCCTGCTAATAAAATTTCAAGGGAGTCCTTCCGGCATTTTGTCATCCGACACGTCCGTCACGTATTTTTACTTTAATTGTTATAGAATGCAATTAATAATAATAATAATAACGTAAAAATTAAAAGTAAAAAAAAAATAATAAAAAAAAAGTAAATATAAAAAGAATCATAAAACTAAAACTTTATCAAAATCAAAACAACCGCCCGCTAATGAAGTCGAACCCAGGACCCCATGAATAAGGACCATGCACTATCCATCTAGGCTACCCTCGAAGTTGATTTTATGATACTTAAAATTGGTGTTAAGGGAGGCACTAGAATCCATACCAAAAACAGAGTTGACGAGTAAGGATAGTAAAAGATATTTCTGATCTCTTTACTCTTACATTGGTTCGGTTACAACGTTTCAAACTTTCATCGTTACAAAGATGTTACGATCTAAAAATAGAATTCTCTCTCTCATCTGCCAGCCGTTTGTCGTGGAACCCGCTCTCAAATGTTTTCATTGTTAAAGCTGGTTCCACGACGGAAAAAATGAAAAAATTTGAGAGCGGGTTCCACGACGCGGCCTGCCAAAGTGCCGTAAAACCCGCACTTATAGACATTTTTACAGCGGGTTCCACTGCGAACTGAGACGATGTTAAGGTGATTTTACAATTTTGTATTTTTTTTTATTGGATTATAAATTTAGCAAAAAACATTAAAAGAATAAAAATATAATATAAATAGATTTAAAATTAAAAAAAAATGAATGTCCCGAGCCTGGTTTGAACTCATTTTACTTTGCACACCAGCCAAGCACTCTACCACTCGGCTATTCCTCATTCGTTGTCTCGCGAAAAATTTCTCAAACTTAACTTGTCGCGCAATGGAACCCGCTCGCTCCAGCGGGTTCCACTGCTGGAACCCGCCATAGAAAATTTTTCTTTGTATGAGATGTCCCATCTATGTACTTTATAATCTTTGCTTTAACTAACTTAAAGGTATGGTGCTCGGAAAAAAAAACAAAAAACGGTAGGGATGGAAGGGGGGTAAACAAGGCGCGTGGCAAACAATTGAAAATAACTTAAACTGCGTGGGTATTAATAGTGTCTCTATGCCAAATCCTATAGCTCTATCTCTTATAGTCTCTGTGATCCACGTGTTTATAAAGACTGACAGACAAGGCTTTTTCAATTCTTTTTTTTATACTGATCAAGGATATATATACTTTATGTGGTCGAATATAATTCCTTTTCTATGTTACATACATTCTCACAAATACAATACTCTTGTACTCTACGATTATTCTACGAGATAATTTTTATGAGGGTATTATCCCTTGCAGAGGGTATTATAATTTTGTCCAAAAGTGTGCAAAGCAGTGAAGGAGACATCTCGGGCCCTATAAAATATATATATTCTTGATATATATATCAGTCTGTCTGTTTCCACGCAAACTAGTCTCTCAGTTTTAAAGCTATAGGAACGGTATATAAGTCGGAACGGCCGGGATCGGCCGACTATATCCTATAGCTGCCATATAACTGAACGATCGGAAATGACCAAACTTTTGTGTTTTTGAAGATAGAAAGCTGGAACTTAGTACAGATTATATTTTTGGTCAGTCCGACCTGTCAAATTTCATAACGATCGGTCGACTATATCTTATAGCTGCCATATAACTGAACGATCGGAAATGGTATTTGGTAGAAATACCAACTTAGTTATTTTTGAAGATATAAGCTCGGGACTTTTTTGTTTTTAGATATTTTATTGTAATTAATTGGTTTTATTATGATATTCTCATAAGGATCGGCCAACTATATCCGATGTTTGCGATACATATGCGGTTTTAACTGCAAGGGTATATCAACTTCGGCTCCGCCCGAAGTAAGCTTTCCTTCCTTTTTTTACATATGGTTTAGTATTCCTACTTATCGAAAAAAGGGTTGCTTATACTAAAATTTCTTTTTATACTCTCGCAGAGGGTGTTATAATTTTGTCCAAAAGTGTGCAACGCAGTGAAGGAGACATCTCGGGCCCTATAAAATATATATATTCTTGATATATTTATCAAGTCTGTCTGTTTCTACGCAAACTGGTCTCTCAGTTTTAAAGCTATCGGAACGGTATATAAGTCGGAACGGCCGGGATCGGCCGACTATATCCTATAGCTGCCATATAACTGAACGATCGGAAATGACCCAACTTTCGTGTTTTTGAAGATAGACGGCTGGAACTTAGTA
The DNA here is from genome assembly GCF_030179905.1 of Drosophila bipectinata. Classification (NCBI taxonomy): domain Eukaryota; kingdom Metazoa; phylum Arthropoda; class Insecta; order Diptera; family Drosophilidae; genus Drosophila; species Drosophila bipectinata. Next base: position 8,106,889 of record NC_091735.1, on the reverse strand, counting down.
CAGATTATATTTTTCAGTCAGTTGATTCAACCTACAAAATTTCATTAGGATCGGCCGACTCTAAAAACACCAAAGTAATACCAATTCTGATCAATCAGTTATATGGCAGCTATAGGACATAGTCGGCCGATCCCGGTCGTTCCGACTTATATACTGCGTGCAAAGGAAAGAAGGGTGTGTGCAAAGTTTCAAGTCGATAGCTTTGAAACTGAGAGACTAGTTCGCGTAGAAACAGACAGACAGACAGACAGACAGACATGCTCATATCAACTCAGGAGGTGATCCTGATCAAGAATATATATACTTTATAGGGTCGGAGATGTCTTCTTCACTGCGTTGCACACTTTTGGAAAAAATTATAATACCCTCTGCAAGGGTATAAAAAAGTAACTTTGTACAAAAATAGTAATTTTCTAGAGCATATAGTTTTCCGAGTAACCTCTAAATGACACGACTTAATAAGGGCGACTTAATAATGACACGGCGCTCAGGTAGGCGCGAAGTGGGTATTTTTTATGGTATATTATATAGAAGTCCAAATAACTAAGAAAACAACAAATACTTCATACAAGACAAAATTGATTAGAATTAAGGGTACAGTTCAATTGTCTGGACGTACTTTTCCAATCAGGAAGCAAGTCCTTTATACACAGCATAAAACCCTTTACAGATTAGCATAAATGAAGAATTTCTTGAAGACATCTTCGATACCTTTTGCTGAGTGTAAAATGTCACTTATAGAGGTCCTCTAGTAGGACAATGATACAAAAGGTGCCAGAGGAATAGTTTGGGGTAACTCAATAAATGTGTTGAAGTCACTTGGGCAGTCGTCTGACTTCAGTCGTCTGACTTCAGTCGTCTGACTTCAGTCGTCCCCACAGAAAATAATTAGTCCAAAGGCAAGAAGATTGTTTTTAAGTCTATTTCAACAACCATTTGAATCATTTTGAAAACATACTTAAACTTAAAACATAGTCAGGACTATGTCGCCTCGTTACGCAGGTATAATTGGCAAAAAAGGAAGCGCCTTATTTTGGAATTAATTAATGCAGCTGGTCTTAGTTTTGGGTACTTAAATCAGGGACCGTTATTATTTTTATTATAAAAATTATAAAATAAAAAGAAAGGAAAGCTAACTTCGGGCGGAGCCGAAGTTGATATACCCTTGCAGTTACACCGGATTTGTCTCGCAAACATCAGATATAGTTGGCCGATCTTTATAAGAATATTATAATAAAACCAATTAATTGCAATAAAATATCAAAGTCCCAAGCTTCTATCTTCAAAAATACCAAAGTTGGTATTTCTACCAAAAACCATTTCCGATCGTTCAGTTATATGAAATTTGGTGGGTCGGATTAACTGACCAAAAATATAATCTGTACCAAGTTCCAGTTTTCTATACAGGCGAAATTATAATACCCTCTGCAAGGGTAAAAAAATCAACAAATAATTTTTAAACCCTAGCAGAGGGTATTATAATTTTGGTCAAAAGTGTGCGACGCAGTGAAGGAGACATCTCCGACCCTATAAAGTGTATATATTCTTGATCAGGATCACCTCCTGAGTTGATATAAGCATGTCCGTCTGTCTGTCCGTCTTTCTGTCCGTCTGTCTGTTTCTACGCAAACTAGTCTCTCAGTTTTAAAGCTATCGTCTTGAAACATTGCACACACCCTTCTTTCCTTTGCACGCAGTATATAAGTCGTAACGGATCGGCCGACTATATCCAATAGCTGCCATATAACTGATTGATCGGAAATGGTATAACTTTGGTGTTTTTAAAGTTAGTTAGTTAAAATTTTAGGTTAGAGCTATTTTTGGCAAAATAATACGGCATGCCAAATTTCATAAGGATCAGCTATGTCCTATAGCTAACTATAGCTAAGAAAGGAAAGCTAACTTCGGGCGGAGCCGAAATATATATACCCTTGCAGTTAAAATCGGGTATATATAGCAAACATCGGATATAGTTGGCCGATCCTTATGAAATTTGGCGTGTCGTATTATTTTGCCAAAAATAGCTCTCACCTAAAATTTTAACTAACTAACTTTAAATCATCATAATAAATCCAATTAATTACAATAAAACATCTTAAAAAAAATCCAAAGCTTCTATCTTCAAAAATGCCAAGGTTGGTATTTTTCTACCAAATACCATTACCATGTCGTTTTGAAGTTTTTTAAGTCGGATCAACTGACTAAATATATAATATATATAAGCTGTTAAATGTCACTGTTACTAAAAATAACTCATGGTTTGACAAGCAAGTTGCTGGCGTTTTTTAATATCTTTAAATGTGAACAAAAAGAATTAAAATATTTTATATACAGTCGAATCAGTCGGACTTGTAGTAAGTTTTTGTGTATGTCTATTGAAGGAATTGATCGTTTTTTTGTTATTGGGTGTGTATGGGTACCCATTTAAAGTATAATTGTTAATGGAAAATCTAAAGTTTGAATAGAGAAACAAAAAAAATTGCACTTAGTTTTACCTTAATATTTATACTGTGTTATAGAGTGTTTTATCCTCTTTTAAATAAATGTAGTCTTAAGTGCACTTTTGTGCCTTTTTTTTGAGCAATTCGCATTTTTCTGAGACGAGAGCAAAAACATTTGCTTTACTTGGGTCTGTTGTCGCCTGTATATGTCAGTTAACACGGTTTCCCAGCAACATGGAAGTTCCCCAGCTGATTATGCATAACCGTCATGGAAAGTACCAAGTCTTCTTATTCGTGCAGTACGTGCATCTTAAAATAAATCCTTAAAAAGGACATTAATCAATTGGCGCCCAACGCACAGTGGCCGATTTGGGTAATTTATCGTCAGATGTGAAATATCATTAAAAAATAATGATAATTTTAAAAAGTTTTTATGGAATTTATGGAAGTCCAACTTTTTATGGAATGTTAACCCAATAAGAAATAAAATTGAGTAATAAAATGTAATTTTAATCAAGTAAAATTTTTTATTTTGTATATTTTTAATTTATTTATTTTTTTTTTATTTTTTTTTTTATTTTTTTTAAGATTCTGTTTTAAAAAATAAACTAGTTTTAATTGTCCTAGTTTGAATCTAAATTTTTTTATGAGTCAGAATCCGAGTTTTCTTCATAAACATTGTAGTCCGGAAGAAGATTTTGGCATTCAATCTCAAAGGAAACTGCCTTGCTGGAGTTATTGGCCGAACTTTTGGAAAAGATTGTAATTAGTGGATATGAAGATACTACCAATAAATGAAAAAGATTCTTCGTTGTGTTTTGTCGAGAGTTTTACGCGTATGGCTCAAGCGAAAATATCTTAATTCTTTGTTTCGGGTTTCTGAGGCTTCTTCTGACATCATTCCGATCGGAAGTGGTACATTTTCTATAATATCGGCCCCGTGAATAACCGAAAATACCAAATGTTCGGTTAATCAACCCGAGTTCTACCTCTCGAAACGCTCCTTACATCTATTCAATTTTTTCCATCTTTTAGAAAGTTTTGCAAACATTTTTAATGGTAGATAATGATAGATGTCAAGTCCATCTCGGAACATTTGTATTTATCAACTATATCGCAAAAAATGTGATCAAACACGGCAGAACTCTTTTTTGTCGCGTCTTCTTCCCCATTCCATACTGCAAAAAGTGCTTTTTTATAGGCGGACATGATTGCTGAAAATACCGCTAAATATAACAAGGGCACGTTGGGCCGCTCAACATGGATAACACAGTGCGACAGTGATTTGGAACTTTTGAAGAGACCTAGTAGGAATTGTTCATTAGGTCAAGTATAGTATAAAACCATGTTTGAAATTTTTCATACACCCTCAAATCTTGATTTATTTCGAAAAAAAGGTTTTTCGGAAGTGGTTTGCTCTTAAAAATTCCTGAACGCATAATTTTAGGCCGATTTTCAATTTTTTTACGTTTTTCAATAGTTCAATGTTGTAGCTTTTGAAAAAATACATTTTTAATTTATTTGCACGGAAAGGATACAAATTTTACAAAAGAAACTGACATTTTTGAATTTTTGTCATGTTTTTCAAACTTTGACGCCATTTTTTTCGGTACAACTTCCAAGAAATGGGAATAAAAAAAGACGTCGATCAAGCCAAATGCAACACGTGAAAATTGTATATTACCACATGTTAGCTTAGAGAGCTTACAGCTGATCTGGTTGATCAAGTTTATAGGTTTTGGTATTATTATTATTATTATTATTATTTTTATTTTTTTTTTTTTTTATTCTACTAATATTTAATTATTTGACTATTGGTAGGGGAAAAAAATAGAAAATTGACTTATTCTGACGCTAAAATAGCCAAATTGGCCACTGTGCATCGCAACATAAGACGCGTCGTTCCAAAAAAAAAAAAAAAAAAAAAAGCCGCGATCGTAAGACCCTCGATTCGACGTTTAAGTAAAAACATTTAGTTAAAAATTTTTCAAAAGCGTTGTATCGGTTTCAAAAAAAAAAAAAATAAATAAAGTAAAAAAAAAAACCTACCTCCAACAAAACAAGGCCACAACAACACAGCCGTAAAAAAAAACAAACCAAGAACGACAAGAACACAACACAACCGAATTAAAAAAAAGGAAGACACCGACAACAGCATCAACATTTGTTTTTATAGTTAAATAAAGGGGATGTAATAAGAGTGTTCATTGATATTCCCACTATTTTCGAATTGCAAAATATTACAAAAAAATAAAAATATTAAAAAAGTGATTTTCCAAAAGTTTTAATCATAAAAAAAGGCACAACTTCCATACAATTTTTTTTATGGTATTTATATTTTGTTGTTTTACATGGAGGCATAAGAACATGCCCAAACAAAGTAGACGGAATGCGTAACTACGAACAACCGACCACACTATTTAATATCGAATCATTTCTCGGACTAGCAAAAAATTTTTCTGTTACTATAGGTGTTTTATTAAAGACTCATTAAAAGGAGGAAATGGCAAAGTAAGTGCAGGACAATCGAAGAAAATACATTTTAACTTCGACGAAAGAGAGTTATGAGTAATAGTATGGGCCTTAAAAAGCCTCAGCAATTACGGCGTAAAAAATTTAACCTTTATGTCAATGACCATTTTTACCGACAGTACTCAATGACCGGATACCACGATACCCACACGTAGATACGTTGTTTTAACTATGTTAAAAAAAATATTTTTCAATAGTTCTTCATTTGTTCATGAACAAAAATATATTGTGAATGTTTTACTTTTGTGAATGTTTTATTTTATACGAAATGTTTTGTGTCACTTTGAACACCTGCCGCTACAAAATGCTTATTGAAATTTACGCGCAGGGGCAAGTCGAGCCGGTATATAGTATATTCATTATAGCAGTGGTCGGCACCCCAATACATTGATATGGTTTTAAAGCATTAGTGTTAGTAACGAATAGCAGAAAGTATGTGGTGTGTGTGTGTGTGGCAGAGCTCGGGCAGAGAAATTTCCTATGCCCTCGGGATAGGGCCGTGCCGACCACTGCACTATAGTATATTCGGTGAGGAATATTGTGTACGGTCGGCCTTCTATATATAACCTACAAGTTTATAGTAAAAGGAAACGAATCTGGCATTAGTGAAATGTGGCTCAGACAGCATGTTTTGTGTATCTCAGCGTCAGTGTGACGAATCCGATGACGAAAGCGTAAATATTTCTGATAGTGATGACGATGATGGGATTCCTAATGAGAAAACAAGAAAGGAAAGCTAACTTTGGGCGAAGCCAAAGTTTATATACCCTTGCAGTTAAAACCGGATATATATCGCAAACATCGGATATAGTTGGCCGATCCTTATGGGAATATGAATATATAATCCAATTTATTACAATAGAAAATCTAAAAAAAGTCCCAAACTTCTATCTTCAAAAATATCAAAGTTGGTATTTCTATTAAAAACCATTTCCGATCGTTCAGTTATATGGCAACTATAAGATATAGTCGGCCGATCGTTATGAAATTTGGTAGGTCGGATTAACTGACCAAAAATATAATCTGTACCAAGTTCCAACTTTCTATCTTCAAAAACACGAAAGTTGGGTCATTTCCGATCGTTCAGTTATATGGCAGCTATAGGATATAGTCGGCCGATCCTTCTTATATTTGGCATGTTGTAATGTTTTGCCAAAAATATGAACTCTCTAACTCTAAAAACACCAAAGTTATACCATTTCCGATCAATCAGTTATATGGCAGCTATAGGATATAGTCGGCCGGTTCCGGTCGTTCCGACTTATATACTGCGTGCAAAGGAAAGAAGGGTGTGTACAAGTCGATAGCTTCAAAACTGAGAGACTAGTTTGCGTAGAAACAGACAGACAGACGGACAAACGGACATGCTCATATCAACTCAGGAGGTGATCCTATCAAGAATATATATACTTTCGTCGGAGATGTCTCCTTCAGTGCGTTGCACACTTTTGACCAAAATTATAATACCCTCTGCAAGGGTATAAAAAAAAAAAAAAGTATCTGATAACGAAGAAAATCGCGCAGATGAAAATGATTCCACGCAAGTTGCCAATGACGATTCTGAAAGCGATGCTGACGATATTACGAATACAGATGTCGACGCAGTTTCAACTGCACGTACGTTTGTCGCCAAAGATAAAACGGTTTGGCAAAAAACACCATCTAACAGAACTCAAACTCTCCGTCACAATATTGTGAGACAAAGAGCTGCTTCCAATCGATCAACCAAAACTCTCTCAGCGGCTGAAATTTTCAAAAAAATTATAACCCATGAAATACTGGATTTGATAACTCGTTACACTAACCAGAAAGCTAATCAAGGTATCAAAGAGTGGAATGAAAAAAATTCAAATCAGTTGTCGAGGACGTGGAAAAACGTAACACACCAAGAAACGTATTCGTTCTTCGGAATTTTGATTGCAGCAGTTGTCAACAATAGTAACAAGGACCATACAACTGCGATGTAGAAAACATCATCATTCCCTCTGTACAGGGCCACAATGAGCTTAAATCGTTTTTGGAACATCTTACGTTTTATCAGATTCGATGATGCACCGACGCGAGAACAATGATCCAAAGAGGACAAAGCAGCTCCAATTAGTGAAATCTGGTACATCATTAATCATCTGGTACAAATCTGGTAACCGTAAATTCCAAAGGAGATGACTGCGTCAAAGGATCGTGCAGAATTATCCACACTGTTCAGCTTTCACGAAAATACGACGATTTGTTCGTATGTGCCGTATTCGTACTCGGGTACCCGGTCATTGATATCTTAGACAAAAACGAGAAAAAAGAAATTACGGTGTCAGAACATAACAGGGCTCAGAGGGCCGCTCAGGAAAACGTGAAACATATTTTGCAAGACTATTTTTTTCCCAAAATTACTCATATGGCAAATGAGGTGGTCGCAAATTGTAAAATATGGCAGAAGGCAAAATACGATGGACACCCTCAGAAAAAGATTTTGGGAGAAACACCAATTCCCTCATACACAGGCAAAACACTTTGACATAATTTCGACAGACAAAAAATACTTTTTAACTGGCGTAGACAAATTTTTAAAATTTTCAATTTTTTGGGGACCAAAAACAATATATTGCGATAATGAGCCCTCTATAAAATCTGAAACAATCGACGTATTGAGAACACGGTTGAATTAATACTCCTTGCGGCTATAGAATACTATACAACCATTCACTTTGTAACAAATCGACATAATTCACTCATCAACTATAGAGCTCAACGCAGAAATTAGAGAAGAAGTCTCAAATGCACAGAAAATCCAACTACATAGATTAAATAAAACAAGAAAGGAAAGATTACTTCAGGCGGAGCTGAAGTTGATATACCCTTTCAAATAAAATCGGATATATATCACAAACATAGTATATAGTTGGTTGACCCTTATGAAAATATCATAATATAACCAATTTATTACAATAAAATATCTAAAACAAAGTCCCAAGCTTCTATCTTCAGATATACCAAAGTTGGTATTTCTTCCAAATACCATTTCCGATCGTTCAGTTATATGGTATATGGATAAGATATAGTCGTTTTGAAGTTTGTTAGGTCGGATCAACAGACCATATAGAATATGTACGAAGTTCCAACTTTCTGTCTTCAAAAACACGAAAGTTGGGTATTTTCCGATCGTTCAGTTATATGGCCGCTTTAGGATATAGTCGGCCGATCCCTATGAAATTTGTTAGGTCTGATTAACTGACTAAAAATGGAATTCGTACGAAGTTCCAACTATCTTTCTTCAAAAACACAACAGCTGGGCAGCTATAATATAAAGTCGGCCGATCCCGAGCCGAGCCGTTCCGACTTATATACTGCGTGCAAAGGAAAGAAGTGTGTGTGCAAAGTTTCATGTCGATAGCCTTAAAACTGAGACTAGTTGGGGAAGAAACAGAAAAAAGGACGGACAGACGGACATGCTCATATTAACTCAGGAGGTTATCCTGATCAAGAATTTATATACTTTTTAGGGTCGGAGATGTCTCTTTCACTGCATTGCACACTTTTGGACAAAATTATAATACCCTCTGTAAGGGTATAACAAGACAATACAGAAATTTTCAAGTAGGAAACAAGGTTCTCGTAAAATCAAATAAGAGGTTGGGAACTAAACTTTCAAATTTGTACACCGAGGAAACCATAGAAGCAGACTTTGCGGACCACAGTCTCAATAAAAGGGAGGGTGGTCCATAAGAAAAATTTGAGGTAATTATAACAAATTTTCTTTTATTTTTTTATTTTTAACACGCCAGGACTTGGACTAAACTTTTTCTCGCCTTATAAAAAACGGCCAAAACCACCGATTACACGGCTTCAAATTACATACCAGTCATAGACGGAGACGCGACCATTTGGAAAGACTTGCAGTGCCTAAAATGATCGACCAATTTAACAATGTATTCGGAGATAGTAAAGGACACGGAAGAAATGGAAGACCATTTCCCTCGGTCACATATGAAACAGATTTTAGACTCTGATTTAAGACACATTAGAACTCTTTTAGCTACAGTGAATGTTCACCATAGGCCCTCTAATAGCATCATCTTATTAGGCACCGCATCAAACATCGAAGCCGGTACTCCAGATTTCGATGACTTCGAGAAAATTAAATTCACGCAGAAAAAACCCATAGAATCAGAAAGTAGACAGACAAATAACTACACAAAGACCCAAGAAGAAATAAATATCCTAACAAACACAGTAAACATTTTAGTAAATAATGAAAAATGAGAACAAATAAATACAGAAAACTTATATGAAAAATTACTATCGTTAAAGTTGTCAGCTACACTTGGAAAAATTGGAATAATCAACCCCGCGATTTTCGATTCAAATGATTTACAAAACCTAATTAATAAACATTTTACAAATGTTACTATTACTGATCTAATAAAAGTTGCTCAAATAAAACTTTTATTAAAAATAACAGTGCGAAAGAAATATTTGTAACACCCTTAAAATCTTGATTTATTTTGAAAAAACCGTTTTTCGTGACTTTTTTGCGATTAAAAATTCCTAAACGCGTAATTTTAAACCGATTTTAAAAGTTCCGACGTTTTTCAATAATTAAATGTTTTAGCTTTCAAATTCAATTTTCAATCATGGTTTTGTACTTTATTCGACCTAATAAACAGTTCCTACTAGTTCCTAAACAGTTCCTTTAAAAGTTTCTAATCACTGTCGCACAGCCGTACGTAGCTTGTAAGAAGGTAATCTTGCACCCTGTGAAACAAAACGGCTCTATTCTTAATTTTGCTGAAGATAATATTATAGCTGACTGCAGTAACAAAACTGTGCCGATTTTAAAATACACCGCACTTACAAGAACATTTTGCACACACTGTTCGACTCGCACCAGCCATTTTCAACCACTAAAAACGGAACAACTACGATCTATTGACAACTGGTAACCGGAACGTTCCTTGTTACATTCGACGACAAGGTAAAAAAAAATTACACCATATACCGAAACTTGAAGAGCTACGTAAAAAATCAACAGCCCTCGCTGCATCAGCAGTCCTTTCCCCATTTCGCTTATTTCTCATAATAAAATTAATAAAAACATAATACAACATTTGTAATAGAATGCAATTAAAAATAATAAGAAAAGTAAATATTATAAAAATAATCATAAAACTAAAATTCAATTTGTAAAAATTGAAACAACCTCACTCATAAAATCGAAACCTGGACGCCAAGGGTACGGGGCGCGTGCTTTCTATCTAGGCTACCCTCCAAGATGATTTAGTGATACTTAAAGTTGGTATTGAAGTAAAAGCGAGAATCCATAGAAAAATCAGAGCTAAAGAGTAAAGATAGTAGAAGATATTTCTGATCTCTTTGCTCTCTCGTTTCACTCTCTCATCTGCCAGCCGTTTGTCGTGGAACCCGGTCTCAAGTGTTATCATTTTTACAGGGGGTTCCAGAACGCGGCCTGCCAATTTCCCGTAGAACCCGCACTTATAGAAATTTTTACAGTGGGTTCCACTACTAACTGAGGCAATTTTAAAGTGATTTTAAAATTTTGTTTTTTTTTCTGGATTGAATTATAATGTTTGCAAAACATTTTAGATTTAAAATAAAAAAAGTGGATGTCTTGAGCCTGATTTGAACTCGTTTCACTCTGCACATCAGACTCTTACCCCTACCCCTTATTTCCCCTTACTCTTACATCTTATTCGTTGTCGCGCGAAAAATTTCTTAAACTTAACTTGTCGCGCTGTGGAACCCGCTCCTTCCACCGGGTTCCAGCGGTGAAACCCATAGAAACCATAGAAAATTTTTGTTTCTATGAGATGTCCCATCTATGTATGTACTTTATATTCTTTGCTGTAACGTAAACGCATATTGATAATTTTATTTGAAAGGTCTAGCTTTAAAAACGTCCAAAATATTCAGTTTTTTGTGGGCGATGAGGGCGCCGAGCTTTTTAGGTCCCTAAGCTATATAGTTAAAAATAAACTCAGTGAAAAATCTCTTTCGATTTACTGGTATTATTTAAGGTCACAAAAAGTGGTCGTTGGCCCCATGTGCGTATTTTTGTCTATTTATACGCAAACTAATCTTTCAGTTTTAAAACTATTGACTTTACACTCACCATTTGTTCCTTTGCACGCCATATCCTTCTTCTTTCCTATAGTTGACATATAACTGATTGAATGGGAAATCTATAGGTTTGGTGTTAAGAATTTGAATCCTATTTCCAACTTTGAATAGAAAGTTGGAACTTCGTACAGATCCTTTTGGTCAGTTGATCCGACCTACCAAATTTCATAACGATCGGCCGACTATATCTTATAGCTTCCATATAACTGAACGATCGGAAATGGTATTTGGTGGTATTAAAAATACCAACTTTTTTTTTTTTTAGAAGATAGAAGCATGGGACTTATTTTTAGGTATTTAATTGTAATAAATTGCTTATATTATGATAGTTAAGGGTCAACTAACTAAATCTGTTGTTTGTGATATATGTCCGTTTTTGGCGGCAAGTGTATATCAACTTCGGCTCCGCCCGAAGTTAGTTTTCCTTTCTTGTTTTAAATTACAACAATTCTTTACCAATTATAAGAGTTTGAAAAAAAGAAAGATTAATCTCTCAGCGTAGTGGAGTGTACTATATTCTTGGTTAGTCCATCTTAATCCAGAAAAAATAAACTCGATCGATTTTGCCACTCGGGAACATGCCACATATACATAGCTGTCCGTGAGAAAACCTGTGCTGTGAAAAACGGTGCTTCCAAATCTACGTCATAGCTAATGTCAAAATAATTCAATTTGCAGATCTATAGGAATCATATTCGTGCTAGAAACACATTTTCGCATCGAAACTTGCCTTTTAAAATGATGGCTTCATTGGCGTTTTTAATTTATTTCTTAATACCTAATCGTTTACCATTAAACAGACGTGGTGGGTTGAAGCTACGAAGTATAATAATCGGAGCTCTAAAATTAAATTCAGTGGTGCCCAAAACCCTATCCAATGGGGTTGGAAATTTCTCTGCCTGCACACCGACACTGTTAACACTGTAAAACGACTGTAAATGTTACCGTGATTACGAAAAAAAATTGTACTTATTCGAATACAAAGGAAAGTATAACATGTGAATGCATTTGTGTGGGCACCACAGGTCTAATAGTTAATGGTGGCTCAAAAACTCAATTCGATAACTCACAGTTTCGGTGCTATTACAAACTGCAGTCGATAGCTTTACAACTGAGAGACTAGTTTGCGTAGAAACAGACAGACGGACAAATGGACATGCTCATATCAACTCAGGAGGTGATCCTGATCAAGAATATATGTATATACTTTTTAGGGTCAGAGATGTCTCTTTGACTGCGTTGTACACCTATAATTTTATTGGTATTAAAATTATAAAAAAGTTGGTATTTTAATTAGACAAAATTCTGCAAGGGTATAAATATATGCAAAATGTATTATGTTTATTCACATTGATCCTTTACAATTCATTTGAGTTCGTTTTGGAATACAATATCAACCAAATGGTCACCTTTATTCTTAATAACCTTTATTCTCTTAAGCTTAGAAGCTTAGTAAACCAAAGAAACAACTTCTTCTCTAATTCTCTAACCGAAATGGAAACAGCAGCGTTTAAGAGAAACTCGTCTCTACTGACCGACTGACAGTTTTTGCAGCGGAATTCTACTGTAACCTCAGCAAACAGCGATTATAAAAATAAAAATTTTGGAAAGTGCCAAAGCGGACAAAGCGGACTTGAATGGAACTGCATTAAAATTAAGCGTAAGCATTGCCCGCAAAATAATCTGGATGCTAAAAAAAAACAAAAAAGAAACAGCGTCTAAAAGATCAATGAAGAACCAGGAAGATCCAGTAACAAACTTTTCTTCATAAAAATTTCTTACAATAAAAGTAAATGAAAATCTTATAATTTAAGATTTAAATTTATATTATATTATATTTAAATTATATTAAAACTACTTTAAAGATTTTCATGCATGTGTACTGTAGAGATACTGTGATATACCTATTTGAAACAACTTATCAACGCACTGCACGCTGATTTGTTACGGGATCCTTTCTTGAGTCCGATAAGCGGAACAGTTATGCGTATTTGTGTTAGGCTACTAGGGATCAGTCAAAAACCATGCTCTTTATCTCTTCCTTACATGGTTCCGATTCTTTGAAACATTGTTTTTATACCCTTGCAGAGGGTATTATAATTTTGGTCAAAAGTGTGCAACGCAGTGAAGGAGACATCTCCGACCCTATAAAGTATATATATTCTTGATCAGGATCACCTCCTGAGTTGATATGAGCATGTCCGTCTGTCCGTCTGTCCGTCTGTCTGTCTGTTTCTACGCGAACTAGTCTCTCAGTTTTAAAGCTATCGTCTTGAAACTTTGCACACACCCTTCTTTCCTTTGCACGCAGTATATAAGTCGGAATGACCGGGATCGGCCGACTATATCCTATAGCTGCCATATAACTGATTGATCGGAAATGGTATAACTTTGGTGTTTTAAGAGTTAGAGAGTTCAAATTTGACATGAGTGCTATTTTTGGCAAAACATTACGACATGCCAAATTTCATAAGGATCGGCCGACTATATCCTATAGCTGTCATATAACTGGACGATCGGAAATGACCCAACTTTCGTGTTTTTGAAGATAGAAAGCTGCAACTTGGTACAGATTATATATTTGGTCAGTTTATCCGACCTACCAAATTTCATTAGGATCGGCCGACTATATCCTATAGCTGCCATATAACTGAACGATCGGAAATGGTACTTGGAAGAAATATCAACTTTCGTATTTTTGAAGATAGAAGTTTGGGACTTTTTTTAGATTTTGTATTGTAAAAAATTGGATTATATATTCCTATTCCCATTAGGATCGGCCAACTATATCCGATGTTTGCGATATATATCCGGTTTTAACTGCAAGGGTATATAAACTTCGGCTCCGCCCGAAGTTAGCTTTCCTTTCTTGTTGTAATTCCTATTTATTCTTTATTTTTTTCAATGCTTGAAGATTCTAAAAAGGGGCATAACAATGTGTAATTTTGGGATTAACATTTTCATTATAAACTTTATTTAAAATTAACGTTTTACAGTTTAAATAGAATTGAAATTTTTAAATTTTATTGAACATGGCCATTAACATTGAACGGACCTTGTTCAATGAAATGATTAAACATTTGAATACTGTATGTAATGGTTTAATTATACCTATAATAAACATTCGGCTGGTGCCCGGTAAATAGCTCTTGCATTCTCTATCGCTTCTTCGCGATTTCGTGTTGTCGGTTGCTTCACCCGTCCCCGACAAGCGTGAAAACTATTCTAAAATCGTTCTAAAAAAAAATGTTTACTGAATCTGTGCCAGCGCTGTTAAAAGAAAGGAAAGCTTACTTCGGGCGGAGCCGAAGTTGATATACCCTTGCTTAGAGTGACCAGATAGCTAAAGTGGTAAATACGGACACCACCGTTTCCTCGTTTCCGCCCCCTAGATTTTAAAGACTTTCTTCGGAGAATTAACTTCAGGAAGTGAGGCGAATGGGTCTGAGCCGCAAGTGTTTTGTATCCGGTGTTGTATCCAAGTGTTTTGTCGTGCACTGTCGTATGTGTGGTCGTATGCACCGTAGCTTATTGGAGCTAGCCTCTTCTACAAACTTTTGTGCGTTGGACAAATTTAGCTTTCGCCTGGGCTACCTTTAGTTCAGAAAACACGTCTTTGTTGTGTAGTCGGAGGTGTGGCGGAGGAGGAGATGCACGTGACGAGGTCCTCATGGCTACGGAGAATTCACATTTAATGAATGAAGGAATCAGGATACGATGAATGAGCGGCTCGACATGCTTCTGCGTCAATTTTGGGACGGCGAAAATTGTGTCGATCCAGTGAAAATATGGTAATCCGCTCTTTAGTATCTTCTCCAAGAAGCGCCCATGTAGTTGATTATCTTCCGCGGATCAGCCCATATTTGGATTCCCTATTAAGGACTCCCATGACTCGGTGAAAGATCGGTATGTTGGCTACAGCTGGACCTTCTTATTCTTCGCCTTCGCCTCACTTTATTTGGTAACGCGATCTCGTAAAGGTGCCTGCTCCAGCCGACTTTCTCAGCTTCGGAAAGATTTTCCTTGCACACCTTATAATCTTGGCCTGGCTAGAGTTTGCCTTAGGGGCCCCGCCGGTTGGTAGTGGGGTTGACCCTGAGGTTTCCTCCTCACGCCGTTCAATGGTCCCATGGCTATTCCCGCTTTAGAAAAAGATGTCTCGGCATCCTCCCCCGAACCGGCACATCCCGACTCCGGATGTTGCTTCTCTGTAGGAAACTTCTTCATCCTTCTTCTTGGCCTTTGATAGTCTTGAATTTTATCATTTATTCATTATCATTCATCAAAAGTGTGCAACGCAGTGAAGGAGACATCTCCGACCCTATAAAGTATATATATTCTTGATCAGGATCACCTCCTGAGTTGATATGAGCATATCCGTCTGTCCGTCTGTCTGTTTCTACGCGAACTAGTCTTTCAGTTTTAAAGCTATCGTCTTGAAACTTTGCACACACCCTTCTTTCTTTTGCACGCAGTATATAAGTCAGAACGGCCTGGATCAGCCGACTATATCCTATAGCTGCCATATAACTGATTGATCGGAAATGGTATAACTTTGGTGTTTTTAGAGTTAGAGAGTTCAAATTTGACACAAGAGCTATTTTTGGCAAAACATTACGACATGCCAAATTTTGTAAGGATCGGTCGACTATATCTTATAGCTGCCATATAACTGAACGATCGAAAATGACCCAACTTTCGTGTTTTTGAAGATAGAAAACTGAAACTTAGAAAAACTTAGTTTTTGGTCAGTTGATCCAACCTACCAAATTTCATTAGGATCGGCCGACTATATCCTATAGCTGCCATATAACTGAACGATCGAAAATAGTATTTGGTAGAAATATCAACTTTCGCATATTTGAAGATAGAAGCTTGGGACTTTTTTTTAGATTTTTTATTTTAGTTAATTGGTTTTATTATGATCTAACTATAAGGATCGGCCAACTGTATCCGATGTTTGCGATATATATCCGGTTTTAACTGCAAGGGTATATCAACTTCGGCTCCGCCCGAAGTTAGATTTTCTTTCTTGTTGTTGTAAAATTAGCCAATAGACTATAAACAAAAATGTCGGGACTCTTGGCAACAAGAGGTAAGTTTAACTTGGGCACGTAGGAATGACACGGATGAAAGGAGAGGTTTTTGTAGTTACTGCAAATGTACAACTACCGCAAAACTCTCTGATTTAAGGATTCCAGAAAACTATAAGACATTGAAACGATTCATATTTTTTCTGTGAACAATCCCAGCGGACCATTACGCGAGCATTGTCGAAGGGGTTTTTACAAGATTCGCTTGCGGAACCGAAAACGCATTATAGATAAATAAAATGTGAATTTGCATGAGATAATAGTACGGCAATTTGAATACGGCACGCGGCGCGTGCCGTTTAATTGCAAAATGCAAAAAACAAGAACTCTTGTAAATTTTTTGCTCTTGTTGTGTCTGTTTTCGTTGTATTTCACTTTTTCTTTCACTTCTTTGCAGACAATTAGTGAGCGTGGACGCGATTTAAATTTTGTTTAAATTTTGGAAAGATGTCCGACCCTATAAATATATATATTCTTGATAAGGATCACCTCCTGAGTTGATTTGAGCATGTCCGTCTGTCCGTCTGTCTGTTTGTTTCTACTCGAACTAGTCTCAGTTTATAAGCTATCGACTTGAAACTTTGCATACACCCTTCTTTCCTTTCTTTTCTTCCTTCTTTACCTAACTGACCAATCGGAAATGACCCAATTTTCATGTTTTTGAAGATAGAAAGTTGTAACTTCGTTGTAACACAGTCGATCCGACCTACCAAATTTCATAACGATCGCCCGACTATATCTTAAAACTGCCATATAACTGAACGATCGGAAATGGTTTTTAGTAAAACTACAAACTTGGTTTTTTTGAAGCTTGGGAAGCTTGGGACTTTTTCCGAAAAACACGACAAAAATTCAAAAATGTCAGTTTCTTGCGTAAAAATGTATCCTTTTTGTTGAAATAAATTAAAGATCTATTTTTTTCAAAAGCCTTAACATTTAACTATTGAAAAACGAACAAAATTTTAAAATCGGTTTAAAATTACGCGTTTAGGAATTTTTAAGAGCAAAAAAGTCCCGAAAAACCGTTTTTCCAAATAAATCAAGATTTTGAGGGTGGTTAAAAAATTTCAAACATGGATTTATACTATACTCGACCTAATTAACAATTCCTACTAGGTCTCTTCAAAAGTTCCAAATCACTGTCGCACTGTGTAATGGCAATAATAGCCACAACCATAACAATAACGTCAGGGTAGTCCATACAGATTCGGAAAACTCCCAGACGCCTCTAGGTACACAACAGTAAGAAACACCAAAGTTCACACTATAAATCTCAGTCAAAGTACATTCGTTAGTTTCATAAACGTAGCAACAGGGAAAGAATTAGTTTTTCCATTAGATACAGTTGCGGAAATATCCATATTAAAGAAAAATTCAGATACTTTTCAAAACATCAAAAATAATCACATAATAAACATACAGGGTATAAGTCAAGAAGTTAGGTATTAGTTGCGTATTAGGTCGAATGTAGTAAAAAACTGTGTTTAAAATATTTGTAACACCCTCAATGTCTTGATTTATTTAGAAAAAACGGGTTTTCGGGACTTTTTTGCTCTTAAATATTCCTAAGCGCGTAATTTTAAACCGTTTTAAAATTTTGGGAAAAGCGTTATAACTTCGACAATTTTCATAATTTCCTAATGAAATTGGTCTCTTTTTATTCAGAATTAACGAGACAATATTGATATGTGTCAAAAATGATACCATTTCTTGAAAGTTGTACCAAAAAAATGGCGTCAAAGTCTGAAAAACACTACATAAATTCAAAAATGTCAGTTTCTTGAAATTTAGAAATAAATTAAAGATTTATTTTTTTTCAAAAGCTCCAACATTCAACTATTGAAAAACGAAAAAAATTTTAAAATCGGTTTAAAATTACGCGTTGAGGAATTTTTAAGAGCAAAAAAGTCCCGAAAAACCGTTTTTTCCAAATAAATCAAGATTTTGAGGGTGTTTGAAAAATTTCAAACATGGTTTAATACTATACTCGACCTAATGAACAATTCCTACTAGGTCTCTTCAAAAGTTCCAAATCACTGTCGCACTGTGTTATTCGTGATTTTTATTTTTTTTGTATCAAAATAAAACTCACCAAGCAATAACTTTCGATCGTTTAAGGATATTGCCAATATTGTCCTATGTCCTTATAAAGGGACCCTAGAGTAATAATTGACAACAACAACAAAAAAAAAAAATTCATTTTACCTGTGTTTGTTGCAATTATTTTATATAATGTTATAGCCTCCATCCTCCCTAACTAAACGGTTTTTGGTAGAAATACGAACTTTGGTATTTTTAAAGATAGAAGCTTGGGACTTTTTTTTAGATATTTTATTGTAATTAATTGGTTTTATTATGATATTCTCATAAGAATAGGCTAACTAAAATCCGATGTTTGCGATATATATCCGATCTTGACTGCAAAGGGATATAATTTTCGGCCACCCTAAGTTTGCTTTCCAATCATGTTTTTTAAATTATTTTAATACTTATTTTTTAACTTATTGTTTAAAATCCAATAGAACAATAGTAAAATTAGACAACAAATTTAAAATCTTCGAAAAAGATATGATAAGAAATATTTTTATTTTACAATTCTTTCTATCATCAATTCTTAACACAATAATTATATTTTTCTAAAGTATTATATTTATATAATGTACATGAAAATATTTTTTTTGACCGATTGCATGATTGACCAAAATACTTTTGACAAAGTATAAAGGGAGCAATAGACCTCCCAAGCACAGCCCACTTCAGGAGGTCCAAATATGCACATGGTTCTTGAAAAAAAAATAAAAATAATGATGTGACATATTCTGAGTGTGCACTTCATGTCATGTGACCTGAAGAGCTGTATGGAAACACGCATATAATCGTGTTGCAGAAGAGAGCAGCGTGACATGACAATCTGGGAGAGACTGTTTTTTTTTTTTACGTCAGAAAAAGCAAAATATGTACGTTATTTGGGCGGTGGACTAGACCACTTCAAGGCATCATTTCACATTCTCGTGAAACCGTGAGTAAATGGTTACATTTATAAAAACGTACTTTCTGAGATACTCAAGAATAGTCTAATAAATTTATCTTCCAAGTTTCCTGTGAAACTTAGTTTCACACTTCAGTAACAAACTTCCTGTCCCTGACTTATTGACTTAAAAAGCTCTTATAAAATTTAACAGGGGCGTGGGATTAAAAGGGGCTTAAATATTTTGGTTCAACTTGACTTTAGGGTTTTACACATTCCCGTTTTGTGTGATTTCAAAAACACCGATAATCTTTCTCGTGTTTTGGCTAAAATCAGTAATGAATCTTCTCTTTTGTGTTGAATTTGAAGCTGTGTTGAATTTGAGGCTAAACTGCATCAAAAAAGATTTTTAAATTTTATTGGATTGTATTTTAATAAATTTTTGTTCATCGTTAATTACTAAAAATTAGTAAAAAATAAAATATAAAAAATGTATCTAAGATAATTTAAATATTAAGTTTATTAATATGATGAGATATATTATTATACATATACATACATGGCTATGTACATCACGCATGATAAGATTATGTAGAAAACAAAACCCATACTTTACGACGTATACTTTACTAGTACCGGGTGTAAAAGAAACTTCTGCAGAGGGCTCTTTAGATATAAATGGAAAAATCTTATTTAACCTACCAATAAGTCAAAAATATATATTATATATGTATATTACTTATTTATTTGTATAATTGTTTATTATTAAAAGCTAAAACGATAGAGGAGTGGAGATATCAAAAGCAAGAAAGTTTACAAATAAAACAAGAAATAAAAGCTAACTTCGGGCGGATTCGAAGTTGATGCAGTTGCATACGGATATAGAACGCAAATATCCTTGTGTGATAAAGAATAAAAGTTATGTATGTCGTTATAATTTTCCAAAAATAGAGTTCATAGAAAATCCTAACTCTAACTCTAAATTCTAACTTTAAAAATGACAAAGTTATGCCATTTCTGATCAATCAGTTATATAACAACTATAGGATATAGTCGGCCGACTATATACATACATATATAGTTTGTATATAGTTTCGACTTAATTACTGCGTGCAAAGGAAAGAAGGGTGTGCAAAGTTTCAAGGGTCGGAGTTGTCTCCTTCACTGCGTTGTCTCCAAAATTGCAAGGGGAAAAAAGTGAAGGAAAAAAAAAGAATTTAGTAAAATATATTATTTGGTTTCAATAACTTTTTTCAGGCGTCTGGTTTTATTCTACGATACTGTTCTTTTTAGTTTTGTGAGGCATCCGACGTTTTCAATTATGTATATTTAAATTTGGATTTTGAGGTAACCAGTCCAAAATGGTAACACCAAAATAAGAGCGTCCCTTATATGGATATCTTACTTCTTTATAGATGCTAAAAGAATATAAAAGCAAAATTTACCTTTTCGGCATAAATTCAACCCGTGCCGACCGAGCTTCAAAGTTTACGTATTACAACAAATTAACTACATAAAATATATGTCGATGGAATAAGATGAGGATTGATAATCTTCATCTTATTCCATCTATATTTAACAACTGTGATAAATACAACAGCATAACAGAAACTGTTTGTTCATCATCAACCGTATGAGACTGTGAAAATCTTGCATTAATTTAACAGCCCCAGCAGTCATTGACCGCCTTTTAATGATTGATTCTTTTTAGCTTCAAGAAATGAAGCATTTTCAACCCAAAAAGAAACATTTTTTTGAAGAAAGCTGTCGTCGATCTGCAGTCGAAATTAAAATTGTTTGCTTTTCTTTAAAACAAAATCATCCAGCGTTTTATCTAAAAGAAAAACATGTTAAATAACTAAGAAAAATAAAAGAGTTAGAAAGAGTTAAAGAAAAATAAAATAATTATACAAAAATATCTTGCCAAACAAATTTTGCGATAATTTATTCGATGATGGAATATAGCGTTTGTCGAAATTTGAACTTTTGTCTCTGTTTAAGCCTTTACATGGCAATAACTCTGATTTTTTGTTCGGTAGATAAGTGAAAATAAAAAATACACTTCTTTTTATTTTTTTTTTGAGGTTGGTTTTTCTTTATTTTTTTTTTACAAAAAGCAAAAAAAAAGCGAAATTTTTAAACTAAGCGAAATTAATGATTTAATTGTATTATAATGCAACAAACTCAATAATATACAACTAAATATAATATTTACCTGTTTTTAAACATTAATTGAATCAACTATACAATTTTTTTTGTTTTTTATTTTTTGGATCAGAAACTGCAGAACCAATTCAGATTACCACATTCACCAAATTGGCGGGAAAAGTAATCACTTGTTGAGTATTGGACAGAGTTCTGAGTGATCAACACTTTTTATATAAAAAACGAAAGTTACTGAACTGCATAAAAAAGTTTTTATACAGTTTTGTAACGCAGTTTGATAAATAATTGAAATTAAACGGTATGATGCAGATCTGCATCACCACCATGTAAAGGGTTAAGCAAACAATCATTTTCATCTTTATTTGGCTAACTTCGTCAGAGAGAGAAAGAAATAGACAAAAAAAAAAGAGTGAACCAAACATATTTTTAAAGAGTATATCGCTCTCGCCTTCCATCAAGCCTGATGCATAGCGTCTGGGGGTTTCAGTTTTGGTTTTTTTTTGTGTCTCTTCCCAAAAATACTTCGCATAATTCAACCAACTCGTGATAGTCGTCTCTTATAAAACCTGTGCTTAGTTGTTTCTTATAAAACATTATCAAAGACGAAATGTTTGTAACGAAAACATGTACTTTTATAAAATCAAGGCACAGTTTAGTGTCACTTGAATTTATGTTTTCAAATAATCTTTAAAATTTTTAAAGTGCTGAATGTCCGGGGTACTAGTTATTTGCGTGATTTTGATTTTGAAAACAGCTGCTAGGACTAACTCATAAACATAATGACAGCAAGCAAAAAGCAACACTTCTCTTTCTTAGATCTGTTCCAAAATAGCACAAGCTCCATTGAAACGACCAGCTGGAAGAACTCTCAGTTTTGGTACTGCCAGAAGCTGGCCGTCAGCTTCTCTACCGTCAAATGAAGCAACGATCGGCAGGCGTTCCTCTTTTGAACTTCGAACATCCAATTCGGGTAATAGGTTTTCATCCCAGTGGATTGTGACGATGTCAGGTATATTGTTTTGGAAGTCAGTTTTAATTGTTTCTGCCCTTGATTTTCTAGTCTCAGAATACCAGCGTAATGGACGATTTGTTGAGCGAAAAATAGTCGCTGTTCATATCAAGAGCTTCTACTACCGCCTGAAGAATATACATATACGGAGTCTCTTATACTTAATTGGCATTCATCTAATGCCGCGACAAGTTTAGGTGTTTTGAGATTATTTATAAATTTTTTTTTTTTTAACTTTTTACAGGGCAGGCAACATCCAACAAACTCAGTTCAGAATTCACTTGTTGTTCTTCGTCCGATTCTTCTAAATACTACAAATACCACTTTCTTCACGCAGTTAGGAAATGTCCTTTTGGGAATTCTGACTTGTTCTCAAAATATTAAACACTCCTTAGTCACAAGACTTGTACTTTCACTGAGAGTCAGCTTGACTTGCCGAATGTTATAAAACAAGACGGAGAGAACCTGACAATTTGATGGTAATTTTGAACCAGTTATTTTTTGGCTAGGTAGCCCGACAAGAAAATTATTTTCTTTATCGCTCCGTAATGTGACATTACATTTTTACTCAACAAAAAAAATGCACAAACAACACAAAAAATTAAGAATTCCGCAACGAACGAAGTGGAGAGCATGGTCGCAGCGGAGTCACCGCGCCAACTTGTACGGACCAGCTTAGATTGCAAGTCGGCACGTGTTCTCTTGCATACAATGGGCTAATACTTTTTCTAAAACATATAAGGCTACTACCATCTTGGATTTGTGGCATGGGGCGTAATACTATTGCAGGATAAAGGATTTTCCAATAAGCTTGTCTCCTGAAGTAGAGGGGTTATCATTTAGAACCGAAAAATATTGGTGTTGGTTCATTACGAAGGTGCAGTTGTATTTCTTGCAGATGTGGAGGTGTGGGCTTTCCTATTTTTGAGTTTTGGTTTTGTTCAATTTAACCCTTAAACCAAAATCATCGGCATATGCAGACAATTTAACTTCTTTAAAAAGAGTGAGCGCGTTGGCTAATTTGTTGAAAGCTATGAGAACTGAGAATCAAAGAGAGAATGGTTGGGTTATTTTTCCCACTTGCACTGTTATTTTCCATATTGGTCTGCATCTTTAAAAGTCTCTATAGAGCCGAGTTGGTAAGGGTGTAAAAGTGTACTGAACCTAAAAAACCACTAATGTCGGTTTTCCATTATGTTATCCAGTCTATTTTTTCGGGTTTGATGATTCGGGTAATGAGCCTTGTTTTGTATGTCAGTGGTATGTAGGAGTGCAAAATATTATTCAAGTGTGTCAACATTTTTTTTTAATATTATTGGCGAACAATTTTTTATCATGGGATATGAAATGTAATTTCTTTGGCCCATGAGCCATTGAAGGATTGCAAAGCATACACAGCTTAATAGCTTAGAGGCATGCATGTCAATCTAATTAACAAAAGCACCAAAGTTAATTCCTAGCAGAGGGAAAGTGACAAAATATGTTGTTTAGTAAATTTATAATGTTACCTAACACTTGATTTAATTTAAAACAAGAAAGGAAAGCTAACTTCGGGCGGAGCCGAGGGTTTTATAATTTTGTCCAAAAGTGTGCAACGCAGTGAAGGAGACATCTCCGACCCTATAAAGTATATATATTCTTGATCAGGATCACCTCCTAAGTTGATATAAGCATGTCCGTCTGCCCGTCTGTCTGTTTCTACGCAAACTAGCCTCTCAGTTTCAAAGCTCTCGTCTTGAAACTTTGCGCACACCCTTCTTTCCTTTGCGCGCAGTATATAAGTCGGAAAGGTATAACTTTGTTGTTTTTAGAGTTAGAGAGTTCAAATTTTACACGAGAGCTATTTTGGCAAAATAATATGACATGTCCGTCTGTCTGTCTGTCTGTTTCTACGCGAACTACTCTCTCAGTTTTAAAGCTATCGTCTTGAGACTTTGCACACACCCTTCCTTTGCACGCAGTATATAAGTCGGAACGGCCGAGATCGGCCGACTATATCCTATAGCTGCCATATAACTGATTGATCGGAAATGGTATAACTTTGGTGTTTTTAGAGTTAGAGAGTTCAAATTTGACATGAGAGCTATTTTTGGCAAAAAATTACGACATGCCAAATTTCATAAGGATCGACCAACTATATCCTATAGCTGCCATATAACTGAACGATCGGAAATGACCCAACTTTTGTGTTTTTGAAGATATAAAGCTGGAACTTGGTACAGATTCTATTTTTGGTCAGTTGATCCAACCTACCAAATTTCATAAGGATCGGCTAACTATATCCGATGTTTGCGATATATATCCGGTTTTAGCTGCAAGGGTATATAAACTTCGGCTCCGCCCGAAGTTAGCTTTCCTTTCTTGTTTATTTTCAAAAAATCGAAAATTTTTTTATTACTTCATCTTGAAGAACAACTCCTTGAGAACAATTTTTTTACTTTTATGGTTTCAGATGACCTGTTCGACCTGGGGAACTGTCACCGCAAGGCTCTGAAAAAAAAAACCCCAAACGGAAACAGCCACCCCTTAAACACTTTGTTAAGGTATATAACCCCTTTAAACAAATGAAAAAATACGCTTCCCTTTCTATAATTTCTATGGAGAAAACTTTTTCCAATCCAATTTCTGAGAAAATGTTTCTCAGTGGAAACATTTTTACACCCTTGCAGAGGGTATTATAATTTT
Organism: Drosophila bipectinata; assembly: GCF_030179905.1. NCBI lineage: Eukaryota > Metazoa > Arthropoda > Insecta > Diptera > Drosophilidae > Drosophila > Drosophila bipectinata. The sequence goes on along the minus strand of NC_091735.1, from coordinate 8,081,863 downwards.
GTCCAAAAGTGAACAACGGAGTGAAGGAGACATCTCCGACCCTATAAAGTATACAGATTCTTGATCAGGATCACCTCCTGAGTTGATATAAGCATGTCCGTTTGTCTGTCTGTTTCTACGCGAACTAGTCTCTCAGTTTTAAAGCTATCGACTTAAAACTTTGCACACACCCTTCTTTCCTTTGCACGCAGTATATAAGTCGGAACGGGCGGGATCGGCCGATTATATCCTATAGCTGCCATATAACTGATTGATCGGAAATGGTACAACTTTGGTGTTTTTAGAGTTTAGAGAGGAACTGGAACAGTTCCAGTTAGAACTGGAACTGACTGGAATTCAAATTTTACATGAGAGCTTTTTTTGGCATAATAATCCGACCTACCAAATTTCATAAGGAGCGGCCGACTATATCCTATAGCTGCCATATAACTGAACGATCGGAAATGACCTAACTTTCGTGTTTTTGAAGATAGAAGTTTGCGACTTTTTTTTAGATTTTGTGTTATAATAAATTGGGTTATATTATCAAATTCTCATAAGGATCGCCAACTATATCCGATGTTTGCGATATATATCCGGTTTTAATTGCAAGGGTATAGCAACTTCGGCTCCGCTCGAAGTTAGCTTTTCTTTTTTGTCATTTTAAAGTTTAAGGTTTCAAATAGGCAAAATGAGAGAAAATGAGAGAGCTTCTAAAAAAAATTGAGAGTGCTCACACTGTCAGTTTGCCGGCAGCGCTGCGGCAGAATATCCTACCCTATGCACGCGTGCTATGAAAAATGAGAGTTGAGTTGACAGCTAAAAAAAATTAAAACGAGGAAGAAATTTTTGTGTATTTGCAAGCATGTATTACATTTATTCAATATAATTCAGTAATAGATATAATTCAGAGAATAGATGTAAAAAAGTTTGCGCGTGAAAAGTCGATCGTTCAAGCACAAGAGATTACTCTAAACTAATGAAATTAAAAAAAATTGGAAGTAAATCGGTTCAGTAGTTTTCCGCCAATCCATGTCACCGCAAAGTCATTTTTCAAGAAACACCATTTCGAGATATTCGCGTTTAAAGTTTCAAGTTCAGTTCAAAGCCGCAATGAGGCGCGCGGTTAGGAGCGCTGTCACTTTTTTTCTACTGCTCCAATCTGTATAAAAATTTGGGAAAATGTTCTTAAGGAGTTTTTCTTCATGATAAAGCAATAAAAAAATTTTCGATTTTTTGAAAATAAAAAAGGTATATAACCCCTTAACACCCAGACGGATCGTAGAACTGGGGGCGACGACGATCACGGGCCGATCTGCGTGGCGGTCCTTCAGGACCGTCTCGCTCAGGCAAACGCTGTGGCCCAGCTGGAGTTGTGGATCCGCAAGCTTTTGCGTCAGTTGGGGTTGGAGTGGAACAGCAAGTTGGTGATGCTGTCTGCTCTAGTGTTGGTTGCTGCGAAGGACTGCGCAATCGCAGCTGATCCAGATGTCGCCTGACTGTTCGGTCGTCCTCGAGACACACCTCAAGCCACTTGGGACCGCTTGCATAGTTTGGGACCCAAACAGGGCAAACCCAAACACCTCCTCGGAGGTGAAAGCAGTTCCGTTGTCGGACACGATTTCATCCGGAATGCCATGGGTAGCGAACAGTTGCCGAAGGAAGGTTGCAGCTGACGCGGATGTCGATTTTACGAGGCAGACTTCAAGCCACTTCGTAAAAGATTCGACGACTAACACAAACGTGTTCCCTCGGAACGGTCCGGCAATATCAATGTGCAGACGGGACCATGGTTTTTTGGCAGACTCCCAGTGATGTACGTCCGATCGTGGGGGGGAATTTCTCGTATGTTGGCACGCTAAACATTGACTCACCGCCTTTTCGATATCTGCATCCAGACCGGGCCACCAGACGTAACTGCGGGCTAAAGCCTTCATTCTAACGATTCCGGGATGGTGCGCGTGCAACGCAGAAAGAATTTCCTTCTTGTCCGTCAAGGGAATAACTGCTCGATTACCCCAAAATAATATTCCTTGGTTACTGGTCAGTTCGTTTCGCCGAACGAAGAAAGGGTACAGGTCATCATTACGCTGAACTTTAGCACTACTCCATCCCCTTAACACCCAGTTGAGCACCTTTCTGAGGCTGCAATCCTTAGACGTGTTGGTAGCTAGGGTGTTCGCGGTGACAGTGGGGTCAGTTGCCCATTCGATCATGAAAACTTCTTCTGTTCTAGGCTCATGGTGTGTATCTGACGTTGGGCAGCGGCTTAGGAAATCTGATGAATCAACTTGAATTTATACGCTCTCAAAAAAATGTCTCGACGCATCATCGGGTTGGTAGGAAATGATTAGGGGGATTGGCTTTTCTGTCGCAAAAATTCCCAGCAGTGGGCGATGATCTGTAATAAGCGTGAACTTTCTTCCATATAAATAGTTATGGAATTTTTTGACACCTGCGACTAACGCTACCGCTTCTCTGTCGATCTGGGAGTAGTTCCTCTCTGCCTTTGACAGCGTATAAGAGTAAAACGCAATCGGTTTCTGTGTTCCGTCTTCCATTTCGTGGCTAAGCACTGATCTTAACCCGTATGGTAACGCATCGCAAGTTAAGATCAGTGGGCGGTCCGGAGAGTAATGAATTGGGACCGCATCCGATGCGATCAGATTCTTTAGTTCTGCGAATGCTTTTTGGTGCTCTGGACGCCATGTCCATTGTACGTTCTTGTCTAGAAGTCTATGTAATGGCTCCGCAATGGTGGCTTTCTGGGGCAAGAATGAGTGATGAAAATTGGTCAGTCCCAGAAACGCTTGCGACTGTTTTTTCTCTTTTGCATCAAAGCTGATTTCTCGTCTACCACCAATTGTTGATACGCTTGGGCCAAATTTATTTTTGCGAAAATTGAGCCTCCTTCTATCGAAGCTAATAGCGTGTTGATTGCAGGAATTTGATGGCAATGCGGCTGTTCCGCTTTATAAGGCGTAGATTTATAATCTCCACAAATGCGTATGGAACCATCTTTCTTGACTATGGGAACTGTCGGATGGCCCACCCAGAGTACTCTACAGGCTCAAGTATTCCTTGGGCACAGAGACGGACCAATTTTCGATTTTTTGAAAATAAAAAAGGTATATAACCCCTTAACACCCAGACGGATCGTAGAACTGGGGGCGACGACGATCACGGGCCGATCTGCGTGGCGGTCCTTCAGGACCGTCTCTCTCAGGCAAACGCTGTGGCCCAGCTGGAGTTGTGGATCCGCAAGCTTTTGCGTCAGTTGGGGTTGGAGTGGAATAGCAAGTTGGTGATGCTGTCTGCTCTAGTGTTGGTTGCTGCGAAGGACTGCGCAATCGCAGCTGATCCAGATGTCGCCTGACTGTTCGGTCGTCCTCGAGACACACCTCAAGCCACTTGGGACCGCTTGCATAGTTTGGGACCCAAACAGGGCAAACCCAAACACCTCCTCGGAGGTGAAAGCAGTTCCGTTGTCGGACACGATTTCATCCGGAATGCCATGGGTAGCGAACAGTTGCCGAAGGAAGGTGATTGCAGCTGACGCGGATGTCGATTTTACGAGGCAGACTTCAAGCCACTTCGTAAAAGATTCGACGACTAACACAAACGTGTTTCCTCGGAACGGTCCGGCAATATCAATGTGCAGACGGGACCATGGTTTTTTGGCAGACTCCCAGTGATGTACGTCCGATCGTGGGGGGGAATTTCTCGTATGTTGGCACGCTAAACATTGACTCACCGCCTTTTCGATATCTGCATCCAGACCGGGCCACCAGACGTAACTGCGGGCTAAAGCCTTCATTCTAACGATTCCGGGATGGTGCGCGTGCAACGCAGAAAGAATTTCCTTCTTGTCCGTCAAGGGAATAACTGCTCGATTACCCCAAAATAATATTCCTTGGTTACTGGTCAGTTCGTTTCGCCGAACGAAGAAAGGGTACAGGTCATCATTACGCTGAACTTTAGCACTACTCCATCCCCTTAACACCCAGTTGAGCACCTTTCTGAGGCTGCAATCCTTGGACGTGTTGGTAGCTAGGGTGTTCGCGGTGACAGTGGGGTCAGTTGCCCATTCGATCATGAAAACTTCTTCTGTTCTAGGCTCATGGTGTGTATCTGACGTTGGGCAGCGGCTTAGGAAATCTGATGAATCAACTTGAATTTATACGCTCTCAAAAAAATGTCTCGACGCATCATCGGGTTGGTAGGAAATGATTAGGGGGATTGGCTTTTCTGTCGCAAAAATTCCCAGCAGTGGGCGATGATCTGTAATAAGCGTGAACTTTCTTCCATATAAATAGTTATGGAATTTTTTGACACATGCGACTAACGCTACCGCTTCTCTGTCGATCTGGGAGTAGTTCCTCTCTGCCTTTGACAGCGTATAAGACTAAAACGCCATTTCGTGGCTAAGCACTGATCTTAACCCGTATGGTAACGCATCGCAAGTTAAGATCAGTGGGCGGTCCGGAGAGTAATGAATTGGGACCGCATCCGATGCGATCAGATTCTTTAGTTCTGCGAATGCTTTTTGGTGCTCTGGACGCCATGTCCATTGTACGTTCTTGTCTAGAAGTCTATGTAATGGCTCCGCAATGGTGGCTTTCTGGGGCAAGAATGAGTGATGAAAATTGGTCAGTCCCAGAAACGCTTGCAACTGTTTTTTCTCTTTTGCATCAAAGCTGATTTCTCGTCTACCACCAATTGTTGATACGCTTGGGCCAAATTTATTTTTGCGAAAATTGAGCCTCCTTCTATCGAAGCTAATAGCGTGTTGATTGCAGGAATTTGATGGCAATGCGGCTGTTCTGCTTTATAAGGCGTAGATTTATAATCTCCACAAATGCGTATGGAACCATCTTTCTTGACTATGGGAACTGTCGGATGGCCCACCCAGAGTACTCTACAGGCTCAAGTATTCCTTGGGCACAGAGACGGACCAACTCTTCTTCATATGGCTTGAGGAGTGCGTACGGAATTCGACGCGTTGGTAGTCTAACCGGCGGAACTTCCTGGTCCACTTTGAGGGCCACTGGCGGCCCCGTATACCGGCCAAGTTCTGATGAAAACAAATGGTCGAATTTTTTTAGAATTTCCGCGATACCATTGCCGCACTGCACGCCATGAATGCCTTCTAAGCGGATGCCGAGGGGTTCAAACCAGTTGCATCCTAGAAGGTCCGGTGCCGGACGTGACGACCAATGGGAGATTACTGATACGGCGATTGTTGTAGTGGATTGACGTGTCGGTAATTCCCTTGGCCGGAATGGGGTTACGTTGATAGTCGCTTAGCTTTAGGTGGCACTTGACGAGATCGGGATTACCGTTTGGCCAGATCGATACGAAGATTCCTTCATGATGGTGACTGGCGACCCGGAATCAACTTCGAACTGGCATGATCGACCGTTGATGACCACAGCCACGGATTTGTTGGGGCTGACCACCGGAACTATTTGATGAACGCGTCCGTGCGATGGCCTGTTGTTACGCATATTGCTGGGCGTAGGAGATGAACCCAGCTGTTGTTGACCCAGCTTGATTGTTACTGCGGCCTACCCGACGTATGTGGCCAGTTCGACCACAGGAATGGCAAGTGGCATTGCGAAACGGACACTTCTTACGGACGTGCCGACCCCCACAGCCCGCACAATCGAACTTATTCCGTGGATGGACTCGGTGCTCGAAGACTCGAGGCGTCGGATATTGTCGCCTCGAATCGACAACGCACTCGCAGCGGCTGCTTCACTAGTGACGGCTCGTTCCATGGCCTGCTGCACCGTCAATTCGGGGTCGGCTAGCAGGCTTCGCTGGAGACCTTCGTCGCGCATGCCGCACACAAATCGGTCCCGCAACATGCGATCTAACATCTGTCCGAAATTGCACCCTACCGCCAAGCTTCTGAATGTGGCCATGTAGTTACCGACGGACTCGTCGGGGTGCTGATCACGCTTGTTTAAATGGTAGAATGCAGCAATCTTCGATTGGCGGGGCGCCAAGTGCCAAGTTAATACATATACTTCTGTTAATTCCCAATCACTGACTTGCCTGGGTGATGCTAACGACACTAGTAACTCATAAAGGGGTGCGCCCGCTAGTGTAAGGAACGCCGCCTTCTTCCGGTCCTTGTCCACGAAACGATCTCGGTACGCCTTCTCAGGGGTTAGCAAGTCGAAAGGTTCCAGAGTTCCAACTCCCGCCATGACGACTCCGCAAGTTTGGACGACCGCTTTTCCCTTATCAGTACTGGCCGCAGTATTTGGCTCAACTGTACAGCCGCTCTCAGCGAGACTCTCTCGTGGAGTTGATTGATTATCACTTATTTCTTGTTTTACCTTTTTTCCGGCGCTTTTTTCAGCTTGACCGACAGTTCGGCGCTTATCAATGTGCTTGCTTCAAGAATAATACGTGTTAAGAGGAGCCCTAAATAAATAGGTCTTACTCCAATGAGCTCCTTATGGAAACTGATTTTATTCGGTAAAGTTCTCTTATAAGTACGATACATGAGAATCTTAAATCTATGTAAAACTACTTGTCAACGCACTGCACGCTGACCTGCTATGCGACCCTTTCTCAAGTGCGATAAGCGCACCACTTATGTATGTGTTTGTGTTAGGCTGCAGGGGATCGGTTTTAAACCATCTGTTTGACTCGTATTTCATGGGTCCGATCCGTTGAAACTCTAACTTAAGAATTTCTATAAAAAATAGTGTTCAATGCTTGAACAATACGACTACCGCAATAATACAACTACGTACGGTAAATACTCGACACCGTCAATTCCGTCTCTCTTTCTCCCTGTACGATAATTGTGGAATTTAATAAGCTTACGCTTAGGGATTAGTATCCCATCCTCGTCGCCAATTTCATGTATGCGCAAGCATATATTAAATTTATTCAATATAATTCAGTAATAGATATAATTCAGAGAAAAGATGTAACAATTAGTACAGGAGGTTATTCTAATGACGGGGAATTGATGGACGGCCGTGACTGCAGCTCGATCTGCAAGGGCTCACGATTGAGTGAAGACTGAATTCAGTCGAACGAGATCGTCGCACGAGAGAATGCAGTCGCATACATAACAGAAAGCTAATGCCGGGGGGAGCCAAAGTTGTTGTACCCTATCAGTTATGTTCGGATACATATCGAAAATGTTGGATATAGTTGGCCGATAATTCTTTGAATTATAATACGATTTGTAAAGAAAGTCTGAATTATCTTTTTTCAAAAACATCTAAGTTGGTTTATTTCCGTTCATTCAGGATATATCTTTAAGCTATAGAATAAAGTCGGAATATCTTTATGAAATTTGGTAGATCGGATCAGTTTGCCAAAAATAGAATCTTTACCAGCATTCCAACAAGTACCAACATTCTATAAAGCCTAGTACTCTGACGCCTAAAATCCGCTGTCACACGTGTGCTAGCGAAATCGCTCTTTATTTGGCTACCGAGCTAGTGTGACCAATAAACTTAAGGAAAAGGGTTTTACTGAACAGCTGTTCTCTTTCTCTCTCTCTCTCTCTTATATTTCTCTTTCAATTTTCGCTCCGTGTTTTGGGTGTCAAAATAAATGAAAATGAATTATTTTTACACCCCGAGATCAGCTGTTTACTTTTTTTGATCCGGCAAAGCCATTCAATTTGATAGCCATCATTTTCATCGTCAGAGTACCGGCAAAATCTAGGAGGCAAAATTTACTTCTTCTTCCTTTTTTCACACCGTTTTTTTTTCTATGGAGTTTGGCCGCTGTCACACGTGTGACAGCGGATTTTCGTCGTCAGAGTACTAGGCTTTATATTTTTCGCCAACATTTGAAGACTCCTACATGGAGACTTTGTTTCAAAATTGTGCCACGCCCCCACAAAGCTAACTTCGGGCGGAGCCGAAGTTTATATACCCTTGCAGTTAAAACCGGATATATATCGCACACAACGGATATAGTTGGCCGATCCTTATGGGAATAGGAATATATAATCCAATTTATTACAATACAAAATCTAAAAAAAGTCCCAAATTTCTATCTTCAAAAATACGAAAGTTGATATTTCTACCAAATACCATTTCCGATCGTTCAGTTATATGGCAGCTATAGGATATAGTCGGCCGATCCTTATGAAATTTGGCATGTCGTAATGTTTTGCCAAAAATAGCACTCATGTCAAATTTGAACTCTCTAACTTTAAAAACGTCAAAGTTATACAATTTCCGATCAATCAGTTATATGGCAGCTATAGGATATAGTCGGCCGATCCGGGCCGTTCCGACTTATATACTGCGTGCAAAGGAAAGAAGGGTGTGCGCAAAGTTTCAAGACGATAGCTTTAAAACTGAGAGACTAGTTCGCGTAGAAACGGACAGACGGACAGACGGACAGACGGACATGCTCATATCAACTCAGGAGGTGATCCTGATCAAGAATATATATACTTTATAGGGTCGGAGATGTCTCCTTCACTGCGTTGCACACTTTTGACCAAAATTATAATACCCTCTGCAAGGGTATAAAAATCAGACTTTAATTAATTTCAACGTTATAAACTTTATTCAGGCCGCATATGAAATTAGGATTTATGAACAACAGGGGAAATCCAATTTAGGATGCGAGCGCAGTAAGAAGACGAACGAGAGTTGCGCCAACCTTCCAGAATAGGCTGAGCGGATGCTCGCTAACTTTAAATGCCGAATTACTAAAGCCGAGCGGCCGAAAGAGAGTCGGCTTGCGACCAACAAAACATCAGTTAATTATTAATTATGTTTAAATTAGTTGTTAGCTGCTTGACCCGACATTCTCCCTCCAGTTGGGGCTTCTACTCCAACTTCATCCTTAAGGGGCAAAAGGCACAGCTTAGTCACTGCTCGCTTGGTAACTCAAGATGAGGTTTTTATCACCGCCACTCGAAAGATTCCATCTCGACCAGGGATTAACTCCATTATTCTGGCAAGTGGCCATTTCATCGGAGGTAGATTCTCGTCCTTTACTAGCACCACATCGTTCGGAGCCAGGGCAGGACCGGAGGCACGCCATTTGGAGCGCTGGTGGAGAAGGCTTAGGTACTCCTCCTTCCATCGGGACCAGAAAGACTGCTGTAGGAAAGACACGCGCTGCCAGCTGTCCAACCGGTTGAAGTTCAGCTGTGTGACATCAGGCTCGATAAAGCTGACTGACGGACCACCAGTTAAAAAATGAGCCGGGGTCAGAACCTCAAGGTCTGCAGGATTTTCTGAAAGAGACATTAAGGGTCGTGAATTTATAGCAGCCCCAATATGGCACAGCAGCGTTCGCAGCTCCTCGAATCCAAGAACTGCGGATACGACCGCCCGGTAAAAATGGTGCTTGGCGGTTTTAACAGCCGCCTCCCACAGACCACCGAAATGCGGAGATCGAGGAGGAATAAAATGCCATTCGATGGACTCCATAGAGCAAAACTCCAGCAGTGCCAGTTGATGCTCTTCGCTTAGAAACAATCGGCGCAGCTCCTTCAGCTCGTTTTTGGCTCCAACAAAGTTGGTTGCGTTGTCCGACCAAATATGTTGATGCCTTCGACGGGTGCATATAAACCGCTTCAAAGCCTGTAAAAAAGACATTGTGGACAGATCCCTTACAAGCTTCAGGTGGACGGCTTTGGTAGCAAAACAAATGAAAATGCTAACGTAACATTTTACTGGAGCCTTATTACGCACTACCGGCTTATAATAGAACGGCCCACAAAAATCCACTCCAGTGACTCCAAAGAACTGGGAGCCGCTGACTCTTTGCTCCGGGAGACCGAGGCTTAGTCCGGAAGCATCGGATGCATATGTGTATTGCCTTCGTGACGGTTTTTCTCCCCCCAATTGGCCAATATTGGGACCGAATAATTGCCAACAGCGCACGAGGCCCCGTATGTAAATTTCGCTCATGGAAGTCAACAATTATAGCCAGCGTAACTGGATGGCTTCTTGGAAGTATAATTGGATGCTGACTTTCAAAATCCAACGACGAATTTTTTAGCCGACCGTCTACGCGCAACAAACCAAATTTATCCAAGAAGGGAGAGGATGAGGCAAGGGCACTGGATACCGCTATCTCTTTTCCACTTTGAAGAGCCTTTATGTCCTCCCAAAAATGCACACGCTGAACTAGTTGCAATAACAGCTGTGTTCCAGATTTTATATCTCTAGCCGTAACACCGCTGTGGTGAATTCGTTGAGAGAACTTGTATACGTAAGCAAATACCCTCTGCAGTGCTGGAAACGAATTAGCGTACTTAAAAACCGCTGTTATATCCACATACGGAGACTGAATAAGCAGGACCCTTGCACGTAACTCCAGGGTTGATCTCTCAGATGGGACCGCGGTTGGCCACGCCTCTTGGGATCCAATGAGAAACGGAGGACCGTGAGACCACAGCTTATTCTCAACCAATTCATTGGGAAGAGCACCACGCGACAGGATATCTGCTGGGTTCAAAGAAGTGGGAACATACCGCCACTCCATTTCTCTAGTTAGCTTCTGAATGGTCGAAACTCGATTGGCGACGAAAACACCAACAAAAATACTTTCCAACGTAGACCTTCAACTGCTCTACTTCCGACATAAGTCGAGCCAACAACTCGGCTCCCGATAACTCCAGCTTAGGCACCGTAACAGTCTTTAACGGCGCAACTCGGGACCTCGAACAGAGTAAATAGCTTGCAGATCCTGCGCCCTTGGACACGACATAAATGCATGCCCCATACGCCTCAATGCTGGCGTCACAGAATCCATGGACCTCCACCTCGGATTTCGATGTTAGCGCCCATCTAGGGAATTCGGCGCGCTGCGTACTAACAAAGCTGCTACAAATCATATGAAATTACAGGACCAACAAGGACTAATGTGTCATAAAGCCGAGCGACTGAAGAAAGCACGATGCGCCTAGTGGGCTTTGAGATTGACTGAATCCCTTCAAAGGAAAATAGCAAGCGGTCAGTTGCAGGATCCCAAGCAAGACCCAGTGTCTTTGTGAAGTTACTGCCATAATCAAACCTTAGGAAAGACTCCCGATCTTCTTCAGGCACTTTATACAGGACGTCAGCAGCATTGGAGCACCAATTCCTTAACCGAAATTGGCCTTTGGCAAGGATCCCGGATATTTGCTGCATTATGCTAATAGCTTCATCTATACAGTCACCTCCGGAAAGCAGATCATCCACATAAAAGTCGCGACGCAGAATTTCGGCCCCCTTTGGAAACATTAATTGCTCATCATCTGCCAACTGATGCATTGTCCGAACTGCTAAAAATGAGGCAGGCTTCGTTCCATAGGTGACAGTATCCAGCTTAAAAACCTGTAACTCATCCTGGGTGGAATCCCGCCAAAGAATACACTGAAGATAGCTGTCCTCAGGAAAAACCCTGACGCAACGATACATTTTGCAAATATCTCCAGTAATGGCCACCCGATGGTGTAACTTTGGCTGAATAACTGGGCCAGACATCAACACGTCATTCAATGAATATCCAGAAGTGGTGACAGCAGATCCATCAAAAACAACCCTGAGCTTGGTTGTTGAACTGTCCTCTTTTAAAACACAATGGTGTGGAAAAAAGTATTGACCAGTGACGCTCGCATCAGCAGGGACTGAAGACATGTGACCCAAATCCAAATACTCCTTTATGAAGGCAGCATATTGCTCCTTGAATTGAGGATGGCGACAGAGCTTCCTCTCGAGGGAAAGAAATCGTCGAACGGTATCGCCAATACCAGACACCGCCATGAATGATTTGTACCTCCGGAGCTGCAGCTGACTTGCCAGCCGAGAAGTGATCACGTGCACCTGCGATCCAGAATCCAACAGAGCTCGGCATGGAACAAGGGATCCAGCGCAACTACGAACAAGAATGTTCGCTGTAGCAAGCAACGATATATCGCTACAGGCTCAGTGACCTCGGCTATGGCTGACATGGGAGGAACAACCAAAGGCTGGCCGCTAGATGCCTGAGGCTCCAGAAAATGCAACAGGCTGTGATGCCTCCTTCCACAACTGCGACAATTAGCAGAGAGGCACTCACGCATGTGATGGCCCCTTTGCAGACACTTCTGACAAAGACCAAGTCGCCTGGCCTCACAAAGGCGGATCTCAGGTGGCATTGATAGAAATCGGGGGCATGCAGACATTATATGGGACCATCCACCGCATAGAGCACAGGCAGAGGGAAGCGAATTAGTAACAATAAAGGATGATCTACTATTATTTGCAACTCAACGCCTTCCCACGTTAGCGCCCGGGGCGTATGCAGCCATGGCCACGTCCATAGCCTCCAGCGTCCTACACCGCTGCTCCAAAAATTCGGCCATCGACTCCCAAGTAGGGATGGCGTCTGAACCCGAGGAGTTTTGACTCTCCTCCCACTTAGCCTGGGTAGCTGGGTCCAACCTTTGAAGCAGAACCTGGACAATGATGCAGCTGGCGATCCGAACTGATGAACCCAAATTCTTTACGGCTCGCATATGGGCATTGAATTTGTCCGAAAAACCTCGAAGAGCTGCTATTGAGCCAATTTCCAACAGACTGAGGCCCAAAATCTCGTTCACGTGTGCCTGAAATATTAAGCGACGGTTATTAAATCGTTTCTCCAATAAGTTCAGCGCAACATCATAGTTCTCGTCGGAGACTTCCAAGGAACGAACTGTTTCGAAAGCGGACTCTCGAAGGCAGGATCGCAGCCTTTGCAGCTTTTCCACCTTACTTATACGAGGATTGCTGCCGACGATTGTAGAGAAGATAGAGTAAAATTCAGCCCATTCCGAGTATCCACCGCTGAACGTAGGGAACGGTAGAGGAGGCAGCACTTGAAAACTTTGACCTAACCCTGGGTCAGTCTGCATGGTGGACATTTCGTTGGCAAGGGTGGAGTGGGCAGCAATTCGAGATGAGCGAAGGCTCATCTCGTGCTCAATTTCCGCCTGCATCGTCGCTACGAGCTCCGAAACGGTCCATCGAAGGTCACTGCTGATCTGCAAAATGTCCAAATGCTCAAGCTCCCCGTGGATGGCATTGAAGTCGCTGAACATGGTGGCTATCTGACCATGTCGCACGTGTAGCATGGCATCATCCACCTTGGAAATAGGCTAAAGAGCTCCTTGGATCCTCTGTAAGTCCTGGAGAATACCCAGGGCCTTGCACTTTAAAATAGCACTACGGGTTGGAGTGGATGCTCCTGTGGCGGCGCCGCCACATGATTTATTGTATAAAGTTCCGAACAACCGAAGTAAATTTTATTTGCTCTGTCCCACTGTGCGCTCAGAACTGTAGCGAAATTGTGGAATATATATATATATATGAAGCTTTGTGCGATCGAATGCACTTGCGTTGTGGATCGTATGTTTGTATGAAGTCTATGCGCGGGCGAACTAACGTTTATGTTTATGTCTGTATGTATGTATGTATAATATTTTATATATTATAGTTTGTTTATTATTATAAACAAACGTATTAGCCACGTATGAAACTTGTTCACTTAGCACTGTTTACAAAATTTTTTTGTTTTTGTTTTAGTAATTTGTTTATGTGTGTATTTATTTAAATATATTAACGATCACGTCGGGGTTCACCAATGTTTGGTCATTGATAATTTTCAATGCCAGTAAATAAAAATCAGACTTTTATTAATTTCAACGTTATAAACTTTATTTAGGCCGCATATGAAATTAGGATTTATGAACAATAGGGGAAATCCAATTTAGGATGCGAGCGCAGTAAGAAGACGAACGAGAGCGGCGCCAACCTTCCAGAATAGGCTGAGCCGATGCTCGCTAACTTTAAATGCCGAAGAGAGTCGGCTTGCGACCAACAAAACATCAGTTAATTATTAATTATGTTTAAATTAGTTGTTAGCTGCTTGACTCGACAGAGTTAGATGGCCCTAAAATCAATTGCTGGGTTGGGAGGTCGTTGCGTCTCAGGCGGGATACGCTGGAAACCCGAGTCAATCCCCAAGCGAGAAAATTTGGGTGCGAAGACAGTTTTTCTTTGTATGACTCTTTTTGCTACTGGATTTCGTTTTTTACTGCGAGGATGCCCAGATCCCGGTGGATGTTTTTGTTGCGAACATACCAAGGTGCCCCTGTGATAGTTCTCAAGATTTTTGTTGCTGCTGCTCGCGTTCCCCCACAGCTGGGAGCCATACGTCCTGATTGGCTTTAGGACTGAATTGTACAGTAGTAACTTGTAGTCCAGGCACAGTGGCGATCGTGAGTTTATGATCCAGTGGAGGCTGCTGGCTTTCAGGTTTAGGTGCATATTTTTGCATTGGATGTGCGTACGCCAGGTAAGTCGTCTATCCAGGTGGACGCCAAGGTACTTTACTTCGTAAGCTTGAGGGATCTGCATACCGTTTAGTAAAAGCGGAGGGCATGTTTGTCTATTAAGAGTAAACGTTATATGTTTACACTTTTGCTCATTTATTTTAATGCGCCAGTCGGACAGCCACCTTTTCACTATAATGAGATGATTAGCCAGTTGGGTTGTTGCCTGCGTTGGGCGTATGGAGCGACTAAGGATTGCGGTATAATCGGCGAACGTTGACGTTGTTAGTTGTGCGCTCGTAGGAATATCCGCAGTATACAAAACATATAGACACGGGCCGAGTGCGCTTCCTTGTGGAACTCCAGCTTCGATGGTGTAGTCGCCCGAAGTAGCTGCGTTGCATCTCACTGAGAATACCCTATTGTAGAGGTATGATTCCAGTAGCTTGTGGGTGTATGTTGGCAAATACGTTTTAATTTTGTGCATGAGTCCGATGAGCCAAACTCTGTCGAAAGCTTGAGATACGTCGAGGAAAATAGCGCTGCAGTATTCTCGCTCTTTGAAGGCTGAGCGTATTTCGGATGTTAATCTGTTCACTTGTTCGATGGTTCCGTGGTTTTTTCGGAAGCCAAATTGGTGTGCCGGGATAATATTGCAAGCTTTCAGGTGTGGTATTATGCGAGCTAACAAGCATTTTTCAAACAATTTAGACAAACAAGATAGAAGGCTTATTGGTCTGTATGATGACAGAATTGTGTGGTCTTTTCCAGGCTTCGGTATCATTATAATGATGGATTTCTTCCACTTTTTTGGGAAATAGCCATATTTAATGATTCCATTAAATAGTTTGCAGACGACCTCTATAGCGCATTTTGGAAGTTCGATCAGCATTTTTGGGGTCAATAGGTCACCACCGGGAGCCTTTTTTGGTTTTAGCCCTCTTATGACTTTTTCGATTTCGTTCGGCCGGAATGAAGGTGCGGCTGGCTGAGGGGAGGACTCTGGCTGAATTTCTGGCAGGAAGAATTAATTTGAGGCTGGGTTTGGCTGGATGACACTTTGGAGATGTGTGGCGAATGTTTCAGCTCAGTCTTCGTCGCTGCGAGCCCAGCATCCCGAAGAGTTTCTTATCGGGGTGGTCGTTTCAATTGGGGCGCTAAGATTTGGGTGGGCCCTCCACAGGGGGTACTTTGTGCTTGTTGGCAAGAGATTCTGGTTGTACCTCAGCTGTGCATTTTCTTCCTCTGGTGAAGAGCCTGGTCGAGTGATCGGGTTGCTTCCTTAAGGCGTTGTTTTGAAGCTGGTGATCTGCTGTTTTGCCAATCACGACACGTGCGCCTCTTTTCTCACACGAGCTGTTCAATTTGCTGATTAGATTTGAAGTATTTGATTCGGTCTACTTCTTTCCCATGAGGAGTAGAGATTTTAGCTGCCGCATCGAGTACTTCTTCCAGGGCGCTCCTAGTGTAGTCGATGTCCGATTCCATGTTAATTTCCGTGGCGATTTCTATGTGGGCACTCACGTACTTTTTGTAATTAAGCCAGTTCGTTTTTGGCGTCGTCAGGCTGAAGGGGTGTTCGGTTATTTCTGGGCTTTGAAGAAGCGTTAGAAGCACAGGCGAGTGGTCTGATGATAAGTTCAAGACTGCTCTGGCACTTATTAGATTGCGAAGTATGTTTTTTGTCACTGCAAAATCAATAAGGTCTGGGAGCTTTCGTGAGTCTGTTGGCCAGTATGTGGGACTTCCAGGGGAAACGTAGTCCAGTTTATTTTTCACATTTATAATTGCATTGTACAATTGTCTTCCTTTGGGAGTCACTAGACGTGATCCCTTTATGGTTGGCGTTGTAGTCTCCTGCGGCTATAAATTGATCCCCAAGTGAATTTTAGAAGTCCATAAATTGTCCTTCCGAGATTGCGAAACGAGGAGGGCAGTAAACGGCAGCGATTGAGAAGATTCCGTTGCTTGACTGAATTTGTACCGATGTGGCCTCAAGAAGTTTGTTGCTAACCTTTTGTGAAAATGGTGTTTAATGCGTTCTCTGATTAGAACTCCAGTTCCGCCGTGGGCTTTCCCATCTGGATTATCTGTGCGGTAGATTGTGTAGCCTCTTATTTGAAAGTTGTATTTGCTTGTAAGATGCGTCTTCACCAGTATCATAACGTCAATATGGTTTTGGGTCAAGAATTGTGACAATTCTAGTTTATGCCGTGAGACACCATTGGCGTTCCACATAGATATTCGTAGCGCCTGCATAGATTATTTAGACTGTTGTGCTACGAGCAGCTGTATCACCATGTTCTGGTTTTGAACAAGCGTTTTCATGGTCGTTTTCATGAATGACATAAGCATCATAGTTTCCGTTTTGCTGTGTGGCTGTTCTGGGGCCTGTTGAGCGCTTTGAGAGTTAGGCTGAATTGGAATTTGCCTTCCAGATCGTAGAGCATCGGCATGGGAGAAGCCGTTGGTGGTGTGTAGTGGACCGAATAAGGATCTCGCAGCTTTGGCGAAGAAGACGTCTGGCGTGGTTTTTGACGCAATGTACGCATTCTGTGGATTTTGGTTGCGCGTTGCGGTCGCTTGACGCATACGACTCTTTAACTCCTTATACACCATACATCCTCTATAGTTTGCCGTATGGTTGCCTCCGCAGTTTCCACATTTTTTCACGGTACTGTCCTTTTTGTAGTGCAGTAGGCGGATTTGTGGGCGTCTCCGCAGACTACACAGACAGCCCGGAGTGTGCAGTAAGACCTTGTGTGTATATACTCTTGACAGTTAGTGCATTGCACTGGACCGTTGCGTTTATGTGGCTCTTCAACAGTGATTTTCCGATGCAAAAGATATTGCAGGTTGTAAATTAGGTGGACTTCGTTCTTCTTCAGCGACCTGCTTTCTGGCTCGAGCTCGATCTTGAAGAGGGGTTGTGTCTTTTTATCTTTATTTAGAATGTTAATAACATTCTTGGCGGCGAAGCCCTTTTCTTTAAGGGCGGTTTTTATTTCCTCGGCGGTAACATCAGGTTCTATTCCCTTTACTAACACTTGTAGGCCCTTACTGCTTTTCAGCTGGTACGTGTAATAGTTTTTCTGTACAGTGTCCAGATATTTGGACACGATTCGGAAGTGCTCTTCAGTCTTGGTTTGCACCTTTGTTTCATGGATGTTCCCTTTAATAAGCGGAACAACATGAAAGTTGTCACCGTTCCCAATCAACGACGCAATTTTGTTGACCAGGGCACTCGAGCTTTTTTCCCTAATATAGATTGGAGGGGGCTTGGGTTTTTTTGCGGTGTCTTGGTCTGGTTGGTTTTTGGTTTGGTTTGGGTTTCAGCGGTCAGTAAAGCCGGGTTGCTCTTAATCGCCGATTTTTCCACTTTGGTATCGCGGGTAGAAAAGTAAGAGTAGAAGCCGTTTCTTTGGTTCACTGAACTTCTACGCTCGTTCTTTTGATCGTTGCTCAATGAGCTCATTGCGTGGCACTTATTTTTTTTTTTAAACAATGCACTAGTTTTGGTTTAGCACATCACAACTGTTATAAAAAGCTTGTCTATTGCTTTTAGTAAATTGTAGTTCAGCGTCTTCTCGCTTATATTGGGCTACCCCAGTTTTTTGATTATTTATTTATTTATTTATTTCCGCCAATGGACAAATCCTTACATGGCTACATAACATAACAACTTACACCTAATAAATAAAACTACAAAATTAACAAAAACTTAATAAATGCCTTAATAACTTGTGTTTTAACACACCCTTATCAGAGCCCCACTCAGTTCGGAGGCTAGGCGGCAAAGAATTAAAATAAGAAAGAGCCCGCTCTATCGGCTCATTTAAAAAATAATTGGCCCTATGACACTTGACCCGAAAGAGGGCAAAGGTACGAAGATCCCTTTGAGGAACATTAAAATTAATGAGTCCCAATAAAAAAGGACAATCAATGTTATCGACGATTAAATAATTCAAAAAAGTTAACGCTGCCAGTTTACGCCGATCCTCCAACGTGCAAACATTCAGAAGAAGGCAACGGCTCTGGTATGAAGGAACAGGATCCTGAAACCTTAGAGGCAGAAGTGCAAATTTTAAAAATTTTTCTCAATTCTGTTGGAACGAACTTTGCAATCCGGATTCCAAATGATTAAGGCATATTCCAGCCTCGACCGAATAAATGCAGCATAGACGCTGAGGCTCGAATATGGACTTTTGAACTGGTTCACGTGCCTTTTAACAAAGCCCAGCATAGCATACGCTTTAGGTAGAATATAGTCTAAGTGACCAGAAAATTTAAATTTGCTGTCGAATAAGACACCAAGGTCTAACACCTCTTCTTTAGCTGCCAAATTATAATTACTGATGGAATAACCCGTACAGATCTCAAGAGACCGCCTACTGTAACGGGTAAACATACACTTAAATAAGAAGAATGGAAGAAGATTGCGGGAGCACCATGAGTAAACTCTGGATATATCCTCCTGTAACAAGTAACTGTCCCTAATGCAGCTAATCGCTTTATAGATTTTAAGGTCATCCGCATACATTAAAAAGTACGAATGACGAAAGCATGACGAGATGTCATTAATGAAAATGATAAATAGAAGAGGTCCAAGAGAGCTGCCTTGTGGAAGACCAGAGGAGGTGACAAATGGACTTGAGATAGCGTCTCCAATAGTAACGTGGCAAGGTCGGTCAGCCAGATAAGACTCGAACCAACTTAATAGGAAGGAATGAATACCAAATTTATATAATTTGGCCAGAAGGGCAGCATGACACACTTTGTCGAAGGCTTTGGAGAAGTCGGTGTAAATGGCATCAACCTGAAATCGGTTTTCAAAAGCTTCAAAGCAGTGCTTAGAGAAGACCGCTAAGTTAGTGGTAGTGGACCTCCCAGGCAAAAAACCATCCTGGTTGGGGGATATAAAATTGCGAGCCAGAAAAGTCAATTTTTTAGTTACTATCCGCTCCAGTATCTTAGCGACGTTGCAAATTTTGGCTATAGGTCGATAGTTGGTAACATCGCACCTACTGCCACCTTTGTGAATAGGCGTTATAGAAGTAATCTTCCACCGTTGGGGGAATCTACCAGAAGAGAGCGAAAAGGAGAACAGCAGTTTAAGGGGAGTAGAAAGAGAAGCGATACTCCTCTTAAGAAAGAATGGGGAGATACCGTCCACGTCAGGTGTGAGCGACTCGGTCAGATGTCCAGTGGCTTCAACTAGGTCACCGTCCAAAACGTCCATGTAACTCACATTAAGAAAAGGCTCAATGCTACGAAGAGTTTCATGATCACTCCAAGGAACCTTCGGCTCCAAGTTAGAGGCAAAGTATTTTGCAAAAAGATCAGAAACGCCCTGATCCGAGTCGGCTGCTAAATTACCATAACATATGGATGAAGGTATGTCCGATTTTGACTTTTTGCTGTTAACAAACCGCCAAAAGGCTTTAGGATTGGATCGAAGGCTAGCTTCGACATCGGATATATACTGATTGTAGAGGAACTTATTAAGGAAATCAAATTCCCGCTTAAATTGCCGGTACAGCTCTCCTGCTCGAGTCTCACCTGTCAATATAAATCGTTTGTAGTGCTTATCCCTTCTATTCTTTAAGTTTTTTAAACCTTTTGTGTACCAGGGAAGCCTATAGGATCTTCGTACCCTCACAGGGGCATAAGTATCAATAATATTAAAAAGGGCAACCAAGAACTTAGTATAACAATCATCGATTGTGCCATCCGAAAAAAGGGAAACCCAATCAAAGGCTGAAATAGAGGCGTTAATAAGTGACAAGTTAGTATCATTCAGATGATAATATGGAATGGGGGAAGCAGAAGGCAAAAAACTATAAAACTCAATATTAATTACCAACGGCTTGTGGTGCATATCACAAGGACTTAATGGTACATTGCATAATTCTACTTTACTATTAATCAAATTATTTAAAAATATAAGATCAAGAATTTTGGATAAATCATTAAAAATATTGTTTACTTGGGAGAGGCCCAGACTAAAAATATCATCTAAAACTACAATTTCATGACTCTGGTGAACGTTGCTAGGTAGCATGCAGGGAGATTCCGGGTCCCAAGACCAGACAATGGAGCTCAGGTTGAAATCGCCAGCTACCATCAAAGCGGTAGGGTCCGACGTTCTAGCACAGACACTAGTGATGTTTTTCATATGCGCATGATATATACTGAATGCGCTGTTCGGAGGGATGTATGATGCAATAATGACGAACGGGTCATGGACGCCCTGGATTGAGACCGCAAGCTGATCCAGTAAAGGGTCGGCCACCGGAAGGCGCAGTGGTGTAGCCTGAAGAGATCGACGGATAGCGATGATCACACCTCCACCTCGCTCACACTGGGTACTGAATGCATCTCGGTCCTTTCGAAATACATGGTACAAATTAGGCTCGAAGAACTCAGAGGAGCTGAATTTGTCATTGAGCCAGGTTTCCACAAGGATGATTACATCAAAATCGCAGGCAGAAGAATTGAGGAATACCATCCGGGTCTTGGTTCTCATTCCCGATATATTTTGGAATAGAACTTTTAGGCTTTTATTAGGGTCCAAGGACGACGAGTAGCTACAGTCCAAACTGGGAATTGGACGGCAAGGCGGTGATGGTGAAAGTGCACTCCTGGTACTGGTGCATGTGGAGGCATATCCAATACGCATAGCTTGCAAAATAGCCGACAAGGACACATAGAAATTTCCATTAGACTCATCAGTAGACCTGCGAGAGTCCAGTAGCAAGGCAGATTCCGTGCCAGGTGAAAACATTGAGCGTTCATAGTCAGGCACATCCAAACGCAGCAAAGATCCACCCACGGGTCCAAAACGTAAATAAACATCTTCCATCGGCGAAAAGAAGGCACCAGCGAGTGGCCCAGCGAAAAGAGATAAGATAAGCGATGCGCTGCCAACGTCTCGATTACCATCGTCTAGTTGTTGCTGGGCATCCACAAGTGAAGATAAGAAATAAACAACTCCGCCTTAAAAAAAGTTGCTGTTGTTGAAGAATATCGATCAGCAAACGAAGCCAATTATTGGAGGAATTGAAGACAGCGTCAACCGTTACCATGAACGCCCACGCCGATTGTTGTTGGTAGCGCAGCAGAGAGCAATCGGGGTGACGAACTGCAGCTTGAGAAGAAAACGATGTAACGGCGCCAGCGGCGCCGCTTACTGGGGGTTTTTTGAAGATTGCGAATGCGGTAAAGGTAGAATCGCCGGGAGGTCAATAACCTTAGCCGGCTCTCTATGAACAAACCGGCTGACTTTTACCGACATAGGCCAAAAATCGTCATTGAAGACTGTTGGGAAATTTTGCTCCGGAACTCCCAATTTAAACTTGACGAACTTGAGGGCGTTGATGTCAGCATCCTTTTTGATCAGCCTAGCACAGACTAAATCATTGGGCTCCACGTTCAGCTTATCTGCGACAAATTTGCACAATGCATCCGGTTGGGTAGACGTCGCGAATTTACCCACATGAAGGTATTTCAAGGTGGGAAGCACTTGAAGTTGAGCGCAACTGGGAGCTTGTCCCAGAATGCGCCTATTAGGGTTGATCCGCTTCTTCTTCTTCGGGACAGCCCCTTTAGATGCCGTTGGGGCCTGCCCCAGAGTAGCCTTTATGCTCCCAGTGCTGGTGGGCATAGCAGGGGGAGCAACAACTTGCACCCCAGCCGAGGAGGCGCGTCCAGCGGGCACAGCCGCTCCATTTACCAGGGCTAGGTCAACTTTGGCATTAAGGCTTTCGAAGCGGGACTCCAGATCTAGAACTTTATGATTTAGCTCATCAATTTTGGAATGCGAATCATTTCCAATGACGCAGCTATCATATTGCCACATTAAGTTCGGAATGTAGTTTTATAGTATAAGTAGTTTTATAGCCTCCGAGGGCAAATCAACACAAGCGGTGTGATAGGCACGCCGGCAGATCGACGCGCACCTAACGGCCTCACACCCACGAAGTTGGGTAGCAGTAACTTCTGCACTGCACTCGGTGCAAACGAGAGGCGACATGAGCGAAAAAGTAGACGTCCGAACTCAAAGAAAGCTAGATGAAGACTGATTAGCTGTATTATGGTGCAGTTTTCCCGAAGCTCGGACAAAGCACGTCCGCTCAGTTCGGTAGTTCGATTGGAACTTTTAAACAAATTTTTCTATCAAAAACAGTTACAATTAATTATTATAATTTAAAATTAGTCGGATTCCCTACTCACATAGGAATATGAGCTGGAACTCTCCTTCTCTATGTCCTCTATTCCCTTCTGCAGCTGTAGCTCTTGCTCCTCCAACATGCTCTGGTCAAATGAGCTGCTCGGTTGACTTTCGTCGAGGTACTCAGCAAACATAAGTTCTGGGTCCTCGAAAATTTCGGAAGACGTTGACGCCTCTGGTGGTTTTGGTAGTGTGGTCGTTCTGTGTATTTATGAATTTAAAATTATTACAAATTTGAAAGTTTGACCCAAACTTACCGCCTTTTGTCCGAGAGGTCCTGCAAATAAGTCATTTCTTACGCAAAGTCCCAATCATAATCGTCATTCGCCTTCGGACCGGGAACAACAGACCCTCCAGCACTTCCACTTGGTTTTTTTTCTCTGGAGATGTTCTGGTGGTAGCGAATGCTGGCCCGCAATGATTTCCATGCGCTTTTGCAATCTTTCACAATAAAAGACTTAGATTTTAGTAACAATTTGATTAAATATTAATTACTTACCGTCTTTCTGTAACTCCGCGGCAACAGCCTCCCAGGCATTATTTAGGCTTATGGCATTAAAATGCCCCTTGTGGGTCAAATTCCATATTATGGGCTTCGCCCTGACCGCACTTATTAACTTCACTTTATCCTCGCGGGCCGAAAATTTTTCGGTCCGACAATTACATTTTCGTTTTGGGGTGTAAAAATAAATCAAATGAATTATTGTTACACCCCGAGATCAGCTGTTTACTATTTTTATCTGGCAACGCCATTCAATTTGACAGCCATCATTGTTGTCGTCAGAGTACCGGCAAAATCTAGGAGGCAAAAATGTCTTCTTCTTCCTTTTTTCACACCGTTTTTTTTATATGGAGCTCGGCCGCTGTAACACGTGTTACAGGTCATTTCTGATCAATCAGTTATATGGCAGCTATAGGATATAGTCGGCTGATCTTTATGAAATTTAACGTGTCGTATTATTTTGCTAAAAGTAGCTCTACCGTAAAATTTCGCGTATACATAGCACGCGTGTATAGGGTAGGAAATTCTGCCGCAGCGCTGCCTGCACACAGACAGTGTGAGCACTCTCAATTTTTTTTTAGAAGCTCTCTTATTTTCTCTCATTTCGACTCATTTGACAGCCCAAACTTAAAGCCTAGTACTCTGACGACGAAAATTCGCTGTCACACGTGTGCTAGGGAAATCGCTCTTTATTTGGCTACCGAGCTAGTGTAACCAAAAAACTAAAGGAAGAGGGTTTTACTGAACAGCTGTTCACTTTCTCTCTCTCTCTCTCTAATATTTCTCTTTCAATTTTCGCTCCATGTTTTGGGTGTCCAAATAAATCAAATGAATTATTTTTACACCCCGAGATCAGCTGTTTACTTATTTTGATCCGGCAACGCCATTCAATTTGATAGCCATAATTTTCGTCGTCAAGCCTAGTACTGTGACGAAGAAAATCCGCTGTCAAAAATCCGCTAGCGAAATCGCACTTTATTCAGCTACCGAGATAATGTGACTGTTTGGTCATTGAGCGTTTTCAATGCCGTAAATAAAAAGACGAATTTGTTACTTTTGAACGTTATAAAAAGTGTTTATTCCTGCATGCAGATCAAGCCGGATGATCCGCAGATAGACCAGCTATGGTGCATGCAGGGACTCAAGTAAAATACAGAGAGAGGGCGGCCCGACAAGTCACCTCGAGCTAAAGCTCTCGAAAGTGGAGAGGGCGGCCCGACCTAGACGTTGCCGAGCTAAAACTATCTATGGAAAGCTTGTTGAGTCGAGCGGCCGAGAAAGAGTCGGCTTGCGATCAACAAAGCCTTTGTACAAACTTAAGCCTAATAAATAAACATTACACTAATAATTACACTAAACATAACATAAACATTATTTAAACATAAACATTAAACGCCGTGCTGCTGCTTGACCCGACAGTGACCAAAAAAATTAAGGAAAAGGGTAATACTGAACAGCTTTTGTTTGTGAACAAAAAACAAATAAGCAAAAATGAATTCAAAACGATTGGATGTTGGTGTTTTGTTTAAGTATTTCGCCGCTAAGGAGCTGATTAAGAAAAAGAAAACTGGGTCAAAATCAAAATCAATCACAAATCATTTCAATGCCATTTTATGGCATTAAAATGCCCCTTGCGGGTCAAATCCTATATTATGGGCTTCGCCCTGACCGCACTAATTAATTTCAGTTTATCCTCGCGCGCGGAAAATTTTTCGGCGCGAATATTTTTTCCTTCATCAATTTTCCCTCCATGTTTTAGCTATCGAAATAATTAAAATGAATTCTTTGATCACCCAAAAATAAGCTGTTTATTATACCCTTGCAGAGGGTATTATAATTTTGTCCAAAAGTGTGCAACGCAGTGAAGGAGACATCTCCGACCCTATAAAGTATATATATTCTTGATCAGGATCACCTCCTGAGTTGATATGAGCATGTCCGTCTGTCCGTCTGTCCGTCTGTCCGTCTGTCCGTCTGTCCGTCTGTCTGTTTCTACGCAAACTAGTCTCTCAGTTTTAAAGCTATCGTCTTGAAACTTTGCACACACCCTTCTTTCCTTTGCACGCAGTATATAAGTCGGAACGGCCGGGATCGGCCGACTATATCCTATAGCTGCCATATAACTGATTGATCGGAAATGGTATAACTTTGGTGTTTTTAGAGTTAGAGAGTTCAAATTTGACATGAGAGCTATTTTTGGCAAAATAATACGACATGCCAAATTTCATAAGGATCGGCCGACTATATCCTATAGCTGCCATATAACTCAACGATCGGAAATGACCCAACTTTTGTGTTTTTGAAGATAGAAAGCTGGAATTTAGTACAGACTCTATTTTTGGTTAGTTGATCCAACCTACCAAATTTCATTAGGATCGGCCGACTATATCCTATAGCTGCCATATAACTGAACGATCGGAAATGACCCAACTTTTGTGTTTTTGAAGATAGAAAGCTGGAACTTGGTACAGATTATATTTTGATCCATCCTACCAAATTTCATAAGGATCGGCCAACTATATCCGATGTTTGCGATATATATCCGGTTTTAGCTGCAAGGGTATATAAACTTCGGCTCCGCCCGAAGTTAGCTTTCCTTTCTTGTTTTTTTTTGATCCGGCAACGCCATTCAATTTGATAGCTACAATTTTCGTCGTCACAGTACCGAAAAAATCTAGGAGACAAATATTTCTTCTTCTTCCTTTTTTACACCGTTTGGAGTATATATGGAGTTTGACTGCTGTCACTCGTGCGACAGCGGATTTTCGTCGTCACAGTACTATGCTTAAGAGTACCGGCAAAATCTAGGAGGCCAAATTTTCTTCTTCTTCCTTTTTTCACACCGTTTTTTTTATATGGAGTTTGGCCGCTGTCAAAGGTGTGACAGCGGATTTTCGACGTCAGAGAACTAGGCTTAAAAATCAAAATGTTTCCACTGAGAAAAATTTTGTACAGAAATTGGTATGGAAAAAGTTTTTTTCATGGAGAATATAGATAGGGAAGCGTTGTTTTTCATTTGTTTAAGAAATGTTGCTAGCAAAGTTTTTTTTTAAAATAAAATACTCAATTTTAGTGCCCATTCCAACTTTTGAATTAACGAATAATGAAATAAAAAAATACGTTTTTTTCGCTCAGTGAATTCTTTGCTCTCATTGCACACTTTTGACCAAAATTATAATACCCTCTGCAGGTATAAAAAGTAAGAGTACATATCGACGCATTTCCGCGAAAGTATCGTAAGTCGCTTTTTTCGAAATTGAGATTTTAATGCAAAATTGTTAGGCACCTAATGTCTCACTACCCTGTGAAATATTATAACTGAAAACCCTATAGTTTCGATAAAAATTAAGTTTCAATTTTATCGTATGTTACAGTGCTTTTCAATTTGCGCGCGAAATTATCGTATGTCCATACAAATTTTTTGCATGGAAATACTTCAAACGCACAAAAATAAAGAAATACAATAACAAATGTTTCTAATCGCTTAAACATCTTATGATTTTGCTTATTGTTTGTGAGAGATTAAATAAAAAAAAAGCTTCTCCTGTAAAATTGGATTTTTTAACATACGATACTTTCGCGGAAATGCGTCGATATTATAAAAATAATCATAAAACTAAAATTCACTTTTTAAAAATTTAAACAAAGCCAATCATAAAATCGAACCCTGGATCTCAAGGGTAAGGAGCGCGCGCTTTCCATCTAGACTACCCTCCGAGTTGATTTAATGAAACTTATAGTTGATATTAAAGTAAAAGCGCGCATCCATAGCAAAAACAGAGCTGAAGAGTTAAAGTATTAAAGTAGTTAGTAAAGGGTAGGAAAGAGCTAAAGAAAGTATTAAGAAAGTAAGTAAGGGGTAGAGGGAAAGTACACCTCCTTGCGATTTGCGTCTCTTAACGAATCTCTGAATAGAATCTCCTCCTAGTGTTGACTTAACAGTTCTGTTTACCAGGATCTACCTTACTAGGTCCACTGATTGATTGTATGTCTAGTAAAGCAGTAAGCGCATATTCCTTGTCACAAGTTCCTTTTCGACGAACGTAGTCATCTTGTAGAGAGCCGTTTCTGTGGCTCGGTCCATCCATCCCATAAAGGGCTTGACACTGTTGAAACAAACTTGAAACCAACTGAGATTCCCTGGCTCCGTGTTTCCTGGATTGTCTTCTCCTGTGAGCATCGTGGGAAATAAGCCTCTTAGGTTTCTTTGCTGGACGTGGTCCAACTTCTATCCGAGGTTAGCGAGGAACTTCCTCAGGTGGAAGGCCTCTGAGGCCCCCTGAATGCTTGTGCTGGTCCCAGGCGTTCCTCTTTGCTTTACGCAGTTTCTTGTTATACTGTTAAAGGTCCGCTTTATACGCCTCCCAAGCTACTTCTGTATTTTAACTTTTAGCGAAGTTAAAGGCTTTACGGGCTTTGGTTTTGAAGGGTGCAGGTGTTTGCGTCTACCATGGTTTCTTCGACTTGCTAGTGCCCGTTCTTGGGACAAATCCTATTGAATGCCTTGGCGTAAGACCCACCATGGCGTTTAGATCTTTCCGATTGTTAACGCCCTTTTTTGGAGGTTTCCCCAAGGATGTGTTTGCTAGAAAGTCTAAGTAAAGAGTGATGTGAAGTACCTCCCTTCTGTTCTTGGGGCTCTGAGCCCCAGTTACCCACTAGAAGTTTTGAGCTTAGGATAAAATCGAATATTGAATTACCCCTCTCGTAAGTGTCGGTGCTTCACCCACTGATGATGTTGGGCTTTGGCGTTGGACCCTATAATCAGATCGATCTTCTGCTTCCCACTGTTTTCCACCAGCTGTTTGAGTAGCGGGTGCGAGGGGAAGGCATCCTGCTCGTGGCCCATTTACGCTGAGCTTGCCCTAAGAGGCCCTTTTTACCTGTTTTATCGGCCTGTATGTTGTCTCCAAGGATCCAGGGTTTCTGGATGAGGGCCATATCAGCTCCTATCTCGGCGAGGTGGAGTAGGAGGGCAGCTGACGGCACCTTTCTGCGATGGAGGTTTATTTGCAAGATTGTAAGAGACATCCTTGAGATTCTCCACCACACTAACCTCTGCTTTCGCTCGCACCTCAACAGAGAGTCCTCCCCCAACCCGACGCCTTTAAGGGCCCTTGCTAAGTCGCTCTCCTCCGAGATGTACGCTTCCAAGATGTCCTCCTCCTTATTCGACATTTCTTGTGGGTGCCCCTCCTCTGTCGGCTCCTCCAAGCCTGACTCTTGGACGTCTGCCTCAAGCTCGATGCCTCCAGTCTTGCTCCTGACATGCGAATTGTAAACCCCGGACCGCGGCATGCTCGAAGCCGTATTTGATCCGGTACTCTGATTTTTCCAGGATCTCCACGGTCTCCTCTTTAAGAATGGGGACGGCCTGCCTCCGTAGTCCCTTCGCATCCTCCACCTTGCCGACTCTCCAGTCCGCCGTGGGAAGTGTCGGGTTACAAATCTTCAGCATCACCGGGTTGGTGTTAGAGTTGGCCGGCTTTTTGGTGAGCCATACTCGCGCCTTCCGCTTGCTTGGGATGCGTCTTGGAAAGCTATCGCTTTGACGCTACCCTGATATCAGCCTGCGTTTTCGTCTTTTGGTGGGGGTCCTCCGCTTTTCAGCCACTTTCAATGTTTTCAATGGCTTCCATAATTGTTCTGCTCTATCTTACCTCCGCGAAAGATCAGTTAGTCAGCTGCAGCTGGACCTTCTTCACTTTGGTTTTTGGTACTGCAGCCGGCTTTTTCAGCTTCAGCGTTACTCCCGCCTATTTCTCTTGCCCACCTTATGATCTCGGCCTGGTCCGAGCTAGATTCCGCCGTGGGTTCGCAACTCATCAGAATGAAAGGTGCTCTCCTTCTATCCTTGTAAGAGCCTTTGCGCTGCTTCGACAGCAACTCCCTGGCCTTTTAAAGCCAAAGTTGTCATTGACCCCATTTCTGTAATTTTTAAGTAAGTTCCGATCTCCACTGTGGTTTATGTGTAGAGTTCATATTCAAGATCCAGGTGAAGGGTTCGTCGATCTGGACATATCCCGCTTGTCACAAGCCTAGTTAAAACCTGGAGATTGGTTTTTGGCCAACCTTTGGCCTAAAGCTTTTCTGCTTGTATGAGCTTGTAAAGCTTGTATGAAATGAGTAGTGTATATGTTGGTTAGTGATCGCACTTTTTGGAAATTTTTAAAAATTTTTAATAAAAATAGGTTAGGATGAGACGGCTGTCGGATTGAAAATCTCTGAGATGTCTCACCTCTGAGATGTCGATGAGAAATATATTTTATAGATGTTTTTCTTTGAGAGACTGAAGGGCCGAGAAGTAGCAGAGGAGAAAATTAACTGTTTCTTGGGAATTTGTGTTTGTCATAATTTTGAAGAACAAAAACTTAGAAAATGACATTACAGTTGTAAAAAAATTGGATAATTTTGAAAGCAGGCTTACTGAGAAATGCCAAGGCTTGCCAATATAATGAAAAATTTTTGAAAAAAAAAATAAGAAATGGCTGTCGGGAAACACAGGAAACAACACATGTTGGTGGCTACTAGCTGAAGCTTGTACAAATCTGGAATCCGAACCGCTTCGAAAATTGTTTCTATATACCATTAATACAGACCAGAAAAAAACTTCTGGAAAAATAACGGTCGTTGGACACACAAGTAAAATTACCAAATCGTTTCTCAAATGAAGAAGCACTTGCACTTAATGTAGATGTTGGCCACACAAAACATACATACCAGCTAACGCGGATAAGTGCCAAAGAGAAAAAGACAGATATATATCCCAACTATCATAAATTGCAAAAGCAAGGACTATGTACTACCCAGATGTATTTGTCTCGTACCCTCCCCAATTCAACTTGGTTCTGCAATTTAGTGGAAAAATACGCGACTATTGTTGACTATTATTCAGCTATTGTCGGCCGATAAAACTGATTTATCGGCAATAATCAAGTGAGTAAACAAGTTTGGAAATTGACAGCGTGAAGTTCCAAATATTTTTCATCAAGCCAATGATTTGCTTATTTACCATACTTCATGAATTTCATACGGCCTTGCTGGATGGTAAAACATTTGGCGTTCTAGCAGAAGAATCCATACAGACATGTGTTATTTGTAGAGCAGTACAAAAAGATATACATATATAAATTTGATTTGGTTGAAATTTTACGGTTTATCTAGTTTTCTTGCGTAGATAAGATTCTTTGAATGTTATCTTTCAATAAAGAAATGAAAAGTTCGTGATGTAGGTAAGACGGAGGTGAAAGCTAAAAAAAATAAAATACTGGTTGAGCTAGAAAGGAAATTGGTTTATAGTGGACTAGTAGTCATACCAATAGTGGACATACTAATGGCTGATTTGGTAGATCGCGTTACTGGATTTAGCGAGGCGCTTACTTAAAATTACAATTGCTTGAGATCGAGCCGATCGGTTTAATGGCCACTAAACATTTTTACTACACCGAACTACTAATACATTTTTCGACGCGAACTCTCAGTTGTCTCTCAGTTTTAAACCTATCGACTTTAAACCTATCGAAACTTTACACACACTCTTCTTTCCTTTGCATGCAGTATACAAGTCGGAAGGGCCGGGATCGGTCGACTATATCCTATAGCTGCCATATAACTGATTGATCGGCAATGCTATAACTTGGGTGTTTTTAAAGTTAAAGAGTTCCAATGAATGCTATAATAATACGACATACCAAGGATCGGGCGACTATATACTATAGCTGCCATAGAACTGAACAGTATGAAATGACCCAACTTTCGTGTTTTTGAAGATAGAAAGTTGGAACTTCGTACAAATTCTATCTTGGTCAGTTGATCCGACCTACTTTATTTCATAACAATCAGTTTTCTCAAAGAAAGGGATCTTTTGAAGATGTTTGAGAGCCAGGTAATGGCGATTTCGCCCGCGTGTTAAGGTTTGTGGGAGGTAAGGTTTCGGCTGAGGGAGTGCCTGTTTTTGGAGAGCATCCGGGGAAGTGAGTATCTAGCAGCATAGCTAAAATTTTTCTTACTCGTTTTAGTCCAGGTGTCATCTACTTTTTCAAAAAGATAAAGTCATAGGTAAAAACTTTAAAACATTATCTGTCCGAGCAGATAAAGTTGCATGCAGTGCGCTTCGCTTTTTGAATGGTTTTTTCGTAGGTGGCCAGGGAAGCCTTATAGTCGATCCAGAGGCTTTTCTCGCTTCCGCCCTTTGCCCTGTTAAACAAAGTTCTGCTGGCCGATGGGTGGGTAGCTAGCTCTGACGACCACCAGGGGGGCTGTTTTTTTTGGGCTTGGGTAAATTTTTGCATCAGAGCGTTCAGAATTTCTACGGTTTGCGAATAGTCTGGTGGCTGTGGTGTTATTGTTCACAAGGATTTGGAAATATTTGGTCCAGTTAGTTTTTCTATGGCTTAGAAAGACTTCTGGCTTGTAGCTTTTATAAAGTAGAGATATTTCTGTGGTCGGAGAAGGAATGCTTATCTAGCTCTCTCTAGAAAGATACATAGCTGGGTAACTAATTCGATACCAGTGTAAAAACTATTAATTCTTTTCGGCTTGTAATAATAAAAGTGGTGTCATTTCCCTTAGATACATACGTAGGTCACAATTATACTCACTACAGTTATTTGGATTTAAGCTGGCCATTGTACCATCGCCACCGCACCCAGAAGGCCTTTATCGGGTATCTCGCTTTTCTTCGCTAGAAACAGCTTCGTTAGAAAGATACTTAGGTCACAAACATACTCACCACGGTTATTTGGATTTGAGCTCGCCCATTCTACCATCGCCCACCGCACCCTATTGGAAGGCCTATATCGAGCATCTCGCTGTCGCTTTGCTAATAACTCACCTGTTGGTTCCGACAGTACACGGATGAAAGTTGGCTTACAGCCAACTTTGAAGTTTCACTCCACGGTTGTTACCGTGTCGTCTGCTTATATAAAAATATGCTTATATGCTTTTTAGCAAGAACACTACTAATAACACTAGTATAAAGGGAGCACGCATTTTTCCTTACTTCACCTGCTTTATCCACTCCGTTGAACGTTTAGAAGTTTTGGCTCTCTCGTGGCTTCGCGGTACTTGGCGAGTTCGTTTAGGTATATGTTTTCGCTATTTTCCTATAAATATAAAAACTAATCTTGTACGGTACAGTAATTTTTATCACCATTCTTTGCGATGTACGTTGACAATATGTATATATTGAGGCACCGAATTTGGTCCATTGATAAAAAAAAACTATCAATTTTATCAACAAAATATTTGTGTTCGTGTTATACATAAAGAAACCTATAAAAAATAACTTAAAAGTATATGAACACACGAATCGTCTCAAATCGTGAAACCAAAATGTTGTGTATGCGATTGCATTCTCTCGCGGATCGATTTCGCTTTTCTGAAGTCAGTCTTCACTCAATCTTCACCCCATGTAGATCGAGCTGCAGTTACGGGCAGTTCATCAATTCCCTGTCATATTAATTAGCACCTGTACTATTAACTACTCCTATTTCTCACTATTTTATTACTTAGATAAAATTAATATATGCTTGCGCATATATAATATTGGCGACGAGGGTGGGATTTTAATCCTTATTTTTAATGGATTTTAAGCTTATTAACTTCCACAATTTTCGTACAGGGAGAGATAGAGAGAGAGACGGAATGAACGGTGACGAGTATTTACCGACGTCCAATTGCGGTAGTCTTATTATTCTTGAAGCATACACTTGAATAAGCTCCTAAGTGTCGATCAAGCTGAGAAAAGCGCCGGCAAAAAGGTAAAACAAGAGATAAATGACAATCAATCAACTCCACGGGGAGTCTCGCTGAGAGCGGCTGTACAGTTGAGCCAAATACTGCGCCCAGTAGTGATAAGCGAAAAGCGGTCTTTCAAACTTGCGGAGTCGCCATGGCTGGAGTTGGAACCTTTCGACTCGCTAACCGCTGGAAAATGGAACGCGTACCGAGATTGCTTCAAGCTGCAACTTTTAGCAAATAGCGTCGTGGACGAGGATCGGAAGAAGGCGGCGTTTCTTACACTCTTATTAGTGTCATTAGCATCACCCAGGCAAGTCAGTGATTTTCAATTAACAGATGTATGACATATAAACCAGTCACTCTGCGCCTCGCCAATCGAAGATTGCTGCATTCTACCATTTCCACAAGCGTGATCAACACCCCGACGAGTCCGTCGGTAACTACATTGCCGCATTAAGAAGTTTGGCGGTAGGGTGCAATTTCGGACAAATGTTAGATCGCATGTTGCGGACCGATTTGTGTGTGGCTTGCGGAACGAAGGTCTCCAGCGAAACCTGCTAGCCAACCCCGAGTTGAAGGTGCAGCAGGCCATGGAACGGACCGTCACTAGTGAAGCAGCCGCTGCGAGTCGTAATCGATTCGTAATCGATGCCCGCAAGAAGTGTCCGTTCCGCAACGCAACTTGTCCTCCCTGTAGTCGAACTGGCCACATACGTCGGGTATGCCGCAGTAACAGTCAAGCTGGGTCAACAAAATCATCATCTTCTACGCCCAGTAACATGCGTAACAACAGGGCATCGCAAGGACGCGTTCATCAAACAGTTCCGGTGGTCAGCCCCAAGAAATCCGTGGCCGTGGTCATCAAGAGTCGCTCATGCCAGTTCGATGTTGATTCCGGGTCGCCCGTCACCATCATGAAGGAATCTTCGTATCGATACATCTGGCCAAACGGTAATCCCGATCTCGTCAAGTTCCGGTATGCCGGTCAAGGGAATCACCGACACGTCAATCCGCTGCAACAATCGCCGTATCAGCAATCTTCCATTGGTCATTACGTCCGGAACCGGGTCAATCCTTCTAGGATGCAACTGGTTTGAACCCATCGGAATCCGCATAGAAGGCATTCATGGCGTGCAGTGCATTAATGGTATCGCGGAAATTTTAAGGAAATTCGACTATTTGTTTTTATCAGAACTTGTCGGTATACGGGGCCGCCAGTGGCCCTCAAAGTGGACCAGGAAGTTCCGCCAGTCAAACTACCGCCGCGTCGAATTTTTTACGCACTCCTCAAGCCATATCAAGGAGAGTTGCACCGTCTCTACTTGCACCGTCGCAAGGAATACTTGAGCCTGTAGAGTACTCTGGGTGGGCCCTCCGACAGTTCCCATAGTCAAGAAAGATGGTTCCATACGCATTTGTGGAGATTATAAATCTACGCCTTATAAAACGGAACAGCCGCATTGCCATCAAATTCCTGCAATCAACACGCTATTAGCTTCGATAGAAGGAGGCTCAATTTTCGCAAAAATAAATTTGGCCCAGGCTTATCAACAATTGGTAGTAGACGAGAAGTCAGCTCATGCTTCATGCAAACAATAGCTACTCACAAAGGAGCATTTAAGGAGCACAAGACTAAAATTCGGAATTTCAGCAGCCCTAGAAATATTCCAAAGCTGCATTGAAAGAATACTGCAGAACATATTGGGCGTCCTTCCGTATTTTGACGATATTGTAATAATGGGTAAATCAGAAGAAGAACTTCCAAATATATTAGGCGAAATTCTAGCCCGAATGGACCAGGCAGGATTACGTCTGCGCAAGGACAAATGTCAGTTCCTTCCATCGAATTTCTTGAATTCAAAGTTGACGCTCTCGACATTAGGCCATCAGCCGACAAGGTTAGAGCCATTCATGAGGCGCCACTGCTAAAAGAAAAAAAACAGTTGCAAACGTATCTAGGACTGACCAATTTTTTTCACTCATTCTTGCCCCAGACGGCCACCATTGCGGAGCCATTACATAGACTTCTAGACAAGAACGTACAATGGACATGGCGTCCAGAGCACCAAAAAGCATTCGCAGAACTAAAGAATCTGATCGCATCGGATGCGGTCCCAATTCTTTACTCTCCGGACCGCCCACTGATCTTAACTTGCGATGCGTTACCATACGGGCTAAGAGCAGTGCTTACCCACGAAATGGAAGACGGAACACAGAAACCGATTGCGTTTTACTTTAGCACGCTGTCAAAGGCAGAGAGGAACTTCTCCCAGATCGACAGAGAAGCAGTAGTGTTAGTCGCAGGTGACAAAAAATGTCATAACTATTTATATGGAAGGAAGTTCACGCTTATTACAGATCATCGCCCACTGCTGGAAATCTTTTCGAGAGAAAAGCCAATCCCTCAAATCATTTCCAACCCGATGATCGAGAAATTTTTTTGAGAGCGTATAAATTCAAGTTTATTCATTAGCCTGGATACAAAATAAGTAATGCAGGTTTCCTAAGCCGCTGCCCAACGTTAGATATACACCATGAGCCTCGAACCAAATAAGTTTTCATGATCGAATGGGCAACTGATCGCATTGTCACCACGAACACCCTAGCTACCAACACGTCTAAGGATTGCAGCTTCAGAAAGGTGTTCAACCGGATGTTAAGGGGATGGAGTAGAGCTAAAGCTCAGCGTGATGATGACCTGTACCCTTTCTTCGTTCGGCGAAACGAACTGACCAGTAACCAATGAATATTATTTTGGTGTAATCGCGTAGCTATTTCCTTTATAGACTGGCAGGAAATTCTCTCTGCGTTACACGCGCATTATCCGGGGATCGTTAGAATGAAAGATATAGCCCGCAGTTACGTCTGGTGTCCCGGTCTGGATGCAGATATCAAAAAGGCGATGAGTCAATGTTTAGCGTGCCAACATACGAGAAATTCCCCCCCACGATCGGACGTACACCACTGGGAGTCTGCCAAGAAACCATGATCCCGCCTGCACATTGATTTTGCCGGACCGTTCCGAGGGAACACGTTTTTGTTGGTCGTCGACTCTTTTACGAAGTGGCTTGAAGTTTGCCCCGTAAAATCGACATCGGCGGCAGCTGCAATCACCTTCCTTTGGCAACTGTTTGCAACCCATGTCATTCCGGATAAAATCGTGTCTGACAAGGGAACTGCTTTCACCTCCGAGTAGATAAAGGGATTTACGGAAAACAATCGGATCCGTCACATCCGATCCGCGCCGTTCCACCCTGCAACTAACGGACAGGCCGAACGAATGGTTCGAACCACGAAGAGTTACCTGAAGAAATAAATTGTCACGCTGATATCAATATAGCTTTAGCTCGTTTCTTGTTTAACCAACATACTACGCTACATCC
This sequence comes from Drosophila bipectinata, assembly GCF_030179905.1. Lineage (NCBI taxonomy): Eukaryota > Metazoa > Arthropoda > Insecta > Diptera > Drosophilidae > Drosophila > Drosophila bipectinata. The sequence continues at coordinate 8,045,741 of NC_091735.1, read as the reverse complement.
CGTCACAAAGCATTCGCCAGCGGAGCTACTGTTTAATAAAGAGCTCCAGACATTCTTTGACAAATTAAGTTCAGGCGAAATATCATATGGTAAGATTTGCGAGGCTCAAACTCGACACACGTCACGAAGTGAACGGGATCGATTTTGTATTCGGTGTGTCTTGAGGACGACCGACCAGTCCTGGTAGCATTTGGATCAGCTGCTATTACGCAGTCCTTCGCAGCATCCAACACTAGAGGAGACATCATCACCAACTTTCTGTTCCCCTCTAACCCCAGCTGAAGTGGTAGCTGGCGGATCCACAACTCCAGCAGGACCACCGAGCTCGCCTGAGCCAATCGGAAGTGGAGGACCGCCACGCAGATCGGCCCGTGATCGTCGCCGCTCCGCAGTTCACCGATCCGTCTGGGTGTTAAGGGGTGTTGTGTGTGTGACTGCATTCTTTCGCGCAGCGATCACGCTTTACTGAAGTCAGTCTTTACTCAATCTTTCCGGGTCAGGGGTCATATTAAAAATTAAAATTAAAATAAATTGTTAAATTGTTATAATGTGTTATTAAAATAAATTTAATATATGTGTACGGACGTTATTTATCTTTTCGATTTATCGCTCCATCTTCAGCGATAAGAATCCACCCAGATTTCTCCCTGCCATCTTTGCAAAGCTTTCCTTATCTGGTCTCTCCCCTAGTAAAGTTATTGTTTTAAGAAGAGTCATAGAGCAAGCAAGGCGATCGGAGTAGTGAAGAAGGTCAGAGAAAACCACGCGAGATAAAGGCTGACCCATTCAAATAATTGTAAAACTAATCAACATAAATTAAGTAAGTAAATAAAATAAAGTTCAATGCATAACTGTGTCTAGTCGTTTGTATTCAAAACCCCCGAGCAGAACTGTGCTCAACTATGACATTACGCCCATGACCGGCATTTGTCACAACATTTTTTGGTGGCCCATGAGGGGAACAATCCACACACTGTGGAATCCATGGTCATCTCCAAAATTTCCATCAAAATCGTTAATGGAAAGCTACTCTAAACACGGAACCATTATTCTCCTTTTCAACGCCTTTATGCTCTTCGACAAAGAAAAAGCGAAAATAACGGAATCAAACTTTGCTTCGCACGTGTCGCGCAAACGCTTGCCCATTGTCGCTCTCTCACTTTGGAAGATACGTACGTAAGTGTGAGTGCATGCGCAAAATGAGCAAGCCCAAGCCAGCGAGCACTTCCAGTGCAGAGTCTGAAACAATGGCAAAGGGTGGCAACGCCGACAGCTTATTTGCGCTCCAGAAAGATCTTCTTAATCAGCTCAATCAACTCCAAGTAAACTTCAAGAAGGACAGCACGTCTCGGAAAACTAAGCCCTATTTCCAACTGCGCCTTTCCAAACTCAACTTAATAAGCCAGCAATTCAACAAGAATCATCAAGAGTTTCTAAGCGCTGGCTACCCCACACACCCTTACTTCGTCGATAATTTAGCGGACCAGTTTAAAGAAGAATTTATCACAGCGTTCTGTTTAATATCTACGGAATCCGAAACACTTTTCCCCAGTCAGCTACCAGCGTGCGCCGAGCAACAAGCGACGCCTGTTCCTAAAATCCTCGGCCCTGGTGCGGCAGTCCAACTTCCAATGTTGCCAGTACCTAACTTTTCCGGAAAGTATATAGATTGGCCAGCTTTCCATGATCTGTTTATGCGAATCGTTCACCAGAACCAGGCGTTGTCAAATATTCAGCGATTCCATTTCCTCAAGCAAGCACGACTAGCACGACGACTTACCCTTTATCTCAAAGGAAAGCTCATCAGAGATCAAACATATGCTGAACCAACGTATGCATCAACGAGTTCAATCGTCTCAAAACGAATATACATTTTAACACGCAATGGATAGTCCATCATTTGATCGCTAGATTACCTACGACAACTGTACAAGCCTGGGAGCATTTCTTGTGAAATTCCAGCGACATTCCGAGTTTTCTCGACTTGGAAACCTTCCTAAACAATCGCCTCGTCAGTATGAACATTATTGAGAACCGGAAATGTTCACAGCCCACGCAAAACTCTACGATCAACAAATCGACAAATTATCCACGCCAAAATCCCAAGCAAAAGAGTTCCGGCTTCTACAAGGGCAGCACGTTCCACACCACGACTGGAACCAGCGGTCCATCTCTTGCGTACACTGTAAGGGGCAACACATTTTGCGGCGGTGTCCTGATTTTTTGTCCAAGGATTGCTTTGCCCGCAAACGAATCATTGACCATACAAAGGCATGTCTAAATTGCCTTAGCATCCATCATCCCTTGTCGCAGTGTGGCAGTAACAAGAATTGTTTACAATGCGGACATCGTCACCATACCGTGCTTCACTTCCCCACGACGTATACCAGCTCATCACCGATTATTCAGAACGCAGCAAGCGAGAGCTCCGATCCTGCTCATCCTTCCGATTCCACTACAGTGCTGATGGCCACTGCCGCGCAGTCAACTCGATTCATTTTGCTGGCCACAGCTCTAGTACAACTACATAATAACAGCACCGGACAAACTGCCGTTATTCGAGCTTTGATCGATCATGGCTCTGAGGGCACGTTAATCACAGAACTTCCCACTCAGTTACTGGGACTTCCACGTCACCGAGTCACAGCACAGATCACCGGGATCGGTGATAACTCAAAGAACATCTGTAGATTTAGTACAGAGTTCTCCATAAGCTCATGTACGGACCCTCAATTTCACCATCTGGTGCGACCAGCGTATGTCCTCAACTCGATAACCTCTCATTTACCAAGAAGCAATGTCAACGTGGACACTTGTCAGCATCTTCAGGGATTACACTTGGCCGATCCCTTCTTTACCAGGCCAGGCCGCATCGACGCGTTATTTGGAGTAGATCTAATACCACATTTGTTGCTGCCAGATTTACGGAAAGGAGCTTCAAATCAACCTATTGCTCAACTCACTCAATTGGGTTGGATCGTGTTTGGCCATAGCAATGAAACAAGGACAAATGTGGTAACCATTCGTTGCCATCAGACTAATTTGGATGCACTGGTAAAGGGTTTCTTCGCATTGAACGCATTGAACGGAAAATCTCGATCAAATCAGCTCTGAGAGGACCTTAACAGCAGAAGAACAATGGTGTGAGGATCATTTCCAGCGTACCTGCGCCCGACACCCCAATGGAAAATACCTGGTCCGGCTTACGTTAAAAACTGAATTTGATAAGGAACAAGTCATCGAAAAGTCTCACCAAATCGCACTCAATAGATTCCATCTCTTAGAACGTCGACTAAACAGAAACGACACACTTAAACAACAATATCACTCCACCATTAAGGAATATTTTGATTTTAAGCAACTCTCCAAAGTCACTACCGCAGAATCTCGACATCAAATGATGACTCCAAGAGGTCAACAGTATTTCTCATCAGGTACTCTCCCACACCACGCCGTGGTAAAGGAAGACAGTACAACGACCAAAGTTCGGGTGGTGTACGATGCATCATGTACCACTTCGAACGGAAAATCCCTTAACGACATATTGTGCATCGGCCTACCGCTACAAAACGATTTAGGAGGAGTCATCATAAAATGGAGGCTACATCGTTACGTGTTTGCAGCAGATATCCAACGAATGTATCGCTGTATCGACATGCACCAGGATGATGCTCAATTTCAACGCATCTTATGGAGGAATAATCAAAACGAAATAGCCGAGTACATCCTAAATACTGTCACCTTTGGGACTGCAACAGCACCGTATACAGCCATACGCGTAATCCGTCAACTCGCTCACGACAGCAACATCGCTACCCATTAGCAACTCCAGTCTTATTAAATGAAGTATATGTCGACGACGTCCAAACTGGTCACAATACTGTTCATGGAGCATTGGAAATACGAAATCAACTTATTGCTACACTAAAATCGGCTGGAATGGAACTCAGGAAATGGGCATCACAGATCTTATCCGGAATTCCTGACCAGCACATGGCTCAAAAGAGACATGTAGAAGTAAATTTCCAGGGGACTATTAAAACTCTGGGACTTTATTGGAGTCCACACGAGGATTTATATAGCTTCAAGGTTCGATTTGACCTTCCTGCCTCCTTTACTAAACGTTCCTTTCTTTCAGTAGTCGCTCGTCTCTATAATCCCTTAGGCTTTATAGTTCCTGTCACTACTGCTGCCAAGAGTATTCTAAAGGATATCTGGCAGTGGCGACCCGAGACATCCGACAACACCCAACCCGCTCTCGATTGGGACGGCCCGTTACCCCCAATACTTCAAGCCCGATGTGAAGAATTCCGACATCATTTACCAAACATTGAACAGTTAAAAATACCTCGGTGGCTTGGTCACCAGACCGGTTACCCACAGTCACACCAACTACACGTCTTTTGTGACGGCTCCTCGCAAGCTTACGCAGCCTGTGTTTATCTCCGAATACAATATCCATCCGGGAGAGTGAGCACGGCCCTATTGACTGCACGGAGTCGAGTCACGCTCACGAAGCCGCTAACGATCCCTCGAATCGAACTCTCTGGTGCAGTGTTGGCTGCACAACTGGGTAAATGGGTACTAACGCAGTTTTTATCCACCGGAATTCCCACGTCAGTTAATTTCTGGACTGATGCATCAATCGTTTTATATTGGATTAAAAGAAATCTGACCCGTTGGAAGACTTTTGTCTCCAACCGAATTGGCAAGATTTTGGAACTAAGTACTACAACCCAATGGCAGCACGTACCTTCGGGAGAAAACCCAGCTTCAAGGGGTCTTACTCCTCACCAACTAGCCAGGCATGACATCTGGTGGTTCGGTCCCGATTGGCTACGGGAGGATGAGAATCGGTGGCCGAAAAACATGTCCTCTCCTCCCCCTGACCAACATCACGAAGAAAGAAGACAACCAACCAACATCACAGCACATGTTTGTTCACTTGGCGACTCAATCATAACCTTTTACTCATCATATAACAAATTGTTATTTGTTATGGCTTACATCCAAAAGTATCTGCATAACTTACGCCACTCACAAGAACTTCGTAATGTGGGCGCGATTCGAGTACCAGAATTACGAGAAGCTCTACATAAAATTGTAAGGATGGTTTAGAAAGAAACCTTTCCTCAAGAGATCAGCCGAGTCTTGGCACGAAAATCTCTATCCAGGCACAGTGCCCTCAGCGCTCTTTGCCCGTTTTTAGACGACTTTGGGATTCTGCGACTCAAAGGACGACTGAAGAACGCTCAACAACTGTCCCAAGCACAGAAAAATCCGATCATTATACCCAAAATGCATCATTTTACTGAGCTCGTAATCAAAAATGCGCACCTGAACACTCTTCATGGAGGCACCGAGCTCACCTTAGCAACCATTCGGCACACATTCTGGATAGTCAATGGGAAACAAGCAGTAGAAAGAATTCTACGAGAATGTGTCCAATGCTTCAAACATCGCCCAAAGCCTGCCTCACAGTTAATGGGAGATCTGCCACTACATCGAGTCAACCCACCTGGTCGAGCCTTTGAAGCCACTGGAGTCGACTACACGAGCGCCTTTTACTTGAAAGCATCCAGATTCCGTTGGCATCACACATACAAGGCATATATCGTAGTGTTTATATGTTTAGCAACCAAGGCGATACATCTAGAAGTGGTAACAGGACTATCTACTCAACACTTCCTTTGGGCTCTTCAACGCCTAACCGGACGAAGAGGTTTGTGCAAGCATCTATACAGCGATGAAAGAACCAATTTCATCGGAGCAGACAATTCTCTTTGCATCTGGCAAAAGGAGTTTCGAAATGCCATTGACACGGACATCGCACCAACTCTTATGGCCCGTGGAATCCAGTGGCATTTCAACCCACCGCACAGTCCTAATTTTGGGAGACTGTGGGAGGCAAACGTAAAGGCCGTTAAAACTCGTATCGTTCCTTTAAGCCCACTGCTATTACCTAAAGAACTATCCACGGTGCTCACCCAGATCGAATCATGTTTAAGTTCACGTCCACTCTGCCCCTTATCAGCAGATCGAAACGATTTGTATCGGGCATTTCCTTATAGGAGGACCTTTATTGGCACCTTTATTGGTTGATGACAAGTCCATCAACGCACGCTTCGTCGATGGTCAACGGCTCCTGAGACAATTTTGGCATTGATGGAGCGCCGATTGGCTTTCACATCTACAAGCACGTCCGAAATGGCGCCAAGAACGAACGAATCTGCAAATTGACGATCTAGTTGTAATCAAGGATGACCGGCTCCCCCCAAACGAATGGAAGATGGCTCGAATAATCGATTTGCATTCTGCAGAAGATGGACTAGTTCGCGTCGCCTCACTGAAAACCGTTTCTGGAACATATAAGAGATCCCTGTCCAAGTTATGTCCATTGCCAATATCCACCAATCCTACTCCGAAACCTGAAGAAGTCCAATAACACAATAGAAGCTATATCATGCTGATCCCAGCATTCCGGGGGCGGCATGTACGGGAGTTATTTATCTTTTCGATTTATCGCTCCATCTTCAGCGAGCTTAGAATCCACCCAGATTTCTCCCTGTAATCTTTGCAAAGCTTTCCTTATCTGGTCTCTCCCCTAGTAAAGTTATTGTTTTAAGAAGAGTCATAGAGCAAGCAAGACGATCGGAGTAGTGAAGGCGGTCATAGAAAACCACGCGAGATAAAGCCTGACCCATTCAAATAATTGTAAAACTAATCAACATAAATTAAGCAAGTAAATAAAATGAAGTTCAATGCATAACTGTGTCTAGTCGTTTGGATTCAAAACCCCCGAGCAGAACTGTGCTCAACTAACATGAACGGCATTTGACACAACAATATGCTTGAACATACATAAAACAAAGCATGAATTCGATATTGCATAAACACAGTATAATGTAACCCTAACCATACATCATATAGACAACATATTTCATACAACGAAAATGGACGCAAAAATTTCATGCGACAGGTCCCAGAGCGAGATCTTATTCTCTTTTCTTACGCTCAACGTTCGTTCATCTTACGCTCATATTCTCATTGAATGCTTTCTGTTTCTCAGTCTCTGACAGGAGCGCGATAAAGAATGCTGGTCGGCGCTGGATTGATCTTTGTATGTATGCATGTCAAACATTCACATACACGGAGGCATGTGTGCGTGCGATATCGTTACGAAGCCAGCGCACAAAAATTTTCAATTTTTCATCGACAGTAGAGCCGGTGTATATTTTCCTCATAAACTCTGGTCCTCGTAGTGCCCTATCAATAAATTCAAATTGGGGTAGCCCCCCGTTGATTCAAAAAGAACCTACTATGTCTACTCCAATGCGTGTCGTGGAGTAAATTCCTCCTTAAACTCTATTTCTGAGCTGCTGTGTATTTTCCTTTCAAAATCTCTCACTGTCGTGCAAGCTATTTGTCTTTGACCACATCCAACTTCGCTAGCAGTAGCTAGTGTCCTTTAAATTTTAAATTTTAATGTCGTCGTTGCCAATCTCGCCAACCGAAAATCTCTGTTTTGTCCGTGGCTGCTCTACACAGCTCGCTTCATGGTTCACAGATGCCCTTAGTAAGGACAGTCGGTACACTCCGTCATGCTCAGGAGCCAGATCTAGGACCCTGGTTAGGAAAGAAAATGCTCTTTTATGGGCTTCAGACTTCATAGCGTAATTTAGGGAAGAGCATGGCGAATAAATAAAACAACAACTTTGTTGCAGGTGGCCTTTATTTGCCAGAAATGCACGTCATTTTAAATTATCCCAACAAAACTACCGATAACACTTTTTTTGGTAACCAAATTGTATTTGTTAACGGCAAATTAGATAAAGGCACCGTTAAATTTTCAAATTTATTTGAGGTTTCAAAACGCAATGCCCCGGTACAATGTGCGAACTGTGAAGAATATGGCCACACAAGGTCAAAATGCGCTCGGTGCGTGTAATTTGTGGATAGCTTTATGACTCAGCACACTGCCCATCGAGCAAAGCAGGCTTCAACTTGAAAAAGTGCCGCAACTGCGGCGGCAATCACACTGCTAACTAAAGATGTTGGCAAGTTTATAAGAAGCTTAAAAGTCGCATCCACCAAACAGGAATTACTGCCATCACCCAAAATAAACAGTTGATATTCTTCAGATCAAACCCTGATCTGATGTCTTAGCCCTGAAGTGACTTCCCTACGTATATCTACGTGGAACTTCAACTGCGTTTCACAGAACAAGCTCGGCTTTGTTTCTTCTGGCACACCAACATATTGGCCAGATTGGCTTGAATATAAAGTCCTGCTGTATAAATCGGTACTAAAACCTATAAAGATGTACGGCTCCCAGTAATGGGGTAATGCCAGCAATAGCAATATTGACATAGTCCAGCGAGCTCAGTCGTAGATCTTGAGAACAATCACCGGGGCACTGTGGTAGGTTCGCAATGAAAATATACATCGTGACTTAAACATTCTACCAGTCAAAGAAGTTATAGCAGAACAGCTGAAAAAGTGTTAAGCTAATATGCTAGCTATATTGCACCCTAATTACCTGGCAAGAAGTACAAGAAGGTTAAGCAACCAACCACGTCTTTGTCGCAATGACTTACCTACCCAGCGACCGACTTGAGGGACGCGCAGTCCCCAGAATTCAGTCTTAGTAAAGTGTAAGTTAAATTTTAATGTAAACCCTTTACATGGCAATAACCCCGATTTTCTAGATTCTTTTTTTGTTTGGTAGTCATATGTAAATAAAAAATACAATTTTGTTTCAAATTAACCACTAGTACCTTATTTTTAAAAAGAAAAAGGAGTGATGCATTTCTGCATCAAATGTGCTTAAGAGGAAAATATTTTCTTATTACTTATTATATTTATTAATTCAATTGGAAATTTTAAAAACAATTATTATGTTTATTAAAGCATGAAGAAACAAAAATTTACCGCACTCCGTTTGGGAGAACCCAGTTCAGTTTGGATACTTGCAGCGCAGCCAAACAGGCAAATGATCGAATTTATCCTGCTGAACCATTTTATTTGGCGTTTGCTGTGAAGGTCCCTTCTGCTTCTTTTCATCCAATGCATATTGGATAATAGAGTCTCGATTCCCCTTATTTTTTTTGTTGCGTCCAATTTATTCAACGATCTGCTATTTCCATACGAAAATCTGGTAAATTAAGCAATTTTTGGTTTGATGCCGTAGCCTTGTGAACGCGTTTGTATAAAAGGCAAGCATTGCTAACAGTTAGGTCTAGAAGGTGAAGGTGATAAAAGACTCTAACATGTCACCTTTGACAGCGATACAGAAAACGGACGTACAATCTGAATGTACTGGTTTTTATGACGATCGACGGGCAGAATCTTTGGGAACAAGTTCAGCCGAATTTGACTCCAATGTAACTTCTTTGTTGTCCATACAAGATGTTAATAATAAACTCCACGGTGCCAAGTGATTTTTTTTTCCTTTGGAAAATACCTTGAACTTGAAATTTATAGGACATTGTAGGACATACACAAAGATTATAAAGAAGAAGCAACTCACAAATCGAATAAGATTACATAAGAAACAAATCAAACATCAATGTTATTCACCGAGATCAGGCTGAAAAAGTTATACAGTTGTCAGTATTTTTCTATGTCTATAGGCATTTTTTTGCATATCTGCAACAAAGCAAAAATGTTAATTTACGTAAGTTTTAATGCAAGAAACACAAAAACTCAACAACATATGAATACATATAATATTTACCTCTATGAACATGTAAACTCCGTGAATGAACAACTTTTGTTTATTATTTACGTTTTAATCAGAAACTCTAAAATTAATTCATTTTACCACATTCACAAAATTGGCAAGTGATCAAATTGGAAAAGTGATCAGCTTTTGAGTTATATAAATACCTAATTTAGTGTGATCAAGACTTATTATATAAAAAATGAACTTTGCTGAACTGCATTAAAATCATGTTTAATTACTTTATAACGCACACGAAAAAATAATTTAATTAAATCGGTATGATGCAGATATGCATCACCACCACCTCTACCTAAGCTCCAAAGAGCACATTCTCTACAAATAACAATACAGTATAGGGAAATGGGGAGAAAGACGCACAAGTGGAATATTGTGTTAAGATCGGTATTGAGTAAGTACCGTACAGCTTCAAAGACGCGACTGGTTAAAATAGTTGCAGTCATGAAATCGGGAACGTTCACTACTGCCCCTCTTATTGCCGTTCATGGCCGAGAGATATTATTTCGGTAAAAATAAGAAGTCTTTGAGACTCGGTGATTACTGGGTCGAAGCCGTTAGAAAAACAGAGAGATTTAGAGGAAAAGAAAGGCAGAATGTTTAAGAGAAGAAATTTAGAGGAGACAGCTATGATATATAATCAACTTACATGAAACCTTGTTCCTCCACAGCAAAATCAAATTTCCGTTGGTCCTGTTGGTTTATGTTCCTGTGATATAGGTCGCTTGCTTAGGCTCAACCCCTCTTCCGCTCAAATTGTTGCTTTTTTTGCTTTCATTTTATGTTGCAACTGCCATTCAGTCGATTTTGAGGGCTTATCCTAAAGTATATTAATTGATCCTCTGCCATTTCCCGAATTTATTGCTCCCAAATCCATCACTGTTAGTTGAAGTAGATTCCGAATTCGCTTTAAAGTATCAAACCCTGGATTTGTCCTCCGAGTCACAAGATCAGCATTATTTTACACTTGTTCTCATCGCCGATCCCCGTGGTCCTCTCGACGAGACGCGCGTGCTTTCAAGTCCCAATTCCGCTCTCAGACACGGTAGCCCAGATCCTGACGACAATTCGCAAGTTCTTCAGCATGCCGAATACGCTCGGCAGAATGGATCTCCGGACTAGCCTTCTGGGAAACTTGCTCACCAGTATCGCTTTGCTCTCGTCTCCGCTTCTCTACATCAACCCTACCCTCGACGGTTCGTATGTGCTTCCATGTCCCGAATTCGTTCCAAAATGCGATATTCCGAAAAAGTCCTTGTCCGCTCAACAGAATCCTCTCGACGGATCGCATGTGCTTCCATGGCCCGAATCCGTTCTGGAATTTTAAAACTAGGAATAGTTATCCGAAAAAAATGCTCAGCCATTTTTCGTAACTGTTTTCGTTCCCGCTCCTTAGAGTCCTTTCGACAGGTCGCTTGTGCTTCCATGTACCAAATTTGTTCTGGAATTCGATATTCCGAAAAAAAACTCCTCTTTCGGAAGTAATGCTCAGCAGTGTTTGGCAACTGTTCTCGTCTCCTCTTCTTCGTCTCAGCACCGCACGGGCTGCGGATTCCTGAGCCTTTTCTCAGGAAATTTAATTCGAATTTTATTTTTAACGGGTCCTGCTACAGGTTAAAGCAGCTTGGTGTCGTTGCTCCTGGGACAAAAACGATTAACGTGACATTTTTTTCGGTGCTAATTGAAAAAAATTTATTTTATGGAGTTATAATGGAAATAAAGAAAGCTTATGTTTCAAATATTATTTTAAAACAGTTGACAACACACTTTTGGATAAATTTTCATGTTTTAATTTTAATAAATACTTTGAGAAAAATACTTTTGCACACTTAAATTTTTTGCACCAATAAAAATTACCCTTCAAAAAATATATATTCTGAATCATGTGGTTAAGAATTGTAGTTGGTAAAAATATTTGAAGTATTTGAAGAAGGGGTATTTTTGAAGATAGAAGCTTGGAAAATTTTTAAAATTTTGTTTTCTAATAAATTGATTTTTTATGAAATTTTTACACGTGTCGGCCAACTATATCCGATATTTGCGATATATATCCGATCTTAACCGCCAAGTGTTATTAACTTTGGCTCCGGCCGTAGATAGCTTTCCTTTCTTGTTGTCGGCTGTTATCAACCAAACCCTCTGTCCCTGAGGCTCATTAAAAAATGTGGGTGCAAAAAATATGAAATTCGAGTCTATGAAATAAATCTAACATTTCCATAACAAAAAGAGATGCCAAACTTGGAAACGCCTTCCACTTTTTGCAAAATCCGCCCACGCAGAGTTCCACGGGAGAGTACCAGTGGTCTGGCCGGAAGCGATGCCGCAAGCTGTATACAAGTCTGGGGGCTATCTTTGCGCCTTTCCTCCACCCTCTATGAGTCTCTGCTCCAATCGTACATAGCGCTGACCTCGGCTATACAAGATCATTTTTCCGTGAGTACGCACATCGGGTACCACTCGGTATTTAATAAAAATTAAATATTCAAAGTTTTCGGGAATCGCTGAAAGATTTTGCTATAAAATTCGGCTACACCTTGGCAAACTGTCGGCACCAACGCACAACAACATCATAGACCAATAGCTTAGTAACGGCGTAGGAGAAACTTTGAGGTTCACAGCTTCACCTACAACCCACAATTCCTGATAGACATGGTCAACACACTCGCCACCCACAAAATTGATAAAATTAAATTTTACTGGTATTCTTAAAGCAAGACTTACCAAATTGGATCAACCACACGTAATTCTGTTTGATTGTTGTCAAATCGTTGTTGCACACTTTTCCACTTGGGCAAAACAACAACTGCAGCCTCACGGCCATACTACCGGTTCAGTAGGGAAGGAGACTAAAAAGTCTATAATTCCTCTAAAAATTATCCGATTTGGCTACTTTTTGGCTCATATGTGTAGATTAGCCATTGGAACAATTTGGTATCCATTTTCCCAAAAACATAAAAAAAAACTGGCTGTTACACCAGATTTCTGTTTTTGTGGCGTAAGTGGGCGTTGCAAAATTTTGACACAAACTTGATCTGTGCGGATACCACACTGGTCCACATTCCAAATGGGATAGCTTTATCTCTTATAATCTTCGAAATCCACGAGTTCAAAATTTTAGACAGGTTGTATGAGTAAATTGTGTACATTGAGCATGAAATCCACATCCAGAAGAACCCAATGTTTGGTTAACCAAATATATGCTTTTTGCGGCCCGAGGCGAGCTTCACAAAATTTACCTCTACAGAAGTTGAAATTTGCTATAAAAATAGCGTGTGAAATAGTTCCAGCGCTTGACCGCTTTCGCACCCCCTCAACCCCACTTCCTTAACTTTGCCCCATGCCACCTGTTTTGGTGTGTGGGGAGACTAAATCTCCTCCCAATATATATATTCTTGATCATCATCAACACCCGAGTCGATATGTCCGTATGATCGCGTGGATCTCAGAGACTATAAGAAATAGAGCCATAGAATGGCATTCATTTGGCATGGAGACTCAAACAATGCCCACGCAGCTCAAGTTTGTTTCAAAATTTTTCCATGCCCCCTCCCGACCCCAGAAATCGCGAGTTTCTGTAGCGCCAGTACAGAAAAGCTTTTAAAAAACTGTTGATGCCAAACTATTTCTATATTTCATTTATGTCTGAAAAACAGATATTGAATTTGTTTTATTGAGAAAAACAGACTTGAATTTTATCCAAATCGGCCAATTTTTAGACGAGATATACCTATTGTGTATTACAAGCGGATATTATCGAAAATGTACCACTTCCGATCGGAATGATGTCGGAAGAAGCTTTAGAAGCCCGAAACAAAGATTTGAGAAATTTTCGCTTGAGCCATTCACGTAAAAACTCTTGCACAAACTCAATGGAGGATCTTTTCCACTTATTGTTAGTATCGTCAGATTCATTAATAACACGCTTTTCCAAAAGTTTGACCTTGATCGAGTCAAGGCAGTTTTCTTTGAAATTGAAGGCCAAAATCTTCTTATGAACTACAATGCCCAAGAAAAAAATTCAGATTCTGACTCAGAAAACAATTTTGATTCAGACTAGGACAATTGAATCTAGTTTATTTTGTACAACTATATCAAATTAAAAAAAAATAAGAAAGGAAAGCTAACTTCGGGCGGAGCCGAAGTTGATATACCCTTGCAGTTAAAAGCGGATATATATCGCAATCATCGGATATAGTTGGCCGATCCTTATGAGAATATAATAACATAACCCAATTTATTATAATAGTCTAAAAAGTCTAAAAAACTTCTATCTTCAAAAATACCAAAGTTGGTATTTCTACCAAAAAACATTTCCGATCGTTCAGTTATATGGCAGCAGTAAAATATAGTCGGTCGATCGTTATGAAATTTGGTAGGTCGGATTATCTGACCAAAAATAAATTCTGTACCAAGTTCCAGTTTTCTGTCTTCAAAAACACCAAAGTTATACCATTTCCGATCGTTCAGTTATATGGCAGCTATGGGATACAGTCGGCCGATCCTTATGAAATTTGGCATGTCGTATTATTTTGCCAAAAGTAGCACTCATGTAAAATGTAAACTCTCTTACTATCAAAACATCAGAGTTATACCATTTCCGATCAATCAGTTATATAGCAGCTATACATATAGTCGGCCGATCCCGGTCGTTCCGACTTATATACTGCGTGCAAAGGAAAGAAGGGTGTGTGCAAAGTTTCAAGACGATAGCTTTAAAATTGAGAGACTTCCGTTTCCGATCGTTCAGTTATATGGCAGCTATAGGATATAGTCGGCCGATCCTAATGGGATTGGATCAACTGACCAAAGATAGAATCTGTACTAAGTTCCAGCTTTCTATCTTCAAAAACACGAAAGTTGGGTCATTTCCGATCGTTCAGTTATATGGCAGCTATAAGATATAGTCGGCCGATCCCGGCCGTTCCGACTTATATACTGCGTGCAAAGGAAAGAAGGGTGTGTTTCAAGTCGATAGCTTTAAAACTGAGAGACTAGTTCGCGTAGAAATAGACAGGCGGACATGGTCATATCAACTCAGGAGGTGATCCTGATCAAGAATATATATACTTTATAGGGTCGGAGATGTCTCCTTCACTGCGTTGAAGACTTTTGGACAAAATTATAATACCCTAGGGCAAGGGTATAAAAATATAAAATTTTCCTTAATTAAAAATACTTTTTTTTTTTTTTTAACGTTGCTTTTATTTCTTGAATTTTTTTTTTGCGAGACTAACAAGAGGTGTATCAAATCTTATATTTTTAACTTAACTAACAGTCATGTTGACTAATACGGAGTTAGACGGCCCTAAAAATCGATTGCTGGGTTGGGAGGTCGTTGCGTCTAAGGCGGGATACGCTAGAAACCCGAGTCAATCCCCGAGCGAGAAAATTTGGGTGCGAAGACAGTTTTTCTTTGTATGACTCTTTTTGCTTCTGGATTTCGTCTTTCACTGCGAGGATGCCCAGATCCCGGTGGATGTTTTCGTTGCGAACATACCAAGGTGCCCCTGTGATAGTTCTTAAGATTTTTGATTGTGCGCGCTGTATGATGTCTATGTTGCTGCTGATCGCGTTCCCCCACAGCTGGGAGCCATACGTCCAGATTGGCTTTAGGACTGAATTGTACAGTAGTAACTTGTAGTCCAGGCACAGTGGCGATCGTGAGTTTATGATCCAGTGGAGGCTGCTGGCTTTCAGTTTTAGGTGCATCTTTTTGCATTCGATGTGCTTGCGCCAGGTAAGTCGTCTATCAAGGTGAACGCCAAGGTACGTTACGTCGTTAGCTTTAAGGATCTGCATACCGTTTAGTAAAAGCGGAGGGCATGTTTGTCTATGAAGAGTAAACGTTATATGTTTACACTTTTGTTCGTTTATTTAAAAGCGCCAGTCGGACAGCCACCTTTCCACTATTGTGAGATGATTAGCCAGTTGGGTTGTTGCCTGCGTTGGGCGTCTGGAGCGACTAAGGATTGCGGTATAATCGGCGAACGTTGACGTTGTTAGTTGTGCGCTCGTAGGAATATCCTCAGTATACAAAACATATAGACACGGCCCGAGTGCGCTTCCTTGTGGAACTCCAGCTTCGATGGTGTAGTCGCCCGAAGTAGCTGCGTTGCATCTCACTGAGAATACCCTATTGTAGAGGTATGATTCCAGTAGCTTGTGGGTGTATGTTGGCAAATACGTTTTAATTTTGTGCATGAGTCCGATGAGCCAAACTCGGTCGAAAGCTTGAGATACGTCGAGGAAAATAGCGCTGCAGTATTCTCGCTGTTTGAAGGCTGAGCGTATTTCAGATGTTAATCTGTTCACTTGGTCGATGGTTCCATGGTTTCTTCGAAAGCCAAATTGGTGTGCCGGGATAATATTGCAAGCTTCCAGATGTGGTATTATACGAGTTAACAAGCATTTTTCAAACAATTTAGACAAACAAGATAGAAGGCTTATTGGTCTGTATGATGACAGAATTGTGTGGTCTTTTCCAGGCTTCGGTATCATTATAATGATGGATTTCTTCCACTTTTTTGGGAAATAGCCAAGATTAATGATTCCATTTAATAGTTTGCAGACGACCTCTATAGCGCATTTTGGAAGTTCGATCAGCATTTTTGGGGTCAATAGGTCACCACCGGGAGCCTTTTTTGGTTTTAGCCCTCTTATGACTTTTTCGATTTCGTTCGGCCGGAATGAAGGTGCGGCTGGCTGAGGGGAGGACTCTGGCTGAATTTCTGGCAGGAAGAATTAATTTGAGGCTGGGTTTGGCTGGAAGACACTTTGGAGATGTGTGGCGAATGTTTCAGCTCGGTCTTCGTTGCTGCGAGCCCAGCATCCCGAAGAGTTTCTTATCGGGGTGGTCGTTTCAATTGGGGCACTAAGATTTGGGTGGGCCCTCCACAGGGGGTACTTTGTGCTTGTTGGCGAGAGATTCTGGATGTACCTCAGCTGTGCATTTTCTTCCTGTTGGTGAAGAGCCTGGTCGAGTGATCGGGTTGCTTCCTTAAGGCGTTGTTTTGAAGCTGGTGATCTGCTGTTTTGCCAATCACGACGCGTGCGCCTCTTTTCTCGCACGTGCTGTTCGATTTGCTGATTAGATTTGAAGTGTTTGTTTCAGTCTACATCTTTCCTATGAGGATTAGAGATTTTAGCTGCCGCAACGAGTACTTCTTCCAGGGCGCTCGTAGTGTAGTCGAAGAAGCGGCTTTGAAGAAGCGTTAGAAGCACAGGCGAGTGGTCTGATGATAAGTCCGAGACTGCTCTGGCACTTATTAGATTGCGAGGTATGTTTTTTGTCACTGCAAATGGTTCCATGGTTTCTTCGAAAGCTAAATTGGTGTGCCGGGATAATATTGCAAGCTTCCAGATGTGGTATTATACGAGTTAACAAGCATTTTTCAAACAATTTAGACAAACAAGATAGAAGGCTTATTGGTCTGTATGATGACAGAATTGTGTGGTCTTTTCCAGGCTTCGGTATCATTATAATGATGGATTTCTTCCACTTTTTTGGGAAATAGCCAAGATTAATGATTCCATTTAATAGTTTGCAGACGACCTCTATAGCGCATTTTGGAAGTTCGATCAGCATTTTTGGGGTCAATAGGTCACCACCGGGAGCCTTTTTTGGTTTTAGCCCTCTTATGACTTTTTCGATTTCGTTCGGCCGGAATGAAGGTGCGGCTGGCTGAGGGGAGGACTCTGGCTGAATTTCTGGCAGGAAGAATGAATTTGAGGCTGGGTTTGGCTGGATGACACTTTGGAGATGTGTGGCGAATGTTTCATCTCGGTCTTCGTCGCTGCGAGCCCAGCATCCCGAAGAGTTTCTTATCGGGGTGGTCGTTTCAATTGGGGCGCTAAGATTTGGGTGGGCCCTCCACAGGGGGTACTTTGTGCTTGTTGGCGAGAGATTCTGGATGTACCTCAGCTGTGCATTTTCTTCCTGTTGGTGAAGAGCCTGGTCGAGTGATCGGGTTGCTTCCTTAAGGCGTTGTTTTGAAGCTGGTGATCTGCTGTTTTGCCAATCACGACGCGTGCGCCTCTTTTCTCGCACGAGCTGTTCGATTTGCTGATTAGATTTGAAGTGTTTGTTTCAGTCTACATCTTTCCTATGAGGATTAGAGATTTTAGCTGCCGCAACGAGTACTTCTTCCAGGGCGCTCGTAGTGTAGTCGAAGAAGCGGCTTTGAAGAAGCGTTAGAAGCACAGGCGAGTGGTCTGATGATAAGTCCGAGACTGCTCTGGCACTTATTAGATTGCGAGGTATGTTTTTTGTCACTGCAAAATCAATAAGGTCTGGGAGCTTTCGTGAGTCTGTTGGCCAGTATGTGGGACTTCCAGGGGAAACGTAGTCCAGTTTATTTTTCACATTTATAATTGCATTGTACAATTGTCTTCCTTTGGGAGTCACTAGACGTGCGTATGTTTGGCATTGTAGTCTCCTGCGGCTATAAATCGGTCCCCAAGTGAATTGTAGAAGTCCATAAATTGTCCTTCCGAGATTAAGAAACGAGGAGGGCAGTAAACGGCAGCGATTGAAAGGATTCCGTTGCTTGACTGAATTTGTATCGATGTGGCCTGCAAGAAGTTTGTTGCTAACCTTTTGTGAAAATGGTGTTTAATGCGTTCTCTGATTAGAACTCCAGTTCCGCCGTGGGCTTTCCCATCTGGATGATCTGTGCGGTAGATTGTGTAGCCTCTTATATGAAAGTTGTATTTGCTTGTAAGATGCGTTTCCACCAGTATCGTAACGTCAATATGGTTTTCGGTTAAGAATTGTGATAATTCTAGTTTATGCCGTGAGACACCATTGGCGTTCCACATTGATATTCATAGCGCCTGCATAGATTATTTAGACTGTTGTGCTACGAGGAGCTGTATCACCATGTTCTGGGTTTGAACAAACGTTTGCATGGTCGTTTTCATGAATGACATAAGCTCCATCATACTTTGTTGGAGGGTAAGCATCATAGTTTCCATTTTGCTGTGTGGCTGTTCTGGGGCCTGTTGAGCGCTTTGAGAGTTAGGCTGAATTGGAATTTCCCTTCCAGATCGTAGAGCATCGGCATAGGAGAAGCCGTGGGTGGTGTTTAGTGGACCGAATAAGGATCTCGCAGCTTTGGCGAAGAAGACGTCTGGCGTTGTTTTTGACGCAATGTACGGATTCTGTGGATTTTGGTTGCGCGTTGCGGTCGCTTGACGCATACGACTCTTTAACTCCTTACACACCATACATCCTCTATAGTTTGCCGTATGGCTGCCTCCGCAGTTTCCACATTTCTTCACGGTGCTGTCCTTGTTTGTAGTGCAGCAAGCGGACTTGTGGGCGTCCCCGCAGACTACACAGACAGCCCGAAGTGTGCAGTAAGACCTTGTGTGTCCATACTCTTGACAATTAGTGCATTGCACTGGACCGTTACGTTTATGTGGCTCTTCAACAGTGATTTTCCGATGCAAAAGATATTGCAGGTTGTAGATTGGGTGGACTTCGTTCTTCTTCAGCGACCTGCTTTCAGGCTCGAGCTCGACCTTGAAGAGGGGTTGTGGCTTTTTATCTTTATTTAGAATGTTAATAACATTCTTGGCGGCGAAGCCCTTTTCTTTAAGGGCGGTTTTTATTTCCTCGGCGGTAACATCAGGTTCTATTTCCTTTACTACCACTTGTAGGCCCTTACTGCTTTTCAGCTGGTACGTGTAATAGTTTTTCTGTACAGTGTCCAGATATTTTGACACTATTCGGAAGTGCTCTTCAGTCTTGGTTTGCA
Source organism: Drosophila bipectinata (assembly GCF_030179905.1). Lineage (NCBI taxonomy): Eukaryota > Metazoa > Arthropoda > Insecta > Diptera > Drosophilidae > Drosophila > Drosophila bipectinata. Next base: position 8,026,244 of record NC_091735.1, on the reverse strand, counting down.
CCTTTGTTTCATGGATGTTCCCTTTGATAAGCGGAACAACATGAAAGTTTTCACCGTTTCCGATCAACGACGCAATTTTGTTGACCAGGGCACTCGAGCTTTTTTCCCTAATATAGATTGGAGGGGGCTTGGGTTTTTTTGCGGTGTCTTGGGCTGGTTGGTTTTCCTCAGTCTCCGCCAGTAGGGCAAATCTGTTAGTAGTGGATCTGTCTGGTTCATTATCGTTATTCAGGACACGGTTAATTTTTGTTTTGTTGCCTGCCGGATTACTCTGCGGGCTAAACTTGCGCTTAATTTGGATGTAGCGATCCATTCCAGTCTGTGTGGCCGTTACCGCTTTGGCACTTTCCGAGGTTGTTGTTTTTGTACTCGCTGTAGTCGTTGACGTCGTGGTACTTTGAGTTGCAGAGGTTTTCGCTGTTGTTGCAGAAGTTGTAGCACTGCTAGTTGTTGGTGCGAAGTTTGTTTCCGATATTGGAGGGGGGGTTTTACACTGCGAACTCCATGACGCGGGAGTCGGAGTGAGCAGAGCGGGTGAGCAAGACCGTGCCCTTTGGGTTTCAACGGTCAGTAAAGCCGGGTTGCTTATAATCGCCGATTTTTCCACTTCGGTATCGCGGGTTGAAAAGTAAGAGTAGAAGCCGTGTCTTTGGTTCACTGAACTTCTGCGCTCATTGCGTGGCTCTTACTTTTTTTTTTTAACAATGCACTAGTTTTTGTTTAGCACATCACAATTGTTATAAAAAGCTTGTCTGTCGCTTTTAGTAAATTGTAGTTCAGCGTCTTTTCGCTTATATTGGGTTACCCCAGTTTTTTTGGTTAGCTGTATTATGGTGCAGTTTTCCCGGACGGCGACCCGCCAACAGGAAAGTGGCGTTAACGGGCGCTTCAAGCAGTATATTAGGAGTATATTGGAGTGAATCGAGACGAGTCTTTTTAGGAAGCTTGGAGCGTTGAGTTAATGGACCATCTTTGGAGAGTCCGACATTCAAGTGTTAGGGCGTTTCTAAAAAGGACCCGGTAGTTTGAGCTAAAGGACCGGCTCTGCAGAGCCCAATAGCCCAAGGAGCGAAGTGTGCAGGGACTCGGCCTACCAGCAGACAGAACCGATCAAACCATGAGATCCATGATGACGAAGTGGGTGAACGAGTCCAAGGACGACGACGTGCTGGCATTGACGCGAGGGTTCGAGGAGAGATTCATGCAAAGGTCCACGCCCAGATAGAGAGCGACCAGCGAGACCGAGAGACTCATAGAGAGCTTGGCAGTACCAGAGCCAAGCGCAGGAAGGAGCATGGAGCCACAGTCAAGGAAGTATGTCCTGGTTCAGGTGAACTACGCAAAAGTGACGAGGCAAGTGCGGGACTGGTCGTTTCGGTTCGACGGAACAGGAGACCCGTTGGAGTTCCTGGACCGAGTGACGTCGTCCACAAAAACATATGGACTGGACGTTAACACGAGCCCTAGGGCCATGTCAGAGTAACAGGGCTCAAAGATGGTTTATCATGAACGACGAGGAGTGGCCAAATTGGGCAGAATTCAAGGCATGCTTTGAAAACTTTATCCTGCTGAAAGGATACTTTGAGAAGTTGGCGGATCAGGTTCGTCAACGGAAGCAGCAACGGGGAGAACCGTTTAAAGAACACATGGTGGACCTTCAGTCTCTAATGAAGCCACTAGGAAAACCACGAAAGAGGTAGTCGATAGGCTCGTCGAAAGCTGCATGCCAAGGATGAAAATTTTTATAAGGCCGTACGCATGCGTATCCTCAGAAGAAGTGATTGGCCTGGCAGAGGAGTTTGAGGAGTTGGCACAGTGGTAAGCTCAACGTGGTCGCCGACGCGCTTTCCCACCAGCCAGTATTGGAAAAACTAAGAAGTGCCACTGAAATAGAAATCAAAGAATGCGTGTGGATAAGCGCGCTGAAGAACAAGATGAAGACGAGCCCGCAGAAGTATCCGGATTACGTAGAAGAAATAGGCTTGATCTACCGCCACGTCCCGCATAGAGCCGGAAGCGAGGAAGTGAAATTGTCTTAGAAATTATGCGTGCAACGACGGCATGAGACGTGAGGAAAACAATCGCCAAAGTGACCGCCAGATACTTCTGGCCAGGGATGCCGAGGGTCATCCGAAAATATGTCAGGAGGTGCGACACGTGCCTGAAGTACAAGCCGAGCCAGATGCAAATGGCAGGATAGATGCCGTCACAGGTCCCGGAAGAGCCATGGGCAACGGCATGCGCGGACTTTGTAGGTCCATTGCCCAGATCGAAACATGGAAACACAATGTTGTTGGTCATGATTGATCGGTTTTCGAAGTGGATGGATATGGTGCCACTTCGAAAGGCAACGACCGAAGCTCTACAGAGAGCGATTCGGGAAAGAATTGTCACTCGATATGGAGTACCAAAGATAATGGTGACTGACAACGGCGTACAGTTTACCAGCCGAAACTTCAAGAAGTTCCTCGGGGAGATCGGCGTGTATTACCAGTTCACCGGTGACGTCGCAGGAGAATCTCACGAAAAAAACGAACAGGACGGTCAAGACGATGATCGCCCAGTGTGCTGGGAAGGATCAAAGGACGTGGGACGAGCACTGGCCAGAGCTAATGCTGGCAGTGTCGGAGTCCACTGGATATTCGCCGGGCCGGGCCGGGAGCCAAAGATGCCGCGAGCCCTGTTCGACGAAAACGCCTTAGGCACTGGAAATGAACAACGAAGCTGAAGGAGGTGTGCGAGATAGTGCGGAGGAACATGAAGCGAGCGGACCAGGACCAAGCGCGCCAATACAACATAAAAAGGTGGAAGTGGAGCCCAAAGGTCGGCGAGACGGTGTGGGAAAAGGAGCATCATTTGTCAAGGTGGCCGAAGGATTCGCGGTCGTGGATTTCGTGTCGCCGGTGATTGCCATTTTACGGCGCGGCGGCACAAAGAAAGAGAAGAGGGCAGACGTTAGTGAGCTAAAGTGGTAAGATGGAGTCACCGGTAAAGAAATAATGTATACAAAAAAACGTGGGAAAAAAAGAATAGAATGTAGATAATTAGAAAAAAAAGAAAATTAGTAATAATAATTAGTAATATTATAGAAAGAGCAAAAAAAAACTAGGATAAGGTATGAGAAGAATTGCGAAAGTGACCGCTCAGGGACGCTCAGTCGTTTTTCGAAAAAGGGGGTAAGTGGATATGATAGGGTTATCCCCACCACAATAAGCAGGAACAACATGGGAGCATCGAAAAGGAGTCACAACAGTGAGCATCAAAATTTTTTGGAGACGGTTACCGTGAGTCCTGTGGAACAATGCCCAACAATCATTTCTGTCGTTTCCCGAAGAAGGGATGAGAAGTATGAGTAGATTAAGTCTCCCCACACGCCAAAACAGGTGGCTTGGGGCAAAGTCAAGGAAAAAATGTTGAGGGGGTGCGAAAGCGGTCAAGCGCTGGTACTATTTCTCAAATGCACTGCGGAGGCAAGGAGCAGTGATGGGGGCAGCGCGTCGGGAGAAAGCAGAGACGACGTGGAATGTAATGGTTCTCGGGGCGGCCGCGCAGCCGCGTTTAGAAAGCGCCAACTCGTTAGGATAGGCCAACTCGTAAATTTACGCCCAGTTAAAAAACCGATCAGAAACACCCCGGTCACCAGCCAACCAACTCCCAATCCGGTCTCGCTAGCGCGGTTGTTTCCCCTGTGTAGCGGAAACGCGTCGCACGGTCTTTGATGTTTACTACCGATCCTGGCTCTCTAACATGTATGCGCGGTGATCCCAGTTGTAGTGGGGGCGACAACCACAGGTGTTTCCAGGTGAAACGGAGACGGCAGTCAGCAAATAACTCCCGATCCAGATTCGCTAGCGCGTATGCGCGGTGTTTGCCTGGTGTAGCAGAGCGGAGGATCGCTGCTCAGTCTTTGATCGGTCTCAGACGAACCAAGGGGGTGTTCTGAAAGGTAGGAAGCCAGCGAAAGAGCGACTGTTGGGAAAACCTACGGCAACTGAGGTTTCCTTTACGGCAAGAGGAATAGCAGCGGCGATGGAGCGGCGGCAACGACCGTGACACCAGGAACGGCCAACAGGAAGCGTTGACGACGGAGCCGGGCGGAACCAGGAGAAGCAGCAACCATACGGAGCGGAACCCGACCATTGTTGGGATCAAAGAGTAGTTAATATTGTATTTGGGAAAAGTCTCTGAATAAAGAGTTCGTAAAATGTAATGCTATTTGTATTATTTCTGGGCTCGGGCAATCACGTCGAACTATCAATTCGATGGAACAGACCCACAAACTCTGTGAGCTAACCACGGCAAATGCAAATCGACCAAATCGTATATAAACCAATTCCCATACAAAAGTCGAATTTATTGATTCATTTAGAGAAGATATAAACATGTGTATATAAACCAATTCCCAAACAAAAGTCGAATTTTTCGATTCTTTTATACCCGGAACTAATCTCTTGCACCCACCATTTAAAGGGTTATATACAGTTGTACCGCGCAAAAAAATGGAACTTTATCGATTTTTGTTTTAACACCATAGAAAATGTTTATGAAAAATGTTTTACCGACGTTGTTTAGTACTTATTTCTGGGTACTTAATTTAATTTTTTCATAAAAAAATATTACATAATAAAAATGTTATAGCTGAATTCCCGGATCCTCTTTTTTCGATGGTGTCTTGCGGTGGACATGATATCCCAAAAACGGTTAATGTGAAATCCAAAATTCAAAAAAATGTAGTTAGTATATTGTATTGTCTAGTCCGTGAACGAGGGATTTTTAAAAATTTTGATTAAAAAAAAAATGCCGACGGTTTTAACAAAAAATGTACTTTTTCAAGGTATAAGATTTTTCGGTATAAAAAATTGAAAATCCCTCGTTCACGGACTAGCTAATATCATAATAAATAAGTGGTAAAAATTTGGTTTTGATCAGATTAGTAGTTTTTTAGTAATCGTGTCCACCGCAAAGGTAATTTCTCAAAAAAAAGATTCTGAGATAATCGCGTTTAAAGTTTCACGTTTGTTCAAGTTTTATGTGCAGGTAGTGCGCTATAAATAGCTACAACTTCGGTTCTACGGATCCGATCGTTATGAATTTTTGTAAGAGTATTCTCAACATTATATACTTAAAGAATATGCAATAAAAAAAAATCTATTTTTTCATCTATCACAACTTAACTCGATAGCTTTAAAACTGAGAGACTAGTTCGCGTAGAAACAGACAGACGGACGTGCTTATATCAACTCAGGGGGTGATCCTAATAAAATATATATACTTTATAGGGTCGGAGATGTTTCCTTCACTGCGTTGCACACTCTAAGACAAAATTATAACACCCTCTGCAAGGGTATTAAGAGAAACGAAATCTTAATTTGGGCAGAACCGAAGTTTATATATCCTTTGATATCTTTTGGGATGAAAGTTAGGATGGGATATTATTGCTTATATCAGACACAGTTGGCTAAACCTTTTGAGAATACCATCGTGAAACAATTTCCTATAATAAAATTACAACATCAAAGTATGAAGCCCGTAGCTTTGGAAGTGGTAGACTAGAACGAATAGACACAGCCAGACGGACATGCTTATATTGACCCAGTAGGTGATCATGGTCAAGAATTTGTAGACCTTTTAGAGTCGGGTCACTGAGTTGCAAACTTTTAAATAAAATTGACTTTTCATGTAATACCTTTTTCAGAGGTCTAAAAATAAAAATAGTCAAAATAGTTATATATGAAATAATGTAATAAATAAATAATATTAATACATATTATTAGTTTTTTTCTTTGTTCAACATTCTGTTCAATATGTTCTCAAGTTTTTTTTATTTTCAGTACACAAATTCGTAACAACGCTTTCTTAACACGGCGTAACAATTAGAAATTAAAGTCTGCAAGTTGAAACCTAATTTTGTGCTGCAACTTAATGAATATTGGTCCGGAAAAGCATACGCACTTGCATCCGCAATCGCAACAGTGCCCATATCCTCAACAACTGTCAGGTAATCACGAAAAAGATTCGAAAGTAAACTCTGTTTTTGGATCGACAAGACAGCAATGCTATCAAATTGACTATGCATACCCACTGATCAATCATAACCACTTTTCCTACCAATTACATCAGTCTAACCCTCACTTTTACCATGCAGTGTGTTTAAATTCCACTGCCGATTCGAGTATTCGTTCTGACACCAAGTCCGGCTCTTTTTCAATGGTGATGACACCCAGTCGGTGCAGCTCGCCGTTTTTGCCGCTCACGATTCCTCTTCCATCTACACCGATACGTCACCAAGATCAAGAGCAGTTATCATCGGACTACATCCAAAAACCGGCTCAATCGCAGACTCATCGAACGTCGCCGAAGCAATCCATGAGTGTAAACTTATCTCAATTGGCCCACGCACAGCTAGAGCTACAGAGCCATCTGCACCAAAAGCTTTCAATTAGCTATTTTCGTAATTCAGCCTCTCCTACGGACAGCGGCAGGGCTGTTGGAATAGAAAATGGTGGGAATCAGTTTAGTGGTGGGTCCCGTGGAGTCACGCCACCGCTTCAGCAAAACTTAGGTGCCACACAAATAAATTCTTTGAGCGAACTGGAAAGCATGCAGCCTTTTGATTTTCGAAAGCTCAGGTCGGGCTCACTGAGTGCCTTCTCAAGTCCGTTACCACCCAGTCCAACAGAATTTTTTCCCCATCACCAACGTCACAGTAACCAGTTCTTCAGCGCCATGACTATGGCTTACCATTTACCGCCACCGCCGCCACCACTTCCTCTGCCGGCTCCGGCATCTTCGGTATCACAGACTTCCGGATCCCAATTGCATCCACACACTGGCGCGTCTACTACTCCTGAAGAAAAAGAAGCCATCGGAATGCAGATTTGTGGTGGAGGTAAAAACGACGGATCCTCTGCCTTGGGATCAGGATCTATGTCAGGCTCTGGCTCAATTGCGGGTACTAGCCCGCAACGAATTACCCGCTTGGTGCTGGCGTCAAAAAAAAGTCAGTTTCCCGGCGGCGGAAGCAATAAACGGCAGTGGGGGTCCATGCCGTCCAACTTAGGAACTCAGTTCATCAACCCAGTGACGGGGAAAAAAAGGGTTCAGTGCAACGTGTGTCTAAAGACCTTTTGCGACAAGGGTGCACTGAAGATTCACTTCTCAGCTGTACATTTGCGAGAAATGCACAAATGCACAGTAGATGGTTGCAGCATGATGTTTAGTTCCCGACGTTCAAGGAATCGACACAGCGCCAATCCAAATCCAAAGCTTCACTCTCCCCACTTACGACGCAAAATCTCGCCACATGATGGGCGAAGTGCGCAGCCCCATCCGCTTTTATTACAAGCTCCTAATGGACTCATGGCAGGCCTGACGCCGTTTGGCTCCTTTCCTCTGTTAACTCCCCCACCGGACCTACGTCACCACCATACTGTAATAAGTGGTACAGTAGCTCCGCCGGCGGGCGGAGCTGTCGATCTTAAGCACAGTCAGGAGTACTTGAAACGCCCATATATCGACAATGGAGTGGTACCCGACTCTGGAATATTTGATGTTCGAAGTCGGAAACACAAACTGGAAGCAGAAGGTGAAGATGAAGATGACGATGAGATACTAGAGGTGGGTATATTCTTGCATTTTATTCCAAACAAATACACAATAAATCCGCAACCTTCGGGAGGAGCCGATTTTGATATACCCTTACTGTTAATTAACCATTTATATTATAATATTAGATATAATTAGCCTATTATTTTGGGATTTTCATTTTCTAAGTAATTTTCTAGCTTCATCAAGAGATTGATTCCCTATGGATTCAATCAATCGGAAATGACCCAGCATTCGTGTTTTTGAAAATACGATTTGAAATTTCTACAGATTATATTTTTTGCCAACTGATCCGACTCGCCAAATTTCATAAGGGTAGGCCGTCTACATCCTATACATCCATCCTTTCTATAGCACACAATTCATTGATATTATTTTAAAGCATTAGTATAAGTAACGGTTAGCAGATAGTAAGCTAAAAGCATGGAGTTTCATATAATTATACTGTGTGTGCAGCAGAGCTCAGGCAGAGAAATTTCCTATACAAGGGTATATAAACTTTGGCTCCACTTGAAGTTAGATTTCCTCTCTTGTTTTATTTTCATTAAAATATTAAATCTTTTTATCTTAAAATGTTTTTGTTAACAATTTATAAATGTAAAATTGTTGTAAGAGGTACAAGGTAAGAGGTCATTCCACTTTTCCAAAATGGGTTCTAAACCACAGTAATAACGATTTTGAAAAACCGTTATTGTTCAACAATATAAATACCCAAAACTAGGACCACCTGCATTCATTAATTTTTAGCCTTGCGTCCTGTATTGCCAAAAACATCAACGCTACAAGGCAACAAAGTATTGGAAATGTTATATGATTATTTTGATCGAAAACTTTCAAGTTCTCATATTGATTCCAATGGTAGTAAGAATAGACTCAAAAGCAACCTCCTTGACTTCTATGGGATTAAAGTTAAACGACTTCTCAAGTGACTCAAACTCATTTATAGAGTTTCCTGAAACTATAAGTGAAGTTAACACTCTGCAAGAGGTATCGTAGATGTCTGCAAGATATTCTTCACTTATGCTGAGTGCATAACATTTTTCCCAATTTCCAGTCGTCCAATTCGGAGGTTATTTGGAATAGTTTTTCAATTCTCTGGGTAATGTGGTGTGACAGGTGTGACATTTCCTGGGATGAAGACGTTAAAATTAACCTGCTTTGGATATTAGCCAACTTTTTAAACCATGATTTTTTATTTTGAGTTCCGTTTAAAGCTTTTGAGCTGACTTTAGCTAAACCACCTTATACTGACGCAGTACTATACTGACTTAAAGAGGAGTCTGAGATTAATATTGGTTAAAATTTTGAAAAAGGTTTTTATAGTTTATGGTTTTATTAAGAATTTTCTTGAAAAATTGACTAAACAACCAATTTAGTCCCATAAGTTTTCCATCTCTCTATAATTTTGTACAACATTATTTTTATACCCGGTACTCGTAGAGTAGAGGGTGAATGTATGAAAAATAGAAAAGGAATCATCTCCGACCCCATAAAGTACATATATTCTTACACAGCATAAACAGCTGAGTCTATATAGCCATGTCCGTCTGTCTGTCCTTATGAACGCGTGGATATCAGAGACTATAAGAGATAGAGCTAAAGAATTGGAGCTAAAGAAATGCCCACGGAACTCAAGTTTGTTTCAAAACTTTGACTCCCGCCCCACAAATCGCGAAATCCTATAGCGCCAGTACTGGAGGGTTTTTTAAAAACTTTTGATGTTTAACTATTCCTAATGTAAATATGTATATTAAAAATGATTTTTATCCAAATTGGCCCATTTTAGAAGAGATATTTTCATATATACAATTTCCCATACAAACGGGCTAACATTTTGAACGCGTGGATCCCGAAGACTATAAGAGATAGAGCTATCCGATAAGCCGCCAAATCGAATAATTTTTAGAGGAGTGTTTATGCGATGCCGAATTCACGCTTTAATTTAACGGTTTCAGCCAATTCGTGTGTGCATAAACGTCATTTCATGAATTCGGCAACACACGAAAGGTTCAGTCCCAAACGATTGACTACGATTTCAGCCCCAAAGCATGAATTAGTGATGCGCAACCAACTTAACGCTTTGCAAATCAGGTGGCAACGCCATGCATTAAGCTAAAAAAACAAGAAAGGAAAGCTAATTTCGGGCGGAGCCGAAGTTGATATACCCTTGCAGTTAAAACCGAAATATATCGCAAACGCCGGGTATAGGTGGCCTCTCCTTTAAAGAATATCATAATATAACCCAATTTGTTATAATACAAAATCTATAAAAAGTCCCAAAATTCTATCTTCAAAAATACCAAAGGTGGTATTTCTATCAAATACCATTTCCGATCAATCAGTTATATGGCAGCTATTTGGCTAGGCTGCTGCGGTGCTCATTTTGGAGTTCCATATATTTCTGAGCAAATTCCTGCAGCTCGTGTCCGAGCTTGGGCACGTTGAGATCTCGTTCGATGTCTCTGGTTCGTATAAACCACGGAGCTTCAAAGATCCATGGAAGAGTTTTCGCTTGCAAAACCCGTATTTTGTTCAGGTTGGTTTTTGCAGCGATACCATAATCTACGAACCTGGAGTCATTAGAAATAACTTGTTGCTACTATGGACTTGCATATTTGCACCTTACATCCAAGTACGAGCTTGTTGCGTGGTATGAAGAGCCAGGACATCCGAGCCACTTTCCTGTACGAGTTTTGGATACAAGTAATGTGCCTGCCAAATGTAAGTTTTTTGCCAAATTGACACCGAGGTACTTCTATGCAGGAAGGCCTCTAATTGGACTAAAGTTAATGTTGACTCCTGGGCAGGTACTTCGGCAATTGGTGAACGTTACATTGGCACATTTTTCTACGTTTACGCAAATGTTCCAGTTTATGGCCTATTGGTGAAATGCGTCCATATACTCCTGTAATACAAATGCAGCAGCCAAGATACTACTGCTTTTGGTCAGGACAGCAGTGTCATCAGCTTAGGTCGCAATTAGCACGTCTTGCTCATTCACTTCAGTGATTGGAGTTTTTGTAGGCATATCTGAAGCATAGATGGGGTACTCCCCAAAATCATGCTACTATAGTACTATGGGGTATTCTTACGCCCTACTCTAGGCCGAGGACTACCTTGGGGACGCTACCTTGGAACTCCAGAAGAGATCGGCTTGGTGGACGACTTGTATCCATCAGCAGATACGTGGAATATGCGTTCTTTCAGGAAGCTTTTCACGCGATGGAACAACTGTGGCGTAAGAATATATTTGGCTTTGTACAGGAACCCAGGGTGCCACGATCTGTCAAAATCCTGCTGTAGTCAAGGAAGGCAGCAACTGCATAATTCTTCTTCTCAAAGGCTTCTAAAGAAAATTTTTGACAACTCTGTGCAATTGCTCAGTAGTTCCATGTCGAAGATGAAAGCCGAACTGGAATTCCGGAATCGCACTGAGACAGAGTTAGCAGGCATACTCATTTGAAATTGAGATTACAGGAACTCTTTAACTTGTCGACGTATGCTTTCAGGCGAGTATTCGTAAGGCTTGAAGCGTTGCTCAAGGTTAGTAGCGAATGCTAATTTTCTCTATGCTCGTACGGCACCAGCCACCTGAGTGATTTCGTATGGCTGATTTTGGGGTAGGCTGAGCCTTATACCGTTTTGGGATAAGCCACAGCGAGTAGTTAGGACTAGCGTCTGTGTTCAGATTTTCCAAAAATCTGTCTATAGATTCTGGTTTTCTTCGGGCGAGCGCCTTGCTTAGACCGTTGGCCATCCGATTATGTATCTGATGGATTCGGGCGTCTCCCATTCTTAAATATTTTCTTCTTACTCTTTACTTTAGATTGAG